>NC_138369.1:154234758-154252055 GCF_054177405.1 Leptonychotes weddellii | reverse complement strand
TCAAAAAAATAAAATAAAATAAAAATAGAAATTATCATATAACCTAGTAATTTCACTTTTGGGTATATACCCAAGAGAATTGAAAGCAGGGTCTTAGAGAAATATGAGTAAGCCCATTTTTATTTTATTTTTTTAAGATTTTATTTATTTATTTGACAGAGAGAGAGATAGCGAGAGACAGAACACAAGCAGGGGAAGTGGGAGAGGGAGAAGCAGGCTTCCCGCCGAGCAGCGAGCCTGATGCAGGGCTCGATCCCAGGACCCTGGGATCATGACCTGAGCCAAAGGCAGACGCTTAACGACTGAGCCACCCAGGCGCCCCGACTAAGCCCACTTTTAAGGCAACATTACTCACAATAAGCAAAGGGTGGTGGCCACCCAAGGGTCCATCAATGAATGAATGGAGAAGTAAAATGTAGTATATAGTACAATGGAATATTAATCAATCTTTAAAAAACCCAAAATCTGGGGTGCCTGGGTGGCTCAGTCGTTAAGCGTCTGCCTTCGGCTCAGGTCATGATCCCAGGGTCCTGGGATCGAGTCCCACATCGGGCTCCCTGCTCGGCGGGAAGCCTGCTTCTCCCTCTCCCACTCCCCCTGCTTGTGTTCCTGCTCTCGCTATCTCTCTCTCTGTCAAATAAATAAATAAAATCTTAAAAAAAAATAAAAAACCCAAAATCTGACACATGCTGCAGCATGTATAAACCTTCAGAACATTTTGCTAACTGAAATACACCAGTCACAAAAAGACATGTACTGTATGATTCCACCTTATATAGAGTACCTAGAGCAGTCAGATTCACAGAGACAGACGAATCTTGGTTGCCAGGGGCTGGGGGAAGGAGTTGCTTAATGAATATAGAGTTTTAGTTTTGCAAGTTGAAAATGTTCTGGAGACTGGTTGTCTGACAACTTGAATGCATTTAACATTACTGAATCATATGCTTAAAAATGATTAAGGTGGTAAATTTTATGTTATGACTATTTTACCACAATTAAAAATAAAACACAGGGTTGCATACTTGTGATTAGACCTCTGGCAAATTCACAAATTCTTTTAGAGAAACATTAGTTTTAGTAAAGTGAAAGAAATCACCCTGCTTATCTAGTAATTCCAAGGATCCAGCACTGGGGGGAAACAGGGATAAGTAAATCAGAGGAGAGTGTTCACAAATGGGAAGCACAGTGTATTCCCTAGAGTAGTCTTAGTTGTATGTAAAGGTAATGCTTAGGCTATTTTAATGTAAATAGATGTGTATATGATCTATAGAGAAGTTAAATGAGAAAAATGCATAAAGAGGGATGTCCAAGGTACATTGGTAAATGTTTGTCCTTTCTTTTCTGTAGAAAGGTGATTAACTACCCAAAATAAGAGCAGAGCAATGATTTCAGCTTTACGGAGCAATACACTTTGATAATGAAAAATTTGATGCCTAGCTCCATTGGCTCTATTCAAATAAGTTATGTTTCATGGTGATTTTTACCCTTCTTTCCTGTGGCTTAGATTTTATGTAATGGAAAGGAATTTGTTTAATGGGTGAAAGTTTTTTGTTTTGTTTTTGTTGTTAAGAATTTTACTTAAGTTTAATGGTACTGTTAAATTTGGTATGTGGCTAAATGTATCTCGAAAAGATTTGTCATGTCACATATATATATATATCATTATAGCCTAATCACTCTTGTAAGTGACAACATTTTTAATATTTTCTAGAATGTGGACATTCTTCCTCACTCCTATGAACTCCCGCAGATTTAAGCTACTAGGGAATCCTGAAGATATATGCCCCTCTCTACTAAGCCAAAAATAGGGTGGGAGGTCTATAATCCCATATGAAAATCAATTATATCCATCCAGGAAACCTAAGGCAGGTTATAATGAAAGAGAAATCTTATGGAAGGTAACATTCCGGGGGCCATTTTAGCATATATTGAATTCTTAAAATGTGGACATGATCCCACTCAGACACTATTCACTTGTTTCTCTTCCTTGATTGTCACTGGATATCCCAATAGCTGAACCTTTTTCATCACTCCGGTCACAGATTACATGGCATCTCTTCTGTGGGCCAGTTCTTCTTGTCCGGAGAATGACTTGTCAAAGGACTTTATTTTTTTCTCATAGCATCTGTCACTGAGGTTAGTTTATATTATAACTTACTTTCCCCCCATCTCTCTCAATGGAATAGAGTTTCATGAATACAGGGCCTTCTCTGTCCTCGTGAATGATAGATCCCTCATGCTTATTACAATGCCTGGCACAGAGGAAGTGATGCTTTGTGTGTACGTGTGTGTGTGTGTAAAATCTATGAATTACTACATGGTAGTTGGATATCAATAAAGGCCACATTGTAAAAATTATTTTAAGTTATTCTAATTTATTCTAAATTATTTTAAATTCAGCTTGAACTTCTTAACAATATTGGCAATAATCTAGTATTTTTTCATTTTCAGGATCTCTGTCTCTATCCATTGTAAAATATCAGAACCAGAGGCTTATGTAGCCCCAGGAAAATGGTGGAAAATCTACTTTTAAATTTGTAGTATTAGAATTACGGTTCCTCTTTGCCCTGGTCTAGATGATCCATTTAAAGGTGATCATCTCTACACCAGTATTGCAAAGCTCAGCCACATGGAATCTCATGGAAACTATATAGTCACTACACCAAGTGATCCGTCTTCCCCTTTGAGGTGTCACCTCCCACTAGCACTCACTTTCAGGATCTCCAACCTTTCTCAATTTTCAAAGATTCAAACTTGCACATTAAGTTTGCCTTTTTCAATTCTCTAAACATAAAGCTTTATTTTTTAACCCCTCTTGGAAAACCAGTGGGCTCTCCTAAAGGGCCTCGATGTTCTAAACAACAAAACCACTACTTTGACTCAGACATTATCTGCTTTAGAGCTGAAAAACAAACAAACAAAAACAATCAGACAAAACATATTTACCTTCCCCCTAAGAGTATGGGAATATCTTAATTAATCACTTTTATGAATTATGTTCTTTTGTCTCACATGTAATTAATGAGAAGAAACTCAGATGTTGTAGTGACACCAACTGATTGTAAAAATATGCTCTTTGCAAATTTTTAACAAAATACTCCTTAATATATTATATATTACATATTATATTATTATGTAAATGATTAACAACTTCATTAAGAATAATATATCTATATGCCTTTCTTGGTTCACTTCAAAAGTTCTCACCAAACATATATATGTTGCCATTCTTTTAAGTTTATATCTGAGGTACTAAAATGATAGGAAAACTGGGCAATGAGCTCTGTTTTAGGTGAATTCATAGTACTTCCTGTGTGACCTTGCTAGAAGAAGGACTCCTATTTTTCCAGGTACTTGGTACTTTCTACTTTTGTAATTATCACAACACTGTCACCTAAACACAGGGAAATGGCACAGCCATTTAAGTATTTTCAAGTCACCCATGGAGGTAGATAGACCCCCTTCCCAATGAACAAGTTGAATGTTGAGTCTGGAGATACTCCAACAGCAAGAGAATTTATTACTCAGAGTCTACAAGGGAAACCTGGGGAGAGCAGGGCCCATGCAGGTAGTTGCAGGCTGGTTTGAGTGAGCCAGAGAGCAAGTTTGGCTAGAGAGTACACCTGGGAAGTGTTCCCACTAGGGAGCCAGGTTTTGTGAGGTTTGAATTTCCTTTCAGAGGCAAAAGAGGAGCCCATGGGCTTTCTTATGGGCTAACCCAGACTGAGGCAGAAGGTGTCTTTAGTTCATTTGAGCTGCTGTAACAAAGTACCCCAGACTGGGTGGCTTATAAACAATAGAAATGTATTTCTCACAGTTCTGGAGGCTGGAAGTTCCAGATAAGAATACCCACAGGGTCAGGTGAGTGCCTACTTCCTGGTTCATAGGCAGCAGCTTCTCCTGGGTCTGCCTATATTGTGGAAGGAGCTAGGTTAGTCAGTGGGTTTCTTTTATAAAGCACTAATCCCATCCCTGAGGGCTCTACTCTCAGGACTCAAGCACCTCCTAATGGCCCCACTTCCTAATACCATCACCTCTGTGGTTAAAATTTCAACATATGAATTTTGGGGGACACAAACATTCAGACCAGTGCAAGGAGAGAGGAAAAGTGGGGCTTGAAAGCTATCAGCTCTCAAATACCAAAAAAATGGAGTCAGACTATGGCATTGGTATTAATATTTTACGATCAATATGTCTCACAAAGGCATAGGAGGTGAACAAAAATTATTTTGTCTGAACTTTCCTACCTATAAATCAATAAATGTGCTTTACAAAATAAAACTGTATTCAAGATCTCTAACTTGTTAACAAATTACTCACATATTTCGTTCTAAGTTCAAAGATATTACAAGGTCAAGACACAAGTTGGAGAAAAAATGCTGTAACTGTTGAAAGGCAAGAGGCCACCTGAATGGGATCTGAAAAGAGTCAAAGGTGAATGCAGTAGGTCAGGCAGGAGAAAACTGAATCTAATTGAAATTAATACAAGGGGCTTAAAGTTTGTTCAGGAAACTCTGAAAAGTGTTGATTAAAATTAGGACAGATAGTGTACACAAAAATAAGAATAAAAGAAATTAGCAAATAAAAGAAATGAGGTGTTATAATTTTTAATCATGGAATTCTGAAGATTGGAAGCTCATAGATTCTATAAAAAGAAGTGAAGAATGAGAATGGTTTATTCTTTATGCAGCAAAATTCAAATGCTAAGTTTTTCTAATGACAAATGACTATTCCAGTGTTTTTCTTTTGTTTTGTGTTTAAAATCATGATTGAAAATCTGCAACTGTGTTTGCTTCATTTTTGTATGTTTAAAGCAATCAGCTGGCATATGAATTTACTTTCTGAATAGAGCTAACAGGAAGAATGGTGTGAGTTCCTAACTGATTCTTGACCCAGGTTTATGAATAAATTTGCTATCAAACAATTTCATTTGATTTTCAAAGGCAGAAACACATTCGCTAGAATCTGACCACCACTAGATGAAGGAAATTATAAGGTTCTAGACTTAGTGGTTGAAAGCATATGTCCCAGTCTATGGTGAGCTCACTGAGATGTGTCAGCCTTTAAAACTGGGCATCTTGGGAGTGCCTGAGTCATTCAGTCAGTTGAGCCTCTGTCTCTTCATTTTGGGACAGGTCCCCATCTCAGGATGGTAGGATCAAGCCCCACCATGAACTGTATGCTCAGCAGGGAGTCTGCTTGACATTCTCTCTCTCCCCCTGCCACCACCCCTCCCTACCCAACCCACATGCTTTTTCCCATCTCTCTAAAATAAATAACTAAATCTTAAAAATAAATAAAATAAAACTGGGCATCGCAAATATTTTCATATTAACTTCCTTTAAATATATCAAATGTAGGTCAGGATTAGATCATGTCTGTTTGAATGGTTACTGTTAACTTTTTTTAAAAAATAGAAATAACCAGTAAAATTAGGGGAAAAACTGAAGTTATATAATTATTTGTCATTAGTTAAGGACAAAAAGCCTTGTCGTTTAGTCGGTAGAAAATAAATGGAGGCTGTGAAATGAAATAATATAACATTCTAGCTTTCATAAATTAGAGTACTACACTGAGACAGTAGATAAAATAATATGTTTCAAGCATTTTGCTTTTGAGCTATTCTGGTGTCAAAATTACTCCATGATTTTCATGCTATGCACTTGAGTCCAGGTTCTCCACCTTCAAAAGGAGTCACCTTTTGAATAATATGTAACTAATGTTATCTGAGCCCCCAAACTGAGTAAATGCAGAATTTTCAGTTTTTATCTTATCCTTCTTTAGCTTTGCTGATTTGCCTAAGGAATTATTCACAAGTGGCAGAAATGTATCACGGTTTCTCCTTTGTTACATCCTGCTAGGACCTCTGCTTCATATTTCTCACTTCACCTCTTTCCTTCTAATAACTAGGTTCTTTGCTCTGTTTTGTTCCAACCTAATTCCTTAATGCCCAGCTAACTCCAAGGTGAAGAACTCTGAAAAAACAGTAGAATGTTTAGGAATACTGTAAAGAAATTAAAATACTGTTACCAAGTCCAATGTGTTCACTACACACAAATACCGGATTGGTATCACCATCTATAAAGTTTGTATTCTTTATCTCCTTAACAATGTCCTGTCAACATTTCCTAGCCAGTAAATATGACTCAAAAACATTATTTAATGCCTATAAATTATTTCATGATATGGAAAAAAATAATCTTTTTAACCATTTCTAATAGGAAGAGTAAATCCTTTTTTGTTACCATAACACTGAGATGTGTACTGTATACTTCAACCATTTATTTTTTCAACTCTGATGATTTCAGAAAATCTACTTAGGGTAGAGATTAGATAAACCATCAATGGTGGGAAACATGTTTTTAGTTGACTATGGTAAAATATTTCATTTACTACATTTGATATCACCAATTTCAGGCCTAAAAGTAAGTAAAATTAGAAATCTCAATTAGCATGATATTTTTAGAACCTATAATTGGTGTACTGGTTCTTGTTCATTCTCTGTACAAAGAATAGTAAGCAACAGGAATTGGTACTGTGTTGGTAAGTATCCCTACACAGAAGCACCAGCTCACCAAAATGTGCATTTAGAATCCCTGTTCATTCCTCTGGCTATACTTATGTAAATAATACGTAAATACAGAATTTAACAGAAAGTTAAAAATGACACATTTCTAACAAGCAGAAGAAATTGAGCCCCACTTTCCCCTATTCACATCAATTGGTGGCAGAATCCAGCTTTTCAAGCTCCTCGTCTAGAATTTTTGTCATTACAGCACCACTAGGACACCAAAATTTTGGTTACATGTGCAGATGTTTGACCAACATCTGATAATTCAAAAATGTCTGAGGATTAGTCTCAATTTTTAAGGACGTATTATTTTTATGAAACCTGTACATTAATCTAGTTTGTCTTATCCAGAAGATTGTCTCTGAGTTTCATTCTGTTGCAAGAGCCACAACATCTAGGCAGGGAAGATTCCGTGACTTATTTTATTCAGAACAGGTTTTTCTGTGGAGATTTAACACATTTCTCTAGATATATATTTTTTTAATTATCATTTTTTTCCTAAGTATATTTATTTCAAATATGAGCCTTTGTTCTGAGGAAGAATGTTGGCTGCTCAATATTATTTTGGACTCATTATCCTGGGGAATTTATTTCTTGTAAAAATATTTATCATATTTTATTGTTTATTGCTATCGAGGAGTTTATGAAAAGACAGGACAAAATTGAGTAATTAAATAGCTGTCACATTTCAACTTTACTTAAGTTTACAACTTTAAGATATCTAAGCTTGCTTGAAGGAAAAAAAAATGTAAAATCCCACTGTGGTTACTAGGATGAGATGAGACTTGGTGTGAAAGTCATTTAAGAAAAATGAAAAAGCAATAAAATTCCAGCTGTTTGGTTAGGAAAGTTTCTCTGAACTGCTTCAAACTCAGCCAAACAGTCAGGGTTCTTCATGGAGCTCACTGTGGCTGATAATTGAAAGCTTATTTCCAATGTATATTGCCCATTTGAAAAGTATATGTGAAACCAACACTAATATTCTCCTTCCTGTATGTGATAGTATATGAAACATAAAGACTTCCAATATTCTTAAAGATGAAACACACTGAATTTTTTTTACCCTCACTTTTTCAGGATTGCATTTAACCATGCAAATGCTGCTTGAGAAAGTACAAAGTTGAGAGTCCATTATCTTGCACCCTGTACTTACTCGGAGTTTGGAGAGAAGAGTTGCAGTTGTGAGTAGGGGAGGACACAGCTGTATGACAAAAGCCAAAAGAGTGAGAACAGAGCTGTCCACGCTGTGCAAAGCACAGTGTTTTTATTTATTTATTTATTTATTTATTTATTTATTTATTTATTTATTTAATTTATTTATTTTTAAAGATTTTATTTATTTATTTAACAGAGAGAGACACAGAGAGAGAGAGGGAACACAAGCAGGGGGAGCGGGAGAGAGAGAAGCAGGCTTCCCACTGAGCAGGGAGCCTGATGTGGGGCTCGATCCCCGGACCCCGGGATCATGACCTGAGCCGAAGTCAGGTGCTTAACGACTGAGCCATCCCGGCGCCCCAACACAGTGTTTTTAAATAATAGCTCTGGTAACAAAAAAATGACACGTATTTATTGTTGCTCAACATTTTAAAAAATAAAATATTTTAGAGAAGAGATTATATCAATTTTGCTCGGAAACTCCCTATATTTCCTGATGTGGAGACGGGAGATCGTTTGCAGTAGCAAGTACTTTGAACAGAGGAAGATGACACAAGGATTGGGAAGGATAAACAATTGTAAAGGAATTATTTGCGAGAAGTCTTAGTTTCTTATGCTCACAGGTAAGAAGATGCAGTTTGCATTGATATTTTCACGAATTAAAAACTATACTTTAAGAATGTTACACTAACCAAAGTTTACATTCACTGTTTAAGTAATGACAGTCTGTAAAGAATCACTTCTGCTACCTACACTTCTTTCACAGTTGCATAAATCCAAATGATCACAATTGGATCAATCTGTGATCAAAAGAGAAAAATAGATAGCAGTATTAAAATCACACATCAGCACATAGATGCAGTGTTCAAAAGAAAGGTCTTTTTTTTTTTTTTAATTGTCAGGCACAGAGAAAGAAGAAGCTTTAGCATCAATTTGCTTTAGTAAATGCATTTCATTTGCATTCATTTTCAGGACCTAAAGGAGACCTAATCTGTCACAAAGGTGGAATTATTGAAAAACTCTGAAGACAATGTGTTGTTTGCATATTAAGATTGAGGTCCAAAGTTCTCAAAGCCATTTATTTAAACTCCGTGTGTGTGTGCGTGCGCGCGCGCAGGCACGCATGCATACATGTGTGTGAATTTTCTGTGTAATTTGAGACATCTCAATGATTTAAAAACAGGAAACTTCACAGTACGTCTATATACTATTCACATAATTTAATAATATTTATTTTGATTGTACCTTATACAATAAATAAGCCATTACTTATATTCTAATATCATCTGAAGTATAAACAATTAGCTAACATACATATATTCACATTATGGGAGATGGATGGGTCATTATATTCTGCACTGAGTTATCTTTTGTGGTTGATCAAAGGTAGACATTTAGAAGCATGAATATCTAAACCTTGACAAGTGATTGGCTTAATTTTTACAGAAAAATCATTTTAGGTAGGGAGCAAAGAGATGAATTATACTGCTTAATTCTTACATAGAAAAGTCAATGACAATAAATTTTTCAGATGAGGGAATCAAGCATGGGTTTCTACTTCAAATACCAAAAGGAAGGCATTAAGAGCCAGAAAGACCATGGGTCATTTTTTAATGAACCATGTATTACGGTTGACATCTCTAAAACAAGGGAGTGACTTTGTTACCAATTCCAGAATCACCTTAAAAGTGAAACACTGTGCACTTAACCTTTATAAAAAGTATATAATGGAGAGGACATCTTTTTTTAAGAGATTTTTGTGAAATATTAGCTTTAAAGTATTAGCTGTGCCAAATGCCAACCTGAAATGTTGGGTTAAATGACTTAGCCAAACAGTATATCTCAACAGCATTTCTCTTTTCAACACCAGATACACCGCTAAGCATTAAAATCTCTAAACAGGATCAAAAGAGTAATGAAATGTGAACTCCTTCCTCAGGGTTATTTACTTTTGGACAAGTAACATCAATGTCACATGAAAAAATAAATTGATTTGTTGGACTATTATATATGTTAGCAGTTTTAAAAAATTAGAAGCAGAAACCTTTCTTGGAAACACCTATGAAATATCCCAATACATGGTTGAGACGGAATTCCAAAAGACCCACCATCTCCTTTCTCTTCCTAGTTACTTTTTTTTTCAAACACCAATGGAGCATTCTTAGGACCCCTGAGACTCTACTGATAACAATGAGAGCAACTCTGATTTTAAAACTTCTTCAATGTCCCCACCCCCCAAATCTTTTTCTATATTTCTACCAAAGAAAATAGATTTTTCAATTCTTGTTGATGTTAAGTCCAAGGCAGCTATTCAAGACTCTCTGTAGTAAAGATTACCAGGGAAGTTGGAGGGAGACTGAGGATTCTGGTGGATGTGTCTTGCAAGATACCCTCAGTGCGATGATTGAAAGGTGGCTTTGGACTTGCAAGGGAAGGCAATCCTTAGCTCTGAGCCAAACGCTCTCTGACCAAAAGTCTAAGGTGCTGAAGCTGAGAGGATTGACTACCATGTATCTTCTTCCAACTGGCTTAAGGAAGGAAGTAGATAGTTTACTACTACACTTAAGACTCAAGTTGGAGGAATACAGTCTTAAATGACTCTTCTCCATGAATCCAGTTCTAAAAGGTAAATAACTATTAGGAGTCTTTTTAAAAAAGTATCATCTGGAGGAATTAAGCTATGGTGTAAAAAGAAGTATTTTAAGATCTTGGAGACCACATATAGGCACTCTGATTAATAGGCTGGTTGAACAGCTAGTTGAGAATAAATTATCTTGAAAGTCCAACCAAAGCAAACCTTCAGACTGCAAAACCATTTACAACAGACTACCATCCTACGAGGGACTGCGAGTGAGAACTTCTTTGCCTACTTTCCTCAAGTTCTGAGCTATAAAATTTTGAGCTAAATAGAGTGGTTGTTATCAGGCACTGAGTTTTTAGGTAATTTGTTTTACAACATGAACCATTGGAATAGTGTTTCCCATAGTCACATCTGCTTATATGAGCATAAAATCAAAATAATAATGATATATGCATATAAAATAAGGTAAATAATGAGGAAATATTTGGTCATGATCTTAAGTTAATACAGACTCTGAATTTCATGATTACATTTCATTTTAAACACCTTGGTTGATAGGGCAAAATGATGTCAAGATGTCAAATTTGGTATATTGCTTGATTTAAGGAAACATATCTTTATGTGATGTGATTTAATTAACATTTATTTAAAATGCACTTTGCTGTGTAGAAAGATCACTGGGATAGCCAAAATATAAGTAAAATAATATGGGGATATTATAGTTTTAACTAAGATAGGATAGTGGCATGGATTGCAGAAATGTAACATATTTATGATATGCTTTTAGCAAATTTATTGAGATATAATTTATATACCTTATAATTTAGCGATTTAAAATGTGCAATTTAATTGTTTCTAGTATATTTACAGATATGTGCAACCATTACTGGACACATTTTTTTTCCAACTATTTTCTCGTATTTGGTAGGTTACCTTTTCTTTCTTTTTTATTTACCCCTCCCCTCTTTTTAAAAATAATTAGAACCTTGTACCTCTTAATCTCTTTCACGTATTTTGCCCATCCTTCCCCTCTCCTCCCCTCTGGTAATCATCAGTTTGTTCTCTATCTTTATGGATCTTTTTCTGCTTTTCTGTTGTTTACTCATTTGTTCTGTTTCTTAGATTCCATATATAAGTGAAATCATACTTTATATTGTTCTATTCTTCTAAACTTATTGAAGTTTGTTTTATGACCTCATTTGAAACTCAGTGCCAGCATCCAGCTGGAGGCTAGATGATGGACACTGACATCTTACTGCTTCCAGAAAGAAATCCTTCTAAGATCTGGAAAGGGATAGATCGTTGTGTTCTTGGCTGTGGAAGTGAGCACGTTGTTGAGATGAGAGGGAAGAAGAAGAAAGGAGGAAGTAGTCTTGGTTCAAAATTATAGACTCTCACCTTTATCAGCAGTTTTTGAAGGTTTTCTTGAGTAGATATTTCTTTATTGGCTCTTAATCCTTGGGACCATTTCCAGGGGCTTTAAATGGTTGATTTTTATAAGTTTCACTAATTTCAATGGGAAGCAGATCAATAGAGCTCCTCACATTGTCATGCCAGAAATTGATCTAGTAAGATATTTTTAAGGTAGAATCCACTAGAATGTTTTTGTGTTAGATGTGGTAATGAAGTGGAAGGAATGGGTAAAGTATGATTCCCATGTTTATGGCTTGAATAAATTAGTAAATAATGGTTTTGATTACTAAAATGAGGATGTCTAGGGCAATTCAAAATAAGACACACATAACAGTGGTCCAGTGTCAGCAAAGAAACATTTTTGGAGGCATAGGTTTCAAGTGTTCTGTTTTTATAGAGATAATGTGAGGTATATAAAGGGATATGTCTATCATATTCCTGTTTGGTTTTTACTGTGGGAGGTATGAGAATAAGTTCGCCTCTTACTGGCTGAATTTGCCCTGCTAGTATGTTTTGTAGGCAGCAGAGAGTTCAAAGAGTGAAATATAATGCCTTCACATGTCATGTCTTCTTGAGTTTGTGTTGAGCTCCATCACTTCCTTTCCTGCATCTGGCTTCATCACAATTAGGAAACAATTTCTTGGTCCTTTAAGGTCCTTGGCCATCTCTATACTGGAGCTTGTCTGAATGAATATGGATATGATTCTGTTAAGAAGGGGAAAGATTGAGAAGACATAGTCACCAAGGAGATGAAGTCCTTAATATGGAACATAATGGAAATAATGAGAAATAAGGTGAATATAGTAAACAAATGAAGAAATGGAGGGAAAACAATATGTATACTTACAACTATAGATGAGTTAGGAATTTGATGGCAGAAAGATGCCCTCTCTTTTCTTCAGACACACCATTTGAAAGTGAGATGGGAGCCAGAGATTTGACGAATGTTGTAATAGAATGAAATTGACTTTGTCCTATTAGAGAAGCACAGTTACCAAGAAGGGGAAAAAAAAAAAAAAAGATGTTCTGGGTGGTATAGAGTGCCCATTTGAGGATAGTGATTATGAAATAAATTAAGAACAGAAAGAATAATAAAATGATAGTGAAGATTAGAAAAGTATCATAACACTAATAACAGTGATTGCTAATATTTATTGCACATTTGCTATGTTCCAGGGATTATTTAAGCATTTTATGTGGATAAATTAATTTATTCCTTACATCAACTCTATCAGAAAAGTAGTATTACTAAGTTCATCTAACAGATGAGGGAACAAAGACATACAGGATTTAAATAATTTTCTGAAAGTCACATAGCAATACTTGCAAGATCAATATATTTGACTTCTTACTGATTTGGGGAAAATGTTATAGTAGGAAATTTGAATTAGTGGTTTAAAGATAGTTCACTTTATGATAATGACAACATGCACAGTGTAACTATGAAATTGTAAAATAAAGGAAAATTCTTTGGAGTTGAATATGTTAGGATCTTAAGGAATAAGATGAGATATACAGAGTATTGAGGTCTCATAGAGAGGAATGGAGTGAAAGTTAAATGCTTTGGGCTGGCTGATATGGTCTGTAACCAAGGGAATAATACCTGAGACTATCTTTGAGCATCACTAAAGAAAGTATAGAGCAGGTACACAGCTAAATGTTGAGAATTCCAAAGACAGAGAAAAAATAATGATCTGGAAGCAACAGTGAAGAGTAAGGAGAATATCAATACTGCTCTCAAATTTAAGATATATGGCATGGTGGGGAAAAAAAAAAGCTTCCAATTGAAAGGAATACGGGAAATAGTATATTCAGAGAGGGGAAAACATGTTTTATTTAAGGAATAGATGCAAAGGGGAACTTCAGAAATGAGTTTGAGAATATATAGTACTTAAGGAACTGACATTCTAGGGAACAGACAGGGGGAAGAGGTTGGGGAAAGAAGACTAATGAGCTAAGTTCATGAATAGGGCAGATGGGAATGAGAGTTCAGAAGCAAGGAGTGGGCAGAGAGGTTTTCATTTTCATATCGACAGAAGTAAGTAAGGAGGATATGACATTTGGTGGATTTCATCTTGCTTGTCTACTTTGTCGGTGGGCATTTCAAGTCCTGTAGACAGAAGGGTATCAGCCTGGACAATAGGGATTATGGGTATAATTATTTTTTTTCCTTTCAAATGGAGAAGAATATCTTAATGTGGTGAAAGGTGGCTTTGTATGAAATAGCCCACCTTATCTTCTCCCTGCCAGTAATTCTAATTTTTATTCCTATTAAATTGTGGAAAGTAGATCAATATAGCATTTCTTGGGGAAATGTGAGTTCTGAATTGTTGGAGTTTCCAAGAGAATCAGAGGACCTAAGTGTCTCAGAGTTCATCTTCAGAATTGTCCTATGGTAACCTAACAACTGATGCCAATAAAGATTAGAAATAGAGTAAGTAGTTTTTCAAAAAATCCTACATTTTGCATTTGCAAGCCTACTGTCTTTCTCTTCTTTTCTGCCTGGCTGCTTTTGACTACTTTACACAGGCACTTCGCCATCTAACCTGGAACTGAATCGATTTGTTTTACTAATTATTATGTTGACAACTAATAAATTATATATAAATAATTCCAAAGGAAGTCTATTTATACTGTGTATAAAAGGGATCATATGATGGTAAGTAAATTAATTATTGGCTGAAACAGAATGTTGACTTTAGTAAAATCTTACAAATATGTCAGTCTTGTTATGGCTATAGTGTTTTTTATTAAAAATGAAGATGGAAAAGAGCAAGAATTTCAAGAATATTTGAGAGAGTGCTTATTTATCTTAAAAATTTTATTTTTTTAAACCTTCCAAACACAGCAATTCAATGAAGTTCACATGGCGAGAAGCACTTCTCACACTGTACAAACTGTGAAAATAACACATTTCATTAAAATAGGCATCTCTGAGCTAAGCACCAAGTCATGCAAGCAAACATGAGAAGAGGAAAAGAGTCTTTGGAAAAACAGTTATTCCCTAGAGATCCTGAGTCAGCTGTTCTTACCTGGAAAGACTCTCTGTTCTTAATGTTCCATTATCCCCTAGTCCCCTTCAGTTGCCATTAGGTAATGACAACAATTCTTGAAATTTTGAAAACAGATTTTTTAATTTGGGGTTATATATATTTTGTGGACTGGGGCAAGTGGAGGTGGGGAGTGATTCTCCTCTGGGACTCAATGATCAAAAGAGCAGAGGAATAATGAAGAGAATAATATTGATCTTATACCAAGAATATTTCCACAAGGGCACAATAAGTGAGCTCTCTCCCCAACAGATTTAAGAATTCAAGCAGAAGGGACTTGAACAAAAATTAAAGGAGCAGATGAAGAAAAAGGTTTTTAAAAGTATTTGCAGGAATTCTTCAAAAATGCAAATGAAGTTATTGTTCTGCTTTTGTGAAATTAAAAAAATGTTTCTTATTGAAATGTGTGCAGGTAGTACAGAAAATTATAATGATAAAAATAAAATGACACATAATCCTATGCCAACAGATGCAGATATTAATATTGAGGTATACATATTTCAGGAACACCACTATCACTGAAAGCTCATATTTTATGTACATACAAATGATCTTATATAATGGTGAATAACTGAATATATCTATAAGCACATATTTTATATGTACTTTTAAACCTGCTTAAAGTATTCAAATATAATTAAGCTTTTACATATGTATCTTGACTGTGTCCTAGGTAAAATGCTTAATTTAGCAAATTTAGTTTTCTCTTTTTTTTCTTTGTCAAGTAATTGAATGATGAATATTAAAATCTTTTATACAACTTTTTACATTGTTTTGTAATCTGGACATTATTCTATGTCTAACTCATTTCATTAAGTATCTTTCATCAAATAACTCATTTTCCACATTCTTTAGCTGCTTATTTTGATTAATATCTATTTCATCAGAATACTATTCTTAAATACTTTGTTTGGAAATATAAGAGATACTATATTTTCTAAAATTATATATATAATTATTTTCCATTGTCTTCACCAGAAACAAAGAAAAATCTTTGGGTTTTAAAATTTGTGGGTGAGGCTTATTTTTTCAACTCTGAAAACTCAGTAGTCATTGCTTTATCAGTGTTAAAAGTAAGTCTGAGGACAACCTGTCTTTTACTTTGTAGATGAAATAACATCTTTTTTCTCTATAAGAGAAGTTGCAGAATTTTTTTTTTTTTAATTTTAGTTGGCAAAGTTTGTTTTCCTTCTTCCTTCCTTCATCTTGAAGTCTTGAGTTAATAGCAGTCTGTGACATGATCAGTGTAAGCTACTGGCCATGAAGTATCCATTGTTGACAACAACCCAACAGGTAATACTAAAGTGTACTGTCCCATCCTACCCCTGAACTTCTCCTTCCTTGAGATAAACAAACAATATCTGCAAAGACATAAGAACCTTATTTTATTAGCTTGTGGTGCAGGGCCTAAATGTAAGGCCAGTAACATGTTCTGCCTTCGTATCTGGTAATATTGGCAGGACCTTGAATGTCCTAACCACAAGTTCTCCTTCCCACTCTGCTCCCATGGATGAAGTCCCATAGCCAAACAGCCCTCCTTAACAAGGAGACAAGGCAGAGTTCCTGCTTATCCCTGAGGAGTGGGTTTCAGTTCTCCCACAGCCCATGGAATTATTCAAACAGGCCAATCACATCCTCCTGTGGGGACCAGGGAAAACCTCACTTTCTTGGTGCTACAAATCTTGCCTCCCATAGTCCCTAGTTTGCTTGGTTCCCAAGTAAAACTTCGGGGTTGCCTGAGTGGTAGGCAGTGTCTCCTTCCCCTGGGTTGGGAGAATATATGAATAATAAACCCCTGTCAATCTCATCTTTCCAGTGTCAAGTATTATGTGTTTGGCCACCCTATAACCCCAAGGCAGGAATCCCTTCCTCATCAATGGAGTGAATAGGATGCAATTAAAACTTGGTTGCTCTTATAATTGAAAACAGTTTTCGATATTGACTACTTGTAAATCTCTTTTGGGGAAAAATTTTATAGAATAGGTATTATTTCTTCTTTGAATATTTGGTAGAATTCCCCAGGGAATCCATCAGGCCCTGGACTATTACATGCCGGGGTGTTGGCCTGTTTTCCTTGATCTTAGGAGGGGTCCCCGCTGCCTCTAGGACTTGAATGTTTGTTTCATTCCCCAGATTAGGGAAGTTCTCAGCTACTATTTGCTCAAATATATCTTCTAGTCCTCTCTCTCTCTCCACTCCCTCTGGGATTCCAATAATTCTGACATTGGAACACTTCATGGTGTCACTTATTTCTCTGATTCTATTTTCATGGATTCTGAGTTGTTTTTCCCTGGCCTCCTCTTTTCCCTTTTTATCTATTATATTGTCTTCCAGGTCGCTTATTCGCTCTTCTGCCTCAGTTACCCTAGCTGTTAGATTATCTAGATTGGATTGGATCTCATTGATAGCATTTTTAAGTTCTGCCAATTCAGCTTTTATTTCTGCCCTTAGAGACTCTATGTTGCCATTAATTGATTTCTCCATTCTAGCCATTGTCTTCACAATTGCTAACCTGAATTCCATCTCC
>NC_138369.1:154219241-154234258 GCF_054177405.1 Leptonychotes weddellii | reverse complement strand
ACTTAGAGTTTGTTCCTACGGTATTCTTTATTCTTTATGCTCTTTATGTAAACAGCAACTCTCCTCTAATACAGAGGTTGTGAAAGACTCAGATTTCAATCTGGTCAAATCTAGCATTTTGACCATGGAATCTATACTTAGTGTGTTCAGGGATGTCTGAGTAGATCTAGGTATTTGAAATTCCCTAAATTCAACTTTAATTTCTTCTGTATGAGTTCGGGCAAGTCACCTAAACTGTGATAGTTTCTCATCTGAATATAATATCAAATCTTACACTTTCTTGTGACAATACAATAATGTATAGGTAAGCATACTGTATAAATTACCAAAAATGTGAGCATTTATTAAATCTTATACTTTATGCCTTTATAACTGTCCTACATTCATTTGCCCCTCATGGAAATTACGCAGAGCATAAAAGTGTGAAGAGAGTGAAAAGGATTTTATTGCATACATATTTCAAGTGGAGAGAGGAAGATGGGAATTTCATGCCTGTGTATTCTTTTAGTAAGTTGGAAGGAACATTCACATGTTGATGTGTTGGGGCATGTTGGGATTTGGAACTATAATAGTGAGGAAAACAATTAGAAAAGGTACTGTAGGAAATCCAAAAGTGCATAAAATAAATGAATTGAAAAAAAAAACAGCTATGAAAGAGGTAAAGTGATCAAGGAATTATAAGTTCTTAAGAACATAGGAAAAAACTCCTTAACAATATGACCAAAAATAGAGTTCAAAATCAGAATGTTTCATGAATTTTGGCTTTAGCATCTTCTTTTGCAAACTGTGGCACCATAAAGAGAAACTAATTTTTATGGATTAACTTAAATTTCCTTCTAATACAAAATTGTTTGATGCAAAAATGCCTTTATTTAACAGACTAAAGGAAACCACAACCTTATAACTTATCACAGCTAATGAAAAACAAATCAGTTAAAATGTCCATCAACTAAGTTCACTGTTATTTCATGCCGGTACTTGAAGTAATTAACACACTACAACCTTCCAGAAATTGCTTTTACTTCCGCCCATTCATCCTCACCCTAGTCTATGTTCTCATTTACTTGCATCTATGAGTGTCAGATCAGATTGTGATTGGGAACTTGTTCCTGTTTTTACTAAAGCATATTAAAACAACCCTAGAACAAGGTAGGACTTGGCATTAGATATCAATATAATGCTTGTGTGTTTTATTAGATACACTAAGTTTTTTTTCCCCCCCTAGGGTTTTCCTGACAAGTTATTGATCCTTAAAGTTTTGGAAGTCCTACTATGTTCTTCACAGTGCCATTTTTGTTCTCCTGGTACATCTCTACTATTCAGGTTTGGTACATCTCTATTTTTCAGGTTTATTAACTACCAGCTTTTTCTGAGTTTTTCTATTTATATATAAATTGACTTGGAAATACCCATTGTCTTTACAAAACTTGTTTTCTCTGACCAACATATATTCCCGGCTTTTAGGAGGGGGTAGGTTTGCCAAATGAAATGCAAGACCTTCAGTTAAATTTGAGTTTCAGTTAAACAAAGTAAGCTTTTAAAATTTAAGTATGTCTCAATTATTTCATGGACATATATATACTCTAAGAAATGATTCTTTTTTCAATTTGAAATTCAAATTTGACTGTATGTGCCACATTTATTTATTTATTTATTTATGCCAAATCTGGGAAGCCTAGGAGAGAGATAAAACAAACTGAGATATAATAATTACATAAATCAATTTTTAAAAAATTAAGTAAAATAATACTGCTTTTAAAACTATGCCAAGGGAGGGGGGGGGGAAACTATGCCAAGGACACCTGGGTGGCTCAGTCAGTTAAGAGTCTGTCTTTGGCTCAGGTCATGATCCCAGGGTTCGGGGATCAAGTCCCACCTTGGGCTCCTCCTCAGCTTGGAGTCTGTTTCTTCCTCTGCCTCTGCCCCTCTCCCCGCTCTTGCTCTCTCTCTCTCTGACAAACAAATAAATAAATTATTTAAAAAAAATTATGCCAATAAGGTGTACCTATGTACACTAACTCATTTCTATTTTATGCTCAACATGTATATTTCAGGTGTCATGCCAAGATTGACCTCTTTCCCCCCCAAAAAATATGGTTTAGTATCACATCATAAATAAAATTTGAAGTGTGCTATCTTTTACTTTTATAAAATTTTTCACCTATCTGAAAGGTAGGATGTGGTAGATAGTTAATTTATATCATGATGCATAAAACAGTGTTGTGTTGCAAGCCTTAAGAAGCCAAGTTTTAATGAGGTGAAATGAGTTCAAACTTCTAGAAAATGGGACTTCCACTTTTAGGTTGTATGAACTAAAGGAAAACATCATTCCCACTAAAATAAACTAAAAAGTCAAAACTTCTCCACAAAAGTTATCTGTTTAGAGACATTTAAAAGCTAATAAAGTGATGCACCTGGGTGGCTCAGTCGTTGGGCATTCGCCTTCGGCTCAGGTCATGATCCTGGAGTTCTGGGATCGAGCCCCACATCGGGCTCCCTGTGCAGCGGGAAGCCTGCCTCTCCCTCTCCCACTCCCCTTGCTTGTGTTCCCTCTCTCGCTGTGTCTCTCTCTGTCAAATAAATAAAATCTTTAAAAAAAAAAAGCTAATAAAGCAGCATGGACCAGAGGGCTAAAATTCTGGAAAGTAGAGACGTACAAAAAGATGAGCTAGAGCTTTGTAGCTGGTTATCTATGATTACATTAACAATTAAAAGAAAGTTATAGTTTGAATTTGCTTGAATATACAACATTAGAGGTTGGAAATTCAGATTTTACCCAGTTAGGTGATTACTGCTGGGGAGGAGACAAAACAGCTATTTTGGTGGTTTATGGGGTTGGAAAGAGAAAATGGGCAGTTTGTGAGGTCTAAAATATTGAATTTTTTACACATCTGAAACTTTAAGTTGCATAGAGTTAAATGCTAGACAAAAGGCCTCTGGAAATTAAAGAATTTTATTCATTTTGTTTCTGGAAAACTATCATAATATTTTAATCATGGAAACAGTGAAATATTGCTTATTATCTAATATAGTAAATGCCTCATCTACTTTTTCTCAATTTCCTTGAATAATTTGTGGTCAAGTTGCAAAGATGGTGCCTGTCATCCTCAAATACTTTAGTATTTATTTCCTATAAATAAGTACATTCTTTTACATAACCTCAATATAACTGTCAAAATCTGAAAATTTGTATTGATATGTTACTATCATCCAATCAAGAATAACTCAATCCTTTTTTTTTTTTTTAAAGATTTTATTTATTTATTTGAGACAGAGAGAATGAGAGACAGAGAGCATGAGAGGGAGGAGGGTCAGAGGGAGAAGCAGACTCCCTGCCGAGCAGGGAGCCCGATGCGGGACTCGATCCCGAGACTCCAGGATCATGACCTGAGCCAAAGGCAGTCGCTTAACCAACTGAGCCACCCAGGCACCCAAGAATAACTCAATCCTAAAAATCTTAGGTGAGGCCATACAAGGTAGCTGACCATGCTGAATTAGAGGGAAATATGAGGTCCCAGATTCCTCTGTCAGGACCAGAGAAGGCTGAGAAAGATATTTACAAATGGCAACAGGAAGGAGGCAATACAAGGAAGCAAGTCCCAGCAGACTGAAAACACTTGTATCCACTTGGGGAGGCAACTTAGTGTATGGAGATCAGAGATTAAGTGGAATAAGAAAGTCTTCCACATGACAGGGTGGCCCAGCTGAGGATGGCAATGTCACTCAAGGCAAACAATGCACCAGTGAGGGGCTGGGAGTAGTAAGGGACCGGGTACAATGAGTGTTGGAGGCTGACTGAGCTGACAATGGTACCCACATGGTGGAGGGTGGACTGCTGTAGGGAGTCAAAGACAGAGCTGGGTGAGAGAACTTTCCCATGGGATGGGATATTGGAGTCAAAGCAGAGTAAAGAAGGTGTCCCCATGGAGCAATAGCTTTGGATAGGGTGTGGGCATGGTGATCATTTGGCTCAAATCATATGACATTTGAGTGTGTAGGAGTATCTTGTTTTCAAGTTTGAGATTTTCTTCTATGTTTTGTTTCTTTAGATTTGTTTCAGTTGGTTTGGGGTAGGTATTTTGGTAAATCAATAGTTAAGGTTCTTATCATTTTTGCAATGTAGATTATAAATTTTTATGTACTTTATGATCTCAATATTTTTTATTTAGTCACTTTTGAGGAAATATTTTACATTTCATTTCAAAAACTGTATATCATACACTTCTGTGATAAAAGTTTTGTATGATTAAAAATGTGTTATTCTTTGAAAATTGTCTCATCAATAAAATAGTAACTTGAGAGTGCAGCCTGATTACACAACAACCAAAATGGATTGTAGACTGCAGTTGCTACTGAAGGTATATAAATAACATACGTTCATGCAGAAAATGGATTATAATGGCATATTTTTATTTTCAGATATTTTTAAATTTAAAAATTAAAAAACTTGAAGGTATGGAATATTATAAACCAGAATAAATCAGATGATCGAAGCCATTATATTTATAGAATGCTATCTGTAAAATTATTTTATTGCATGAATGCCGAGATGCAACAGAAATCTTAAAGCTTTTTAAAAAGGCTAATGTTTAGTAACAAATATATATTATCTCCTATAATTCTTTTTGATTATGTGGGTATTTCAGATGAGTAATGCCAACTCTTAGCTCAATTAATGTGTAGCATTAATTTTCTAATTCAGGATAGGCCATTGCAGATGGCTTTATAAATGCATTTGAATCTTTTCAACTTTGGTGATCAAAAGAAATATGATACTTTTAGTATTTACAGCAAGTTGAAGATAACAATCACTTATATATTTTATTTTACAAAAGAAGATTAATATATTTTAAGCCATGAAAAAATGGATAAAAGTAAAAATATAAAAAACATTTGGAAATGTTTATAAAGAGCTATTCATAGGCATTTCAAATAGCAGGTTTATAGTATTTATGCACAGTTACAGGCATACCTTTTTCTATTGCACTTCACTTTATTGTGCTTTGCAGATCTTGCATGGTTTACAAATGGAAGGGTTGTGGCAACCCTGGGTCAAGCAAGTCTGTCGTTGCCATTTTTCCAATAGCATTTGCTCACTCTGTGTCTCTATGCAACATTTTGGTAATTCTCACAATATTTCAAACTTCATTATATTTGTCATGTTGATTTTTGATCAGTGATCATTGATGTATTGTACTTGTTTTGGGGCACCACGAACCACACCCATATGACAATGAACATAATGTGTGTGTTTTGATTGTTCCATAAACTGGCTATTTCCCCATCTCTCTCCCTTTCCTTGGTGCTCTCTATTCTCTTAGGCACAACAATATTGAAATTTGGCCAGTTAATAACCTTACAATGATCTCAAGTGTTCAAGTGAAAGGAAGAGTCATTCAATTAGGCAAACTTCATTGTTGTCTTACTTTAAGAAACTGCCGTAGCCACTTGAACCTTCAGCAATCACTGCCCTGACCAGTCAGCAGCCAATAACATCAAGGCAAGACCCTACACCAGCGAAAAGGTTATGACTTGCTGAAGGCCCATATGGTGATTAGCATTTTTCAGCAATGAAGTATTTTTAATTAAGGTATGTACATGTGTGTTTTTTGGGGCATAATGCTATTGAACAATTAATAGACTACAATATAGTGTAAACATGACTTTCACATGCACTGGGAAAACAAAAAATTCATTTGACTTACTTTATTAGGATATTAGCTTTATTGTGGTGGTCTGGAACCAAATCTGTAAGAATTCCAAGGTATGCCTGTAATCATAATCTATGAAGGAAAAACAAAATCAAGGGAAATCATTTTTAAAGTGAGATTTATTTAAAAGTAAGTTAAGTGAGACTATAACAAAGAAAAAATTAACAGTTAAAGACTCACATTTTGTCAGGAAAGGAGTAACATGAGAGATGAAAACAAGGAACCCAATGAGTCCATGGACATCATTGTGTATTTGACATCCAAATGTAAGTTTATAGCCCAAGAAGACACTGTGCTGAGTTAGTATGAAGCAATTAAAAATACATAAAACTTACATTTATATGGTCCATAAAAAGAATCCTAATATAAACAGAGAACAAAAAAGTTGAAAAGTACAGGAAAAAGTATAAAGATATATGGGGCACTTAACATGTATAATTGTAAGCTCAGAAGAATATAGATAACAGGACAAAATAAATATTTATGAAAGTAATGGGTATAAAGATTTTCAAATGCTGATGGAATACATCCAACCACAGATTCAATACATTTTTTATACCCCAAAAAGTGCAAATATAAAGAAACTGACATATAGTTCCATCATAATTAAGCTGCTGATAAAAACAAACCAAAAAAAGGCCTAAAAAGCTGTTGGGAAAAATCATTAGTTTCAGTAGTACTGGAAAACAATATGCTAGCCTAGAATTCTATTCCTAGCAAATATATTTTTCTTAAATAAAAAAATGACATTTTCAGAAAAAACAAAAACTCAGAGGACAGATATATATTAAGGGACTATTAAAGAGAGTTCTGGCAGAAGGAAAACGATCCCAAGTAGATCAATAGAAAATATAAGAAAAAAGGGCAGAGAAAGGGTGAAACAGAATGATTTTTTAAAAAAATGATAAAGTCTTGTGGACTTTAAGACATATGTGCAAATAAAATATATGGCAGTTGTTTCAGGCTGCCCAAGACTGCCTCTATCTGTAGCAATTCACTAGAAGGATTCAGACTCAGCATATAGTTGGCCCCACAGCTCAGATTTATTACAGAAACAACAAACATAGTAACACAGTAACCCCAGATACACACGTGGTTCAATAAGGGAAAAACAGGGAAGTCTGAAGCAATCCATGTGCTGGCTTCCTGCCCCCTCTTCCTCCCAGGAGAGATCACACAGAGTGTACCATCCTCACAGCAGAGAAAATACAGCAGCCTTGTGCAGTGTTTCTACTCAAAGAGGGGCATTTGAGACTCCAAATTTAGGTTTTTGATCAGAAGCAAAACATGGGCATACCTTTTTCAACTACCAGACTCTCAGAAGGAAAGCAGATGTTCACTATAAATCATACTGTAGGCACAGAGGTACAACTTAACCAGTTAGGGAGCATTTCACAACCTAAGTTTCCAGATGCTAGGCAGCAGGCCCTTCTAAAGATAGCAGCCTTAAGCCTCCTTTGTTAACTCTTTTCTGGGCGGTAACAATAGTAGGAAAGCTGGGAAGAAAAAAAGTTAAACTGTTGAAAGTTTCTTTCATTGCTCAGAAAGTGATAAATTGTAATCTCTGGAATAACAACTAAAATAACTAAAGATTGGGAACCCTAAAGATAATAGATGAGAAAAGTCAAATGATATGGAAATGCCCAATTGATGCAAAAGAAGGCAATAAATAAGACATAGAGGAGAAAAAAGTAGTGCCATAAATAGATAACACTGAACATGTTGGTAGATATAAACCCCAAGATATCACATACTAATGTAATATTGTACTGTAAAACAAAGATGGCCAGACTAGAAAAATAAACAAAAAGTCAAAACAAACTAAAACCCAATTATATGGTGTTTATAAGAGATACACTTCAAATGCAAAGATACAAAAACTCGGAAAGCAAAGGAATGGAAAAGATATACTAAATAAATGTACAAATTAAAAATCAAACAAGACAAAAAAATCCCGAAAACTCTTAATGTTGATACCACACAACAGATGCATCCAACAGGAATAAATAACAGTCTTAAATTTGTATACATCAAACAGTAGATGTATAGAAAATCCAATAGAATACAATATTAAAATAATATTTACAATTGCAAATGCCAAGAGATAAATTTAATGAAATATTTTTATGATTTCTACACTGAAAACCAGAAAATATGAGTTTCACTATATATATATTTAGATACTTTAGATACTTATATATTTATATCCATTTCCCCCGTAATGGTTGCCGGGGAATGGGGGAAATGGAGATTTTTTTCCTAAGGGTATAGTTTCTTTAATGCTAGGTGAATACATTCTAGACATCTGCTATACAAGATAGTAACTGTGGGTAACAATACAGTATTGTGCACTTCAAAACTTGTTAAGCAGGTAGATCTCAAATGTTCCTTTTTTTTTTTTTAAAGATTTTATTTATTTGAGAGAGAGAGAATGAGAGAGAGAGCACATGAGGGGGGGGGTCAGAGGGAGAAGCAGACTTCCTGCCAAGCAGGGAGCCCGATGCGAGACTCTATCCAGGGACTCGATCCAGGGACTCCAGGATCATGACCTGAGCCGAAGGCAGTCGCTTAACCAACTGAGCCACCCAGGTGCCCTAGATCTCAAGTGTTCTTAACACACATACACACATAGGAACACAAAGAAAATTTGGGAGGTGTTGGATATGTCTAATACCTTGATAGTGGTGATGGCATCATGGGTATTTGCATATGTCCAAACTCATCAAATTGCACAGATTAAATATGTGCAGTTCTTTGTATATCAATTATACCTCAGTAAAGCTGTTGAAAATATAACAAAAAAGATCAAATACTTAGGAATACATTCAAGAAAAGCTGTCCAAAAACTTCCATGTGAAAAACAATTAAATAAATTGAGAAATAATTAGGAAGACCTAAAAATTTCTTCAGATATAGCATAATCATTGTTTAAAAATTTCCTTACTGTAAAGATGTCAATTTAATGAAAATTTATCAGTGATTTCAAGGCAATTCAATTGGCAATTCTAGTATTTTTTTTTTAGATTGTAGTCATTTTATATATTTATTTGTAGAGATTGAAAAGCAGATTCTAATTTATAGGGAAGTGTAAAGGCCAAGTATAAGCATGACATTTTCAAAGAAAAAATAAAGGTGGAGATTTGTTCTGTTCATCACACACTTTTGTTCAGCCTCAGTAATTAAGACAGTGTGGTATGTATGGAATTGGGCAAACATCGACAGATCAATGGAACAGAACACAGGGCCCAGAAAAAAAACTTAGGTATGGCCACTTGATTTATGATTCAGTACAATTTAACCAGTTATGTGAAATCATGCCCAACTTCATTTGTAAAGAGGGAAATGTACTCAGTCTTCTTGTAAGTGGCAAAACCCTATTAATTCCCTTAAATGCTACATATGGCTTATATACAAGCTGTGACTTAGCTGTGAATTGACATCATCTTTAATATTAATGAGATTGTCAAACTGGATAGTTAACCCACATGTTAGTAATGACAGCTTCAGTTTTGTGAAATTGTATTTATTGCATATCATTGATGAAAGAAATAACTGTATTGACTGCCTATTATGCTCATTTACGAATTTTTAACCAACTAAGCCACCCAGGCACCCCTCATTTACGAATTTTTAGATGCTTCTCTGTGATCATTTTGCAACTTTTATTCCTTTTAATTTTTTTTGTCAAAAGATAAAAAAAAAAATTCTAGGTCCATGGACTTTACACTGCAAATTTGTTCTTCAGTCATCTGCGACTAATTTGCTGACAAAATAACTAAAATTCAAAAGTCAATATTCTGAGATAAATTTTTATTAGTATCACCTTACCAAAAAAAGCTTCTGACAATTTAGTCTATTGATCTCTCTATTAACTAAATTTATCTTATAAACCTACATGGAATTTATTAGTGTTCAAGGGGAACACCATCAGGATGAATGCCTTCTCATTTTGATTTGGGGTGGGGCTGAAAATTGATGTCTGTATACTCCCTTCATATGATAACTAAGTGCTAAAACACACACTTTGGGAGATATTTGAGTTATTGTTATGTTTTAATTTATATAGTTCCACAATATTTAAATTTTGTATATTTTCCAGTTGAGAAAAAGTGAAGAAGAAAGAAGAGACCCTTTGCCCTTTCTTTTAAAAATGACTATTTGTCAAAATGCAACATTAAATGTTTGTCATTTTTACATGTGTTGCTTTCAAATACTGGGTTAAGAGAAACAGGCATTTCATAATAATACTCATAGAAATTTGACTTCATGGGGTACCTGGCTGGGTCAGTTGGTAGAGCATGAGACTCTTGATCTCAAGGTTGTGAGTTCAAGCCCCATGTTGGGGGTGGAGTCTACTTACAAAAGCAAAAACAAAAAACAACGGAAATTTGAATTCAGAAAATAACCTCCCAAAATGGAAATTTTTCCATTTGAATATTTCCCCATCCTCAACAGACTCATTCTAATTTCTCTAGATCATCTCCTTGTCAAAAGGAGACAAGATCACTTGTCACACTGTTGGCAAGATCACTTATGATGAATTCTGATTCTCATACTTTTCTGCCATTTTTGTAATGTGAATTATTTAATCTATCTGAGTCTTAGTGATATCTCTCTACACAGGTAATAAAATCTATTTCTAAGTGAGGTAATGCAGATGAAATGAGGTAGTTCATAAAAAACATTTAGTAATGTGACTACCCTATATAACTTAAGTTAAACTGTTAGGGTTCTTACTCAGATTTGCAATTCCCTGGCTTGCTTTAATGTCTTTAGTATTCATTCAAAAGACTACAGTTTGGGCCTTAGTATGTTTTTACTCCCTGACATAGTATACTATACCTTTTAAATACTTCTGGCCTTTGGACAGAAATCCTGAATAAAAATAATCATAACTTTATTTCCATGAGTGTTTAAAAGATACTAGAAAAACTTCTAAATGTTTAAAAATACGGAAGAATTTTAATTTCATTTTTATAATATCTTGCAGAAATTGATTTGATTCAAAATTAAAATAACAAAATGTGTATAACTTTGGATTTCTGCATTCCTTATTCACCAGAAGCTTTTCCACTTTAATATTTATATTGCTTTCAGACAAATAAGAATTCAGTATTTAATAATAGATATATTAAAATAACCCACTATGGAGAATTAGTAAAACCCACATATTCAAATAATTTTAGAGTTATTTAACTTTCCTTATTAAAGGGTTTTCTGATTATATTTTCCCTAAATTTGCAAAGTAATGTCTGCACTAAAGTGGATTTTACATTATTCTTTTTGATCACTTGCTTTCCTCAGGTGAGTGCAATTAATAAATTAACAATTTTACAGATGTTAAAGCTGAATTGACTCAGTATCAGTTTCGTTTCTGGAACACTATTGTTTGATTTTTATTCTTTGAGAATGTTTTACATTTAAAACATTGTACCTAATAGAAATAATTAGACGACTTATTACAATACCATCTGCTGTGCATCATCGTCATGTTTGACTCCAGCTCACTGAAAAAAAATCGCATGAAAGTGACATGCTCTACTTTGATAGTCACAATCTGAAAATGGCAAATTACCTGAAATAATATCGTATAAAAAACAGCATCTCTTTAAAACACATTTACTTCTCTTCCCACCGTGTTACTTTTTTAAATCCAGTTAAAACTTATTGTGATTATATAATAGCTTGGAAAGACTTTTTTAAATTAAAATATTGATATGGTAAGCAAAAGGGACATTCAAGGTTTGATGTTTAAAAATTTCTGTCTATTCTTTGATATGTTTTACTAGGAATACCTGTGTTTATTGTATCTTACAGCTGAGATTTCTCTATCAAATTAAAAAAAGTCCTGTTTACTAAACCTTTTCCTTCAAGTTATAGGACTTATGTAATTGAATATTTTAAATATGATTAAATGATTTTATGATATGTTGTGAATTTTTTCAATTTGAAAATTAAAATGTGCAGATTGATTTATAAGGAATCAATACTGAATTTCTGGTTTCCCAGTAAAATAAAAATTAGATCAGGCTATTCAAATATGGAGATGAGCAAAAGTGAGGTAGAAGTATATGAATCTGAAAAAAATATATTAAAATGTTGGAAGAGGCTGCCTGGAGAGAGAAGAATCTTTTTGTCTTCCACTCTTTTCTTGTCTTTTGTGGTTTTAAATGAGCATTCTATGTAATTCTATTTCTCTCCTTTCTTAGTATTTCAGTTACACTTCTTTTCTAGTGGTTGCCTTAGATTTTACAATGTACATTTATAGCTAATGCAAGTCCACTTTCAATTAACACTATATATATCATTTCATAGGTAGTAAGAGTACTTTATAATAAAATAATCCTAATTCCTTCCTCCCATCTCTTGTATCATGGATGTCATTTATTGTTTCACTTATATTTAAGTATTCATAAGCATATATGCATATATAAAATGTATATATAAGCATAAGTAATTAAATGCATTGTTACTATTATTTTGAACAAACTGTTTTCTGTTAGGTTAAGAACAAGAAAAGTTGAAGTTTTTATTTTACCTTCTTTTATTCCTTCTTCTACTCTCTTCCCTCCTTTCTGTAGATCCAAGTTGACCTATATTATTTTCTATTCCTATAAACAACTTCTGTTAACATTTGTTGTAAGTCAGGTGTACTAGAAACAAATGCCCTCAATTTTTATTTGTCTGAGAAAGTCTTTATTTCTCCTTCACATCTGAAGGATAACTTCACAGGATACAGATTCTAGGATGGTGGTTTTTTGTTTTTTTCTCAATACTTTCAATATTTCGCTCCACTCTCCTTACTTCCATGATTTCTAAGGTGTCAGATATAACTCTCATCTTTGAGCTTCTATAGGTAGGGTGTTTTTTCCTTTGGCTACTTTCCAGATTATTTTGATTTTCTGTAGTTTGAAAATGATATGCCCAGGTATAGTTTTTGGCATTTTTGCCTGCTTGATGTTCTCTGAGCTTTCCGAATACACCCTTAATTGAAATGAAGAGTGACATTAATTTGGAGAAATTCTTAGTAATCACTGTTGCCAAGATTTCTAGTTTCTTTCTTTCTTCTCCTTCTTGTACTTCTGTTGCACTATGTTCTACCTTTTTAGTTGTATCAGAGTCCTTGGATACTCTGTTCTGTTTTCTCCCATTCTGTAGGTTGCCCCTTTATTTTGTTCTTTGTTTCTTTTGCTGTGCAGGAGCTTTTTAGTTTGATGTTGTCCCGTTTGTTTACTTTTGCTTTTGATGCCTGCGTGTTTGGTGTCATATCCAAAAATTATTGCTAAGACCAATATCAAGGAATTTTTCCCCTCTGTTTTCTTCCAGGAGTTTGACACTTTCAGGTCTTTAATCCACTTCAAGTTACTTTTTGTGAGTGGTATAAGATTGGAGTTCAATTTCATTCTTTTACACAGAGCTGTCCAGTTTCCCCAACATCAGTTACTGAAGAGAAAAAGCTGTAATTCGCAATAGCAACAAAACATATAAAATATCCAAGAAGAAAATTAGAAATATGTCAGATTTATCAGAGAAAAAACTACAGACCTTCAATAAAGTATATAAAACAACAAATATAAAAAAGTATACATCTTACTTAAAAAGAGAACATAAAGTTTTCAAAGATTTTTTATTGAGAACTTAAATTATTTTTTATCACAATGGTACTTTGAAATATACATGGAACTAGAAATAATCTTTTGTCTTAACATCAGTTTTATTGATGCGTATTTACATACTATAAATTCATCAATTTTTAAGTGAACAGTGGTTATATTTTGACAAATGTACACAGTGCTTTTTACCATCACCATAATAAAAATAAACATTTCCATTATCTCAAGGCTTTTCTTCATACTGCTTTAAAATCAATCCCTGTCCCAACTCAGCAAACAGCAATCACTTATCTTTCTGCCTCTAAGTTTTGCTTATTTTTCAAATTTCAATTAAATAGACTTAACATAGAATGAAAGGAAAAAAAAAAAAGAAAGAAAATATTACTACTGGATTTTGAGAACAGCCTGAGCTTGTAGAAGTCAAAAGATTTGACTTTTACTCTCCAGTGATATACCCTACCAGTGTCATAAAAAAATGTTTATTCTATCATATCTAAGCAGTGGTTTTACTGTCTGCCTAATTCAATATAATTAGTAACTTAAAAATTATGACTGATCAGAAGAATATTCTGTATATTTTCTAAAAGACAGGCTTCCAAATAGAAATGTGATCTAACAACTTAGTAATATAATACAGAGAACACTCCTGCTGGAGCCAGGAAGCCTGGGTTCCAGTTCCACCATTTTATTACCTAGCTATGTTATCCAAGTACATTTTTAAACTTCTCTGAGACTCAGTTTCTCAAAACAAGGGTACTCTATGATCCAAGTCTTCCAGCTACTGTAGAAATACAAGGAAACTTTCAGGCATGCAAATATTTTTAGCTCCAATCCTTCTAAATTTTCCCATGTTCTAAAAGTAAGAAAATCTGCCACACCTTAAAACAGACCCACTGTTACTAATTAATAAGTTCAATTACTCATTAATGATATGTTGTCCATATGTGTGTGTATACACATATTTATATTCAGACATATACATAATCATACATATAAATATGTAAAATAAACATTAATTCACATAAATACATACACAAACTCATTTACAGTAATATCCTAATTTGTTGTGATAGCATCACAATAAAAAATATTTACCTAATATAATCCTATCTTAAATACTCTCACTTGGTAGGAATATAGAGATACTATATTTTTCACTTTTTAACAAAAAATCATGCTGTTTCTTTATCCTTGTTTGAGATTCACTCTTCTTTTGTTTAAAAATCCACAACTGTAGCGGTGTTCAGTGTTCTTTCATCTTTGTCTTTAGAAGCGTTATAATTTTGACAACTAAGCAAATATATTCAACATCTTACAAAATTTACCAAGAGATGATGGTTTCACACAGCTGTATTCAAAGCACTGCAAAAAAAAAAAAAGTTGCCATTTTTTTTGTGTGTCTAAGTAATTGAACTACAACAATGCCATGAATTATATGTTAATTATAATATAGAATGGTTTACACAATCTGAATTGTCCCCAAATGCATGTTTTTAGAGCAGCTGTTAGGAGGACACCTTAGTCTCCCTCTAGCCCTTCATCCCGTAAATGGATTTCATATAAAGAAATTCCTGTATGGGGAAGAGAGTACATACACCCTCTTTTTACATCTGAATGAACATTCATATGAAGAAAATTGTTTAAAAACAAAAAATATTTTATTTTAGAAGGGGAAAAGTGTGGAATTTTTTTT
>NC_138369.1:154193856-154218741 GCF_054177405.1 Leptonychotes weddellii | reverse complement strand
GGGAAGAATGAAGCGGGGGAAATCGGAGGGGTAGACGAACCATGAGAGACGATGGACTCTGAAAAACAAACTGAGGGTTCTAGAGGGGAGGGGGTGGGAGGATGGGTTAGCCTGGTGGTGGGTATTGAGGAGGGCACATTCTGCATGGAGCACTGGGTGTTATGCACAAACAATGAATCATGGAACACTTTATCTAAAACTAATGACGTAATGTATGGGGATTAACATAAGAATAAAAAAAAAAGAATATAAGATTAGCCATGAAATGATCATAGTTAAAACTGACTATGGGGCGCCTGGGTGGCTCAGTTGGTTAAGCGACTGCCTTCGGCTCAGGTCATGATCCTGGAGTCCCTGGATCGAGTCCCGCATCGGGCTCCCTGCTCAGCAGGGGGTCTGCTTCTCCCTCTGACCCTCCTCCCTCTTATGCTCTTTCTCTCTCATTCTCTCTCTCTCAAAAAAAAAAAAAAAAAATCTTAAAAAAAAATAAATAAATAAAATAAAACTGACTAAAGAACATACTGGGGACATTACACTACTATCTCTACTTTTGTATATGCTTGAACATTTCCCTAATATTTTCACAACAAAGTGTTGTATTATTATAATATTGTTTATGAACTTTTATTATTTTAATTTTTATGATAATGAAATATTGTTAAAATTTATAAAAAGATGGCTTGGTCTGAGGAAAGGAGCTGAGAATAGGGTGAGGTGGATTGGGTTAGAGGACTACTGTTCTCATGATAAAATTCTTGGTTATTTTTGACTCTGTTTAATTATATCACTATACTACTAGAAACTGAAAGTCTGCAGAATAATCCAAAATACTAATGATGTGTAATCAATGATCAAGTATTTCTCCTGCTCTCATAAAACATAAAGCCCAGATGGTCCTACTGATAAATTTACCAAATTTGTGAGCTGAATTAAGTGAAGTTTATTTAAAAGACATCCAATTGATTACCCAATTTAATGAGAATAAAAGCTAAATTTGGAAGTACTTTTAAACTGCTACAAATTCTAATAAAAATAAGTTAGAGAAGGGCGCCTGGGTGGCTCAGTTGGTTAAGCGACTGCCTTCGGCTCAGGTCATGATCCTGGAGTCCCGGGATCGAGTCCCACATCGGGCTCCCTGCTCGGCAAGGAGTCTGCTTCTCCCTCTGACCCTCCTCCCTCTCATGCTCTCTGTCTCTCATTCTCTCTCTCGCAAATAAATAAAAAAAAAAATAAATAAATAAAATAAAATAAAATAAGTTAGAGAAAATGTTAAGAAAAATATGAACTAATCAAGGCCATTAAGAGTAGGTGTTTGATCCCTAAAACATACTCTTAACTATAGAGAACAAACTGAGGGTTGCTGGAGGGGTGGTGGGTGGGGGATGGGCTCAATGGGTGGTGAGGATTCAGGAGGGCACTTGTGATGAGCACTGGGAGTTGTATGTAAGTGGTGAATCACTAAATTCTACTCCTGGAACTAATATTACACTATATGTTAACTAACTGGAATTTAAATAAAAACTTGAAACCAAAAACAAAAACAAAAGAGTAGGTGTTTGCTAAGAGCCATTTCTCAGGCTTTATCACAATTCACTCCCTCACTCCATTTTGGTCACATTTCAATTGTTACTTTATTAAAGGCTCCCCTTGGCCATTTTATAGTAAATCCATAGCTCACCCCAAACCAGTCTGCGTTTTTTCTTTTATCGTGTAACTTTCCTTAACGTACTATATTTCTATTGGTATTTACTGTCTGACTCTTTCAAAGGCACAGGTACCATAGGCTCCCTAGAGCCTAGAATGCTTCTCAGTAGTTAGGAGGTAGGTAGCCAGACTAGATAGAGAGATACATAGATACATAGATATATAGATGCATAGATACATAGATAGAAAGAGTAACATAAAATAAAAAGAAAAATATGTAGGTAGAGTTCATTCTGCATTAGTCTGGCTTTCAGTAGCAGCATAGAACATTTTTCCATAAAGTATTTTTTTTTATGTTTACCTTAACTACCTAAATTAATTATTTGAATATGACCAAAAAAGGCCATTAAATTCCATTTTGAAAATAAGTTATCAGCCGTCCAGACTTTTCCCCCATATCAATAAGTCAATCTTTATAATTAATCAAATTCAGGATCATCACTAATATATATATACCCAACTGATAGCCAGAGAGATAAATACTGATTACTATGAAAGAGAGGAAATTCAAGGTTTGGGGGCAGGGGTTTGTTGTTATTTTTCTTTTTCCTTTTCATACTTGGGAGTATAAATAAGGGCTCATCATGCTATCCTTTGTTTTTCCATTTTCTTTTTCTTTAATTTTATATATAAGTTGATTTTTTTTGCAGTCAGACTAAAAAGAAAAGGATTATTACTCATGAAAATTAGGTTCTGAAGGCTATACAATAAATATTATTTGCTTTTCAAAGCAAACAAATATTATTTATATTCCCAATACATTGTTTACAATTTATGCCATAAGCAATTATCTTTCTCTTATCAATATGCTTTAGTGAGCATTTATTTTTCAAAAGATCAAAAAGTGAGTTACAGAGATTCAATGGTACATGAACTACTGGAAGAAATCTTCATTTCTTCCAGTAGTTACTTCTTGAGCTCTCTAAAATGAATTAGCCACATTTCCTTCTTAATAAAAAGTGTGATTTGGGGTGCCTCGCTGGCTCAGTTGGTAGAGCATGTGACTCTTGATCTCAGGTTGTGAGTTCAAGCCCCACGTTGGACATTGAGTTTACTAAAAAAAAAAAAAAGTGTGATTTATAGTTTAGTATTGTCTAAAATAGGTGTTTATTATTCTTTGTATAGGCAGATTACACATATACATTAGTGTGTGTGTGTAAATTCATTTTATTATGTAAATAGATCATTATGAAAATTATGTCTAATGACATGTCAGGTTGGGTTATTTTGCATGAAAATTTTTTTTTTTTTAAAGATTTTATTTATTTGACAGAGAGAAACACAGCGAAAGAGGGAACACAAGCAGGGGGAGTGGGAGAGGGAGAAGCAGGCTTCCCGCCGAGCAGAGAGCCTGATGCGGGGCTCGATCCCAGGACGCTGGGATCATGACCTGAGCTGAAGGCAGACGCTTAATGACTGAGCCACCCAGGCGCCCCTTGCATGAAAATTTTGAGTGACTGAAGTGGTTGAGGAGTTGAGCTAACTATAAGAATATTTTTTAAAGCTACGTCCTCATTAGCTTACTTCTTTCATGTAAATTCTTAGAACTAATTTCTGTTTCACTTAGTGATTCCAATGTCATAGGTTTCTTTATATGATGTGTATAAGTAAGAATATGTACTTGTTTGTAATGTTCTTGGTGCTGTAGATAGATGCAAAGAGTTGCTAGAAGGAAGGTTAAAAAAAGAAGAAGGAAGACAGGCGAAAAAGTAAGGAAAAAAAAGAAGGAAAGGATGGAAGAAAGAGAGGGAAGAAGGAGAAAGGAGGGGAGAAAAGAAGACAGGAAGAAAAAGGGAAAGTGAAGAGGGACAGCCATGCTGTCACAGAGCTGACATTCTAGAGCCATTCATTTAAAAATGTGAATAAAAATATAATTTTGATTTTCAAAAAGTCCCATAAGAAAAATAAAGTATAATTTCAGAGTTTGATAGAAGTATGGTGGGCTGTTTTACACATAGGGTTATCCAAGGCAAGTCTACTTCAGAAGTCAATTAAAAAATAAAAATAACAGAAACCAGAATCAAGTGAATGAGTGTGAACCACACAGATGGGGGGAAATGAGTGCTCCCTCCAGAGGAGAGAGCAAGGGCAATGTTCTTAGGGTAGAAGAAACCTTTCCATCTAGGAATAGAGGAAGTCCTCATATTGTACCTAGCAAGGAGTGGGAGAAGGATACATTCTGGGAGAAATCTTCAGAAAGAGTAGGAGGGGACCGCTCATTTATACTTTTGTAGTCTACAATAAAAAGTTGGATTTTATTCTAAATATGTGTCAAGGCACTTAATGTTTGAAGCAAGGGAGTGATACAACTATTTAAAATATCACTTTACTGTAGTGAGAACAGTTTGGCTGTCAGGGGCAAAATGGAGCAAGGAATGAAATGAGTATTTCAACAGTTAGGTGAAAGATTTTAATAGATGATATCAGAGGGCAGATGTGGGGGTGGTGAGATGTGGTCAAATTGGAGATACATGTTGAAATTGGAAAGGATAAGATTTGTCAGTAAACTGGATGAGGTATAAAGCAAATTTTGGCCCAAATAATTGGAACACTCATAATATCAGATGAAGGAGATGAAGTAGAGAATATTTGGGGAAAGACTGTGTTCTGTTTTTTATATTACATTTAACACACCAAGTAGAAAACGATATGGGCATCAAGCAAACATTTACATGATCATGAGACTGATGCTCTAAAAACAGGTCACAAATTGTGTGTGGGACAGAGTTTATTAATTATATAATCATAACAGGTCCAGAACAGATTATACATGTATAGCTGTTTGCAGAGTTGTCGTTTGCGTGAGGAGAAGGGATGATTGTTCTATAAATGTTTATTGATTAAAACTGAAGATGGAATAATTAATTCCTAAAAGAAAATTATTGTTTTGACTAGTTCTTAATAAATTTTATACCAAAATATATTTATACTTTTATTTAAATATCAAATATATATATATGTGTATGTGTATATGTATATATATATACTTACTTGTATATCTATGCAGGCCAAGAAGCATTGATAAAATTTTATGGAAACTGAAAAGTGGAAATAATCCTTTTTGTAAAACTTACGTGTGTATGTATGTGTGTGTGTGTGTGTGTGTATAATTATAATGATATTACTTCAAGGCCTTATCCCTCCTTTTTTCCTCTTTTTTTTATTTTGGAACAGTTTTAGACTTACCAAAAACCCGTGGAGATAAGAAAAAAAAAAAAGAGGTATCCCATAAACCAGAACCCAGTTACCCTCATTATCAACACCTTATATTAGTAAAGAAAATTTGTTACAATTATTGAACAAATATTGTGTATTATTATTAACTAAAGGGTGCACTTTATTCAGATTTTTTAAGGTTTACCTAATGTTAACTCTTTCTGTTCCAGGATCCTAATCAGAATATCATCTAACATTTCATATTCTCATGTCTGCTTGGACTCCTCTTGGCTGTCACAATTTCTCAGAATTTCCTTATATGGGGGCACTTGGGTGGCTTAGTCGGTTAAGCATCTGCCTTTAGCTCAGGTCATGATCTCCAGGTCCTGGGATCGAGCCCCACATCAGGCTTCCTTTTATTTTATTTTTTTTTTAAGATTTTATTTATTTATTCATTAGAGACAGAGAGAGAGAGGCAGAGGGAGAAGCAGGCTCCCAAGGAGCAGGGAGCCCGATGCGGGACTCGATCCCAGGACCCTGAGATCATGACCTGAGCCGAAGGCAGACCCTTAACCATCTGAGCCACCCAGGCGCCCAACCACATCAGGCTTCCTGCTCAGCGGGGAGCCCGCTTCACCCTCTGCTCCTTTCCCCCATTCATGCTTGCTCTTTCTCTCAAATAAATAAATAAAAATCTTTGAAAAAATAAATTAAAAAAATAATTTCCTTATTTGCATGACTGTCAGTTTTAAGGAGTATTGATCTGGTATTTTGTAAAATTTTTCTAAAGTTGAATTTGTTGGTTGGTTTGTTTGTTAGGCTGGGTCATGGGTTTTAGGGAGGAAAACAAAGAGGTAAACTGCTATTTTCATCTTATCATATCAACGTGATATATAGTGATCACACGTGATATAGTGATCACACGATCACTATAACTTTGCACCACTGATTTGGTCTGGATCACCTGGCTGAAGTACTGTTTGTCAGGTTTCTCCACTGCAGAGTATCTTTCTCCCTCTTTCTTTCTTTGACTCCTTGAAAGGAAGTCATTATGTGTAGTCCACACTTAAGGAATAGGTAGTTATGTTCCACATTCTTATTGGTGTAGAGTCTACACAAATTATTTTGAATTCTTATGTGTGATATATTTTCTTCATTTATTTATTAATACAGTCACTAATTTGTATCACCAGGGCCTCATGTATCTTTATTTCATATTTTGGTGGAAAATCTAATACTATATTATTATCTTTTTAAATTTTTCCCAGCTTTGGCTATTGGAACATTTTCCATTTGGCTCCTGTGTGCAATGTATTTTTTTGTTTGTTTTGTTTTTAGCACTTTATTCTCTGGCATCACGGGATGTTCCAGATTCATGTTGTATTTTATTCCTGCCCCAGGCCTAGAATCGGCCTTTTCTTCAGGGTACCTTCATTCCTTAGATTGGAGAATGACATTAGAAAACAGGATCTGTGCACTAGGTTTGCTCATTGCTCCTGGAATGTTATTGCTTCTAAGCATCCTTAGCTGACAGAGCAAAGAAATATATGTGTGTATACTAACCTATGTGTAAAACATACATCCATAAATATTTCTTTTTATTTTTTTAATTTTTTATTGTTATGTTCATCCATAAATATTTCTATGCATAACCATCTGTATCTATATTAGCTAGTCACGAGCTCATATTTAATGTCTCCCACTTTAATCCATGACTGCGTGGATCATTTTAGCCTTCTCCTCTTGCTTACCTGTAAATCCGCACTCCAACAATGATAAACCTGGCTCCCACCATCTGCCAACCATTTACTTAACTGTTGAATTATAGCATACATATATAGTAGTAGCAAAATTGCCAACCCATACCCTGGTGGGAAACAACATTATCAAATAGAGTAATGCTTATGTATATATTTTTTTGGGTTTACTCTTAAAGATTTTTCTCATTTCCAAAGTTACTCAACTCATACAATTTTCCTCATCCAATTCAGTGAGATTGTTTCATACATATCTTTTTTAAGATTTATTTATTTATTTGAGAGAGAGAGAGAGCAGGAATGGAAGGGGCAGAGGGAGAGGGAGAGAGAATCTCAAGTGGACTCTGCACTCAGTGTGGAGCCCGATCCAGGGCTCGATCTCAAGATCCTGAGATCGTGATCTGAGCCTAAACCAAGAGTCAGATGCTTAACCAACTGTGCCACCCAGGAACCCCTCATACATATTTTTAATAGGCTTTTATTTTTTAGCACAGTTTTAGGATCAGTAACAGTGAGCCAGAGGGCACAGAGATTTCCCCTGTAACCTCTGCCCCCCACACATACACATCTTCCCCCATTATCAGCTCCCACACCAGAGGGGTACATTTATTACAATTGATGCACCTACTCTGACACATTATTATCACCCAAAGTCCATATTTATATTAGTTTCTTGTACATTCTATGAAACTGAAAATATATCAAATGACATGTATCCACCATTAGAGTATCAGGCAACCTAGTTTCAATGCCCTTAAAGTCTTCTGTGATCTATCTCTTCATCCCTCCCACCTCCCAACCCCTGGTAACCACTGATCAGTCCACTGTCTCCACAGTTTTGCCTTTTCCAAAATGTTATATAATTGGAAGCATATAGCATGTTGGTTTTTCAGATTGATTGCTTTCATTTAGTAATATGCATTTACGGTTTCTCCATGTCTTTCATGGTATTAGTTCATTTCTTTTTTTTTTTTTAATTTATTTTTAAATCAGTTAGAAAGGGAACCACAGAGTGGAGTAGATGGTGTTTACCATACTAATCTGAAAACATTTTTAAAAAAGATTTATTTAGGGAAGGCTGGGTGGCTCAGTGGGTTAAGCGTCTGCTTTTGGCTCAGGTCATGCTCCCAGGGTCCTGGGATCGAGTCCCGCCAGGCTCCTTGCTCAGCAGGGAGCCTGCTTCTCCCTCTGCCTGCCACTCCCCCTGCTTGTGCGTGCTCTCTCTCTCTCTGTCAAATAAATAAATAAAATCTTTAAAAAAAAAAAGATTTATTTATGTATTTTTAGAGAGAAAGTGAGAGAGAGAGCACGCGCACAGAGTGGGGAAGGGACAGAGGGAGAGAATCTTTAAGCAGACTCCCCACTGAGCGCAGAGCCTGATGCAGGACTCAATCCCATGACCCATGAGATCATGACCTGAGCCGAAACTAAGACTTAGATGCCCAACCAAATGAGCCACCCAAGTGCCCCTGAAGTTAATTTCCTTTTAAAGATGAGTAATATTTCATTGCCTGGTTGTACCACAGTTTATCCATACAGCTGTTGAAGAACATCTTATTTGCTTCCAGGTTTGGGAAATTATGAATAAAGTGGCTATAAACATGTGTACACAGATTTTTGTGTGTATATACATTTTGAACTTATTTGGGTAAATATCAAGGAGCCCAATGCTGGACTGTATGGTAAGAATGGGTTTAGTTTTATAAAAAAAGAACAAAAAACAAAAGAACCCTGCCAAATTGTCTTCCTAAGTGACTGGACCATTCAGCATTCCCACCAGCAATGGATAAGAGTTCCATATCCATGTATCATCAGCATTCTGGATTCTGGCCATTCTCATTGGTGTATAGTGGTATCTTATTGCTGTTTTAATTTGCATTCCCCTGATGATTAGGATGTGGAACATTTTTTCCTATTGTTATTTGCCATCAAAAATCTTTGGTGAGGAGTCTGTTAAGACCTTTGGCTCATTTTTTAATGGGGTTGCTTTTTTACTGCTAAGTTTTAAGAGTTCTTTATATAATTGTTTTTTGTTTGTTTTTAAGGATTTTATTTACTTATTTGAGAGAGAGAGCACAAACGGGGAGGGAGAGGGAGAAGCAAACTCCACACTGAGCAGGGAGACTGATGCAGGGCTCAATCCCAGGACCGTGGGATCATGACCTTAAGCAGAAACTTAACTGACTGAGCTACCCAGGCGCCCCTATAATTTGAATAATAGTCCTTTTTCAGCTGTGTCCTTTGCAAATATTTTCTCCCAGTATGTGGCTTGTCTTCTAATTTTCTGATGCACTTCCTTTTTTTTGTGAGGGTCTGAACTTCTGGCAAGTATCCCTTTCCCTCTCCCTAAAGAATTTATTTAAGTTTTTTTGGCAGGGTATATCTACTGACAATGAAATCTCTGTTTTTTTGTTTGTTTGTTTTTATCTGAGCAAGTCTTTATTTTTCCTTTACTTTTAAAGTGTAATTTAACTGAATATAGAACTCTTGAGGTTTTTTTTTTTTCTTTCAACTCTTCAAATATTGCACTCTATATTCTTTTTGCTTGTTTGGTTCTGTTGAGAATTCCACTGTAATGTTTTTCTTTGCTCTAAACAGATAGGAGATTTTAGTTCTCTATCTTCTTCAAGATTTTATGTTTGTCTTGGTTTTCTTTAGTTTGCATATGCTATGGCCAAATTTAGATTTTTTTGCTTTTATAATTCTTGATTTTGAATGTTATACCTTTTGAAATTGTCACACAGTTCTTGAAAATTCTGTGGTTTCAAAAATGGATTTTCTTCTCAGCTCTTTTTTTTTTGGGAAGTCTCTAGTGACCTAACTTCAAGTTCACTAATTTCCTTTTGTCTCTATCAAGTCTGCTGATGAGCCCATCAAAAGCATTCTTCCTTTCTGTCACAGTGCTTTTGATTTCTGTTATTTCCTCTGATATTTCTTGTAGTTTCCATCTCCCTACTTACATTATCCATTGGTTGTATGTTTTCTGCTTTTTTTCATTAGAGCCCATAATGTGTCAATCATAGTTTATTAAGTTCCCTGTCTGGTAGTCCCAATATCTGTGTTATATTTGAGTCTGTTTCTTACGCTTGCTTTGTCTTTACAGACTGAATGTTCTTACTTTTTAGCATGTCTTGTAATTTTTGTTGAAAACTTGAGTGTGTGGTTTTATGTTATTCTGCTTTGTGTTCAGTGGTCTTTGTAGCTATGTGTGTCAGATGCCTGGAACACCCCTGCTGGTCTTGTTTTGCCTCCTCTGTTGTCTTTGACTTTATCTAAGAATTCTTCCTTCTATAGAGACTGGATGGTTCATCTTGCTTAACTATAACTCACTATGATTATGCTGGAGCCTCGGTGGCTGGGAATGAGGTGTGAAGGATAGGAGGCAGTCTATAATTCTGATTAAATCTCAGTCTTTTAGTGGGCGTATGTGCCTGGGCTGTGACCTTCAAACATGTTCTTTGTTTCCCTCACTCTTTATAGAGATAGGAAGGCTCGAGGGACCTGCCGAAGGAGAAGTCTTCTTTCCCCAGACTGGATAAAGTTTTGGTAAAGTCTTTCTCCCTGAAAAGTGGTACTTGGCTGTATGAAATCCCCTCGACACATTTCACAATGGGTATCCTTTCCCCAACCCTCCAGAGCCATGGAGGGAACTTTCTCAGCTCTTTGCCATGTGACTGATACTATTCCTGCAGGAAAACCGTGCAAGGGTGAGGATGCTCCTATGACTTCAGCCCCAAGGGCTTCCTCACTTTCACTGTAGTCCACACTCAGACACTAGCTCAAGAATAACTATTTAAGAATTCCTACCAGTTTATGATAGCAACAGCTTCTGTTCCAGAGAGGCTCGTCTTAGCTATGATCCTGGATTTGCTTGTCTCTTTAGATTTCAGGGTAGCAATTTGCTGTGCAAACTAAGATGGGTCAAGAAAAGTCATGGATTTTCTGTTTGTCCAGCTTTTTCTTATTGTAAACATGCTGTGACAACTCTGAAACTCTTCACATGTTAGAGCCAAAACAAAAAGTTTCAAAATTTTTGTTGTAGAACAAGTAATAGCTATCACTATTGAGAATAATAATATTAAGAATGTAACAGGCTTAAGCTATTATAAAATTTTGCAATTTTGATGGTTTCCTCTGTCTAGACCTAAATTAAAACTTTTGAAAATTCACCTTAACATGCTGTGAGACTACTTAAAAGCACATTCAATGGAAAGTAATGCAAACAATTTTGAGTAAAATAAAACAAAAGAACAAGGATAGACAATTGAAATAGGCCCCTGCTTTAGCCACTGTGATTTTCTTTGGGTTAAAGGTTAAGAGAGATAGAAGTGAACTCATTTTTTCCTATGGGTGAGCTCAAATTTCTACTTCTTAGATTAGTTCCCTGAAGGGGAGCAAATATCAATTATGAACTTCTTTCTTCATTGGCAGCCCCCAAAATTCAAACCAGGAACCTAGTAGTGGGAACTGAGAAATTTCCAGGCATAAAAGTGCAAGTACCTATTCAATGGAGTAAAGAAGACCATAGTAAATACAGAATAAGAAAAGTTTATAGATGTATAAGACAAACAAAAACTTTCAAAATTGTTATGAGAATCTTGGACTAGTTAATACTTGCTCTCTATTAGCACTAACTTTGCAAAGATATTTCAAAAAGAAAGAAACTAATTAATTACCTGGGGAAAAAATAAAGATGAAATAAACATATTCATCTTGATCTCTCTGATTAATTTAGTAAAATTTACTGTTATAAAAATTTTCTATACTTAGTGAAAACCCCTTATAACATCTACCGATTCAACCACAATTTCAAATAGAATAAGAGGCAGAAGCAAGACTTAAACAAACATTTTTTCAGGTTCTTACAAATAGTGTACAAAGGATTTAAGGATGTGCACTAATATCAAAAGCGTCAAAAATTTAACTAATATCTTGCCATAAAATATTTTACCGGCCAATGCAATAGGCTTCAATTTGTTGTGCATTTAGTCCCAAGCTAATAATATGCATCTTTTCTTTTGACATTTGAAAAGATATTCTCCAAGGCTTATAATAAACTTAGGAAAAAAACTGAGATAAAGTGATTTCAGTTTACAAACATCATTAGAATTTCTAGACATTTTTATTTAAATTGTGTTTTAATTGTACCATTAGCTTTAACCAAAAAAATTAAAAATAAAAATTTATTCTTTTTACCAGAGATTTGTATACTTTCACAGTGACCCCAGGAACTGGGATTCTAAGAGATTTGCATGGGATACCAAAATATGTCAATGAGGACTTTAAAACAAAATTATAAACTGGAAAACTAATACCCACCATGTATGAGAGTTTTAAAAACTCTCCTATTTTCTGTGGAAAAATAGATTCCCCTAGTGAAAAGAAAAACACATAAAATCCTACATAATTATTGCTAAAACTTTTAACTGAGACTCTTATTATCTTTAATTTAAAATATCTGTGTTTTAATTAGGCTCATGTACACCATAGTCAGGTAAAAATGAAACCAGTATAATGAAATTATTTTCTGGTTAGCAATCATTCTTTCATTTATAATTGTCCATGTATTCTTACAGTATTTGATTAAATTACTTCAGTTTAGCATATTTTTTGGGGGAAACATTTATACCTAATGAGAAACAACTTTATCCTTAATATGAAAGAATTTGTGAATTTATTTCTTTACTAGGAATAGACTTCAATCAAAAAAATTTCATCTTATTTACAATTTTGGGGAACATAATGATAATATATGTCTGAAGATGTAATTTAAAAATATGTTTGTAAAAATATCATTACCTGAAATAATATTTTAAGTGACTCATTTATTTTGAAGAATTTTAGGTATCATCAGATATTCACATATACTTATTTATACACGTATTTTCTTATAGATTTTTAAACATTATATGCCTTTTCATGTGCATAAATTATTTCCCTAAAGGCTTCTAGTCTCTCATTTGAGTAAAGGCATAAAGGAAAAAGATAACTTTTGGTATACAATAGAAGCTATTCATCATGACCTAAATGATTGCCACCAAAACAATGACAATGGGAGAAAAGGGGAGAATTTTTTGGTTTTGCCTAGTTTTAGCTCTCTGGTTTTGTGGGGTTTTTTTTGTTTTTGTTTTCTGAAAGCTACATTATTAGTGTGATTAGACATTCAGTTCAATCCACAAAAGCAATTTTAAATTGTTATGCAGCTAAATGCTGTATGTTCACAAACCATATTGTTTTCAATTTTTTAAAGTGCAGTTCACTATGTTAAATAACTACATGTAGGCTATCAGGAGAATCTAGCTAGCTTATCTCTCTTTCATCTATGAAATACTTGGTTTGTATTTCAAAATAAATATTTTCCAATGAGCACTGCCATGTATAAATATTTGAAGCTAACCAGGTAGCTATTGATATATCTTTTTGCATATTTGATAAGGCACACCTTTTATTTTTTTATTTTTATTTTTTGTTTATTTATTTTAGAGAAAGAGAGAGAGCACACGTGAGCAGGGGGAGGAGCAGAGGGAGAGAGAGAATCTCAAGCAGACCATGCCCAGTGTGGAGGCGTGATCTCACAGCACTAAGATCATGACCTGAGCTGACATCAAGAGTTGGAGGCTTAACCAGCTGAGCCACCAGGGACCCCAAGGCACACCTTTTAGTCCACCTTTTCCTCCATTCAATGCATTTTTCAGTCCATACTATGTACCATGTGCTCTACTAAGTGGATACCCAGTAGTACAAACTTATCTTCTCAAAATGACAGAAAGATTGGAACAAATGGAAGATATTTAGGGACAGAGAAAATAGAAAAGCTTTGCATTTTCATGTAGAGAATATTACATGTTAAATACATGGAGAAAAGGCAAATCAATGTACATAAGCCTGGGGCAGAGACACAAGTTCACTAGAGGTGACTCACTGGTCACAAACGGGATGGGTAGTGGCAAGAAATGGAGAAGGGAGAGAAAAATCCAAGTAATAGGCACTGGAAATCTTGTCAAGAGGTTAGAGTACTATATGGAGAATGATGTGGACAGGAAATGAAGAAGATGTGAAAGTAAAGAAGGACCGATTTCATGTAGAGTCACTTTAAAATTTTGGCCAGTGGGGCACCTGGGTGGCTCAGATGGTTAAGCATCTGACTCTTGTTTTCAGCTCAGGTCATGATCTCAGGGTCGTGAGATCAAACCCCACGTTGGGCTCTGTGCTGGGTGGGGAGCCTGGTTAAGATTCTCTCTCTGCCCCTTCTCTCTCTCTCTCACACACACACACACACACACACACACAATTTTTGGCCAGTATCTGAAGGAAGATTTCAACACAGTAGTGTCTGAGGTTAGTTGCATTTTGAAAAGATAATCTACCATGGAATGAGAGAAAGCACTAGACTAAGGGTTATAGTAGTTCAAATGAGAAATGATAATAGCTTTGAACAAGAAGATGACTATTGAAATATAAAGATATTTACAAATTTAAACTGTATGTAAGTCAGAGAATAGACAGTATATAGAGGTAGAGTGGCCATCTGCACGAGGATGAGTCAAATGGTAATCATAGATTTCTGGATTGATGTACCAGGTGATAGTGATCCTGAGTTTGGAGATAGACCAATTAATAGGAAGAATATAGTGCTGTTGATTTTAAAACTCAACAGTTTTAAACATGTTGAATTGTAGGATGTCACAAAACTGAATTTTACTTGAGCCCCCTGCTCTTTGCGAACAGGGACAATTAAGAAACTCATTCCCCTTCTATGTCCCAGCAAAGATCTTACAGCAAGGAACCACCCCCCCGCTTCAGTATAATTTAGATAAGACTTGCAGATGCCCCCTTAATTACTTATGATGAAGTGAGACATAAATCCTCCTAATTTTCCTTCTTTGCCTCATAAATAATTAGCTGAACTGTTTTGTCCCCACTGATCAATCAGAACAAAATGCTTGTCAACCAAATTTTAGTTACTTTACAAATTTTAGTTACTTACTTTTCCTGGACTTTAACCCATCATTACCTGAAGCCAATAGTCACTTAATAGGCCCTCCTGAGTCTACTGTGACATCATGCCACCCTCACTCACTCCCCTTCCCCATACCCGGTTCTTTCTAGCTTTGTTTACTCCTCCCATAAAGAAGGCCCTTTGCTGGTTAACCATTCAAATGCTTGCACATCTCATGGTTGGAACGTTCTCCCTATTGCCGTAGCTTCCTTCTCCCTCTCCTTTTCTCCCTTTCCCCTTTACCTCTTCTTCTCCCTTCCTCCTCTTTTTGGAATAAGCAAAGGTTAGGAGGTACAACTAACTCACTCTGAGGACTTGAGTTAAACTTCTCAAAGAAAATGGCTGAACAGGGACTTGAAGAATAATAATTAGTTAGGATAAGTATTATAACTGAGAGAACAGCATGTTCAAAGAGGGCTTACTGCCCTTGGGGGAAAGAAGAATAAAGAAGAATAAAAAAGGATTGATGGGGTCTGAGACATGGAAAGTCATGTTTCGTACTTCATATGGCTTAAAAATAATATTTGCATAACATTCATGCAGGATATGTGGAGAGGCAAAGTAATTTTCTGCTATGATAAAAAATAGTTTTCTACTGTATCCCTAATTTGAAATTTAGGAAAGGGTGATTTTAAGGTGTGTGTGTGTGTATGTGCACGTGTGCCCACACACATGCTTGTGTGTGTTTGTCCATCTTTATGTGTAAGTGTTACTTCTCTTCCGCGATAGTCTTTATCCTAAAGACTTAATTCTTGGTATTTTCTTTTCATTATACTGCATTTCTCAAACACCTTATTTTTCCAAAAGTTGATCATATTCTTGAGAATGAAAGCCAGTAATTGTATTACTTTTTCCTAAAGAAAATTATAAATGATCAAACGCTAATATTTTCAGGTAACAGTTTTAATGTTAATAGTAGAAACTTTACCAGTGTAAAAAATAACATGTAAATTAAAAGTAATGTACATGGTAATCTTCATTTTTAAATAATATTCAATTTCAAATTATACTTTTTGCTATAATGCATGTTGTGGGAAATATATAATCATTGGACATATATTAGACATTTTATTCTAGACATATATATAATTTTGCCTAATGACTGTGATAAAATTTTTAAACTTCACTGCAATCATAATAGGGTTTTGACCCTTTCCTAGCTAATTTGTTTATTTTTAGTTGTTTCAGTAATGTACTTACTAATTGGATGTGTTATATTTTAAGAAATTGTATTATTGCTCCTTATGGAGAACAACCTTACAAACTGACTTCCATCAGTTGCTATCTTAATTTAATACTGTGTATAACCCTCTTTGTTTACTTGGTGGTCAGCTAAGTATTAAATGGAATTATTCACACAGAAACTTGAGCTAGAAAAGATGATGTTTTATTGGTGAAATGTACACTGAATGAATATTTGTATAGGTTTTTTCTTATATAGACTATAAACATGCTTTGATGTTTTCAATTACTAAATAGAAGAATTATTTGATGTTGCAAATTCAGCTTAAAAATATCCTTGCCAAGAGAAATCTGGTAGATGACCACGTTTTGGGCTTTTTTGTAAATTCACATATGTGGTCAGCAGTCTATTTTGTTGTTTCCTTTTGCTTTTGTTTAAATAATTTATTATCTACAAGTTATCGAAGTAATTGTTCCAACATCCTCAGTTGAAATAAATGTTGACTTATAATCCAATTATTCACATAAAAAGTTACTTAATGCTTACTTCCACAAATAGTCTATGAAGCTATAGGGAATACAAAGAAATGAAGTAATTTGGGATAAAAATGAGTTTATGAATATCTGTGATAGCAGGTGGGATATAATCATACGAACTTACGTACCTTGTTCCAAAAAGGATGTCATGTTTTTGCTGTTTTTCATTGTGGTACTGTTGTTGTGGGAGCAATCTTGAGGGGAAGATTATTGAAAGAATTGGAATTTCAACTGGCTTTCAAACTAAGGATAGGTTTTTGATGGGCAAAAGGTGGCATAGTAAACATTGGACACACTTTGAGCAAAAGCATGTGTGAGTAATGTGTGAGATGTGAGAGATCCTGTAATCTATTTTGGACAAACAAAATTAATTACAGGTTAGTATGGTTATTGATATGGCTGATAAGAACTTGATTGAGAAAGGAATTCGGATGTTATTTGTGAGGCTACGGAGGATAATCTATGAAGAGAGATGAGGAGGAAAAGAAGGGGAAGAAGAAAAAGAAAAAAGCACAAGCACTTGGAGGCTTCATCTGTTGGTAGTTTGGATTTTTGGTACAGAGCAGATCAGCTGGAAGTCTGTGGTAATAGCACAAACTACATACAGTGACTCTGGTAAATAGAAAATTGGGTAAGACTCAAGGGTATAAACCAAAAAGACTTCATTTTTTCTCTTTATTTTAGCCATAAACTGACATTTTTGAGCACCTCCTATAAGCAAGGTATTGAGATTAGAAATGGAGGGCAAAGCTTTTTTCTCTGAAGTAGGCGATTGGATTGTGCACAGGAAGGACAGTTGACTAAGATTGGATGGTGAACCTGAGTAACTTTTGAGCAGAGAAAAGGAAGAAAACAAAGGTGATTATGATGCCCTACATTTATTTGTCTAAACTCATGGCTCTACTGTTATTAGGAAAAGCACATAGGGACAGAGATAACTTTTGCTCTAGACAGATGGATCTGGATATTTCAGTTAGCCTTCTTAATTCTAAACTAGAATTTTAGAGAAAAGTGAAAGCAGAAATAATTCCTCTATTTGCTCTTGTCCTGAAATATTGTGACCGTTTAGTCAATTTCCTTGCCTGGGTTTTTACACACGCTGCATGGAATAATTCTATTTCTATATGAATTGACCTTTGGAATCTTCTCATTCTTGCTTTAAATATATTTGGTTACATTTATTTAGTAACTACTACATGTCAGCCATTTTGTATTTGTATCATTTACATAAATCTTGGTAGTTTTAAACCCCCTGAATTCTTTTACATATGTTATTATTGGATAGAAACAAAAATTTATATTATTTTCCAGTGGACATCAGAATAAGCTCCCAACACAGACTTAGCTGAAATGAATCTAAGTAGGTGTGTTTTCTAACGGACTCTGCAGATAATACCAAGAAACACTCTGCTATATAATCACTATCAAGTATGCATATAGTATGATGATTATTGCCAGTAAGTAAGGTCTAGATAAGAGTACTTGTTGATGGCACAAGTGTTTAGTGTTTACTCTGAATAATAATCAAAGTACCACCGCCAATATTGATAAAAGTGGATGCAAAGACATTTTTGATTTTAAAGGTAGAGCTTTCTTTCTTCCTTCTTTTTTCTTTTTCATAAGATACAGAAATGTTTGCTACACCTCCAAGCCTAAAAGAGCATTAATATATATTTTAAAAAAACATTTTGAGGAACAGAAGGAGATTATGTTAAATTGTTGTAGTGCTCTATGGCCTCATCCTCTAGTGCATGAAGAACAGACTGTGGAGTACTATTGAAAAGCCCACATAACCTTGATTTCAGAGAATCTTCTGAGTGTTGTAACTGCCTCATTAGGCAAACTGTTCACCAGCTGATTGTCATTGCTCTAGGGCAATACAGAATAAGAATTTATTCTTCCTCTTTTTTGATTGCAATATTCAATAAAATTATCCTGAAGACAGAAATAAGGTAAAAAAAAAAAAAGCAATTATCTCAAATGACTTTTTCCTAAGTATAACAATAAGGATGCATCTAGGAATTATCTACATCACTTTAACTTTGCCCCTCTGATGAATGTAATACAACTTCAGGATCTAGACAGGAGATCATGAAAAACCATGTTGTTTTTGACAAAGTCAGTGTGTTAGATGCAAATGACTTAAATAGAAGAAGAATGTACACAGCTTTATTCATAACATGAATATTTTATTTTTTGTTTGGAGAAATTGTGTCTAATTTCAAGTGTTAGATTGCATTTCACTCATCATATTTGAGTCACATTTAATATATGTCAAAGCTGATACTTCTGAGAAAATTTAGTTCCAACATCATAGAAATGTGACACTCCACTGTTAGATTTATACACATTTAGTATTGCTGTGTCTTATTGGAGACTTGATTATTTAATGTCCCCCTTTATACCTGATAATCTTCCTTATTCTGAAATCTGCTTTGTCTGAAATGAATATAGCTACTGCAGCTTTAAGTACTGTTGAACTTGTCCTATCCTTTACCCTGAATCTATCAGAGTCTGTACTTAAAATGGGTTTCTGATAGAAAGCATATAGTTGACTTTTCTTTTTTTAATCTGCTCTGACAATCTCTGTATTTTAATTGGTGCACTGAGATCATTCACATTTATGTATAACCTCCTATTGGTTCTATTTCTTTAGAGAACCCAGACTAATATAGCCATCAGTGGCCTGCGTGCTGCCAAGGGAGTTTTAGACTTTAAGCAAACATAAATCATTCCTAAGTTAGCCCACTTTCTTCTTTGGTAGCCCAAAGTCAAAGCTGGACTTCCACGGGTTCCTGGAGATAAGCATAGAACTTTCCCAATCCAGTTGGACTTCTCTATACTCTATGAGTCCATGTATAAAATTTCAAGAATGTGATCAATTGAACAATATATTGTTTATATATACCATGCAATGGACACATATGTGCATAATAAAAGTATAAAGAAAAGCAAGAAGATGATGAACAGAGTAGTTATTAGCTCTTGGAAGAAAGAAAGAGAGTAGGATTTGGGACAGGAACACAGGAGTGTTCTAAGCTACTGGTTCTGATTAATTTCTTAAACTCTGTGGTAGACATGGGTGTGTTCTGTTTATTAGTAGTCATTACAGTCTACATATATGTTGTAACTACCCTAATAGCATTGAACTTATTTTCAGTGTACTAGTCTAAATGTTTTTTTATATTAACTCCTTATATCCTCATAATGATACTGTGAGGTATCCTCATTTTACCAGTATGGATGCTGAAGTTTAGCAAGGTTACATAAACTTCCTGATACCACACGGCTCGTCAGTGGCTGAGCCTGTAGTCTAACACGGGCAATCTGTCTCCAGAGTCTATGCTCTTAACTATTATATATAAATTAAAGAATGCTCCAAAATAAAGAAGAATCAAACTAATCAACAAATAACCTAGCTCTACATTCTATGTCAGGATGTCTTCAGGGCTGCAAGGTTTGTCAGAGCCAAGTGAGGACTTCAGCAGTTTCTGCACATGGCAGTATTCCATGCAGTTTCCAATGCTTACTCGGGAGACGGCTTGCAATATGTGATTTCAAACAAACAAATATAGATATACTTGTTCTTAGCTTTCTGGGAGATACTAGGAAAATAGAAAGCATATTCTTCAGAAGTCAGCACTCTATGTTAATGCACATCAAAAACAAAACAAAGAAGCGGAAGACAGTTCCTTCCACCCCCTGATGGTCCTACCTATATTACACAATTCTGATTAAAGACTTGCTCATCACAGGGGAGTGACCTGTGGTTCTTCTGTCTATGCAGATGGAAACTGCTACTTTATGTTCAGACTTTGTGATACATATATTTGTATCCTGTAAATGTACTGTGTGTATTATAAACCTGTACATAGTCTAAATGAAAACATATGAGGTATATATTTTGTTCAATTTTTTTATAAGGTGCAAAAAATTTATGTATTTAGATATCTATTTCTTCATTTTTTAAAAAAATAGGAAGGCAGTTTGTTAGTGTTAGAAAAGGAAGATTGCATGACTGCCATGTTATTTTCTAGAATCAGTGAGAACTGAGTTGTAAAAAGGCTATGATGGATTGTGTCACCTTGAGCAATTTATCTAAATTCATAGGCATTTCTATTTCATCTGTAAAATAAACATGCAAGTACATCATTGGTGATGTAAGGATTAAAAGAGATGATAGCAGTTTATTATCCAGTAAACCCTCAATTAAATCCTCAAAGTTAATTCCAATCACTATATCCTGATTCCACTGAGTTATTATTTCTGAAAATATTTAAATGCTTTTGTGCTTTTTTTTCTTACTCTGAATACTTAGAATCCAAACTATAATCATTTCCTAAAATTTCGCCTCATGTGTCAATGAATAGGATGAAGTCCCAAGAAGCAAGTACCTTCAGTTTGGAGTTTCAGGGGATTGACTACTATGAGTTCAGATTTTGGCTTCCCAAATGGCATACCTCAGCTTTACAAAATGGGATAAGTGTTAAACTTTACTAAATCATATGGGCATTTTGAAAGATAGAGTTTATAACTAAAGCAATTAGATTGAAAAAATAGAGAAAGTAAGATTTCTAAAAGCATTAAAATAATAGTGGGGTACTGGGTAATCCTAAATAATAAGCACTTGTTCTATGTCAGCCTAATGGGGAAAATAAACTTACAAAAGGTAAGTTCGTAAACAGAATTTTGATCTACAGTATGCTATGGGTGAGTGATACCGAAATGTTTGGGAAAGAAAAAAGTTGTTTAATTTATCATTTGGAAAAATGCCTTTGTCATTCAACTCTAACATATGCTGAGAGATAGAAAAACCATGATGATTTTTTTAGCTTCACTTATATATAAGAACCTGCTTGCAAGTTAGTTTTGCAGAAGGATAACTGCTAAAAACAACTGTGAAAAACCATCATGGGTTGTCATGTTTGGGGATGATTGTCACATCACTTAAGCCTTACAAGCTGTTTTTCTTCACACTTTATTAAGAGTGTTGGATAAAAGAAAATTATCATATCACTTTATCTATAACTTTGCCCATTTTCACATAATATTAATTTATAACAATATAAATATTTATATTTAAACATAATCATACATATTCGTTCGTAACAATCTCAGTGCAAAGATGGCTAGAACTTTGGAGCCATGTGGAAAGAAGTTCATATTTTTTTAAAGATTTTATTTATTTTATTTTATGGAGAGAGAGTGGGGGGGAAGGGTCAGATGGAGAGGGAGAGAATCTCAAGCAAACTCCACACTGAGTATGGAGGCTGATGCTGGGCTCAATCTCATGACCCTGAGATCATGACCTGAGCCAAAACCAAGATTCAGGTGCTCAACCAACTGAGTCACCCAAGCACCCCAGGAGATTCATATTTTAAATTTTTTTAATGACCATTTTAATGCATCCTCGACTAAAAGCATTACATCAAATGACAAAGATACTCACAAAATATATAAACTACGTAAAACATTGTTTTCCCACTTTATGTAATGATTTAAGAAAAATAATTCACTGATTCTTATGAAGTGCCTTTTATAAAAGGCCATAGCCTGAAATATTTTGGTTAATTAAATCCATATATAATTGATAAGGTCTTAGCATAACTTACTATGCCATCTGAACAAAATCCAAACTTCATCTGTAAGATCAAGAACAATTTATACTTTCCATATACCACTTGTTAATGAGGAGGGGAAACATCCAGACAATATCACTATACTAAAGATACTAATTAAGGATGGGAGGAAGAAAAGCAAAACATCTTTTGGAGAGGTCTATTTTATAAACTTTAGCAAACAACTAATTTTAAGACAGTAAAATAATAGGAAGATTTTAGAGTGATAGCTAGGTAATATTTTGAAATATTACATAAGTAATATGAGCTTATTATCACTGATGAAACTAAAACTTGAAATTATGTAAACTTTGTAACAGATTTATTACATCAGTTTTGTTAAGATACAATATTTATCTCTAATGATTCTAATAGCCCTTCTAAACTGTTAAAAAACTTCAATGATGAGAACTTTTTATCACTATGTTTAGTCTTCATGGCAATCATAAGAGTTAAACATTGTAAGCTGTAATTTTCAGATAAACAAAAATATCAAAAAAGAAGTGAACTCTGGGTTGTTCAGGAAATTCACTTATATTCCTGTGGCTAGTAAGTGCATACACAGTTGTTCAAACCCAGACCTACTGGATTACAAGAACCCTGGCTGGCACATCTTGGCCAGAAGATTGATTGGAACAGCAGTGAATTAGAGGTGGGAGTAGAACAGGCCTCCTCTCAGCTTTTTCAGAGGGTCAAGGAAGCCAAGCCACACATCATGGGATTGAATTCATCCCACGGATAGCCAAAAGCTAAAGGTTCATTTTATGCTTCTTTTGTAAAATGGCCTCCCTTACCTGATAAAAATATTCACTCCAAATTTCCACATAAACTAATCATTTTCAAAACCCTTGTGGCTCCATCATCTAGCTTTCTTCATTGCTCGAGGATCCTATGGCACAAATTAACCCTAGCATAATAAGGTTCTGATGACCCTTCTCCGTGTAAAATGCTGCTGGATTCATAGTCTTAGGCAACATGGTAGATTTAATAAATGGGCTTTGTATAACAACACACTTTGGTAACTAAATCATTTCATCTTTTTGAGTACTGATCTAAAATCCAACTCCTGTCTGAGTTCATAATCATTCAAAATTATTGGCAATTTCATTAAAGGGCATTTTTCCTTGTTGTCATAATATATATATGTACAAATCACTCATGAATTTTTATTCTACTATGATGATCGGTCCATGGCAGGATTGACTGATACTAGCTAGAGCTTCTCATATAAAAGAAAACTGTACCTAATTATTTGTAAAATTCAGGAAATAGTAAGATCTTATAATTCTATTTTAAAGATAATTAATTTAAACTAAATCACTGATGAAAATTGTGAGAGCAGTGTAAACATACATTTAAGTAATGAATTGGTTTTTCACTTTCATATATATTACACTAAAATTAGGGTGATCTTATACATGCAAGAAATATGCATATTAAATTTGAAACATCAGATATGTTAAATTGTTCCTTTATATATCATTTCTTTGACAGGATCAATATTATTTTAGAAAAAAGAGACAAAAAAATTCTTTGGGCAATACAGGTAGTATTTTACACTTTGTTACAGTAATCTTTGTGCTCCTTGCCCTCTCGTATGGTTGATTTAAAAGTTACAACCTCAAAAAAGCCAATAGAGTGTTCACTGGAATTTTCAACTTCACAGTACCACTCAAATTAGTTATGTGTTGATCACTGTTTGAAAGTGAGTTGAAATGTGTCCTGGCAAATTGTTGAACAAATGTTCCAAATGACTAAGGCATTCATCTGTTCCAAATTAGACTATTCAACCCTTCTATGCTGGGGTCTTTATCAGGCCCTTTGCCTCTAGGAAATCACACAAGCTCTCCTTGAAATGCCCTAAAATAAAATTTTTATAAAGGGAAGATCATAGACACTAAAAATGAAAAGGCACGTTACGTTAGAATTAAAAAGGAACTGCAAATGCACAGAAAGAACCTTGATGAACTCATTAGTTGTAAAGGTTGATAATCAGCACTGTCCTCCCAGCTGTGATAGTTTAGGGTGAGTGTAAATTTTGCCTGTGTTTTATTTAAAACAAGACAAGAGACATTCATGTTCTTCCTCCTGTCTTGACCTAATTTTACAACTGCAAAACCTGTATGTACAGCTATCTAATTTTGACTTGCTATTTATTTTTCAAAACATTTTTTGGCAAGTGATTTTCCTTCTCTGCCATTTCCCTTCCCTCTAGAATATTTTTCTTGTTAATAGAGAGCATTGTGTTGATGGGATAATTCATTCATAGAAGAGGGCTTTGAAATTACCACTCAGTTGCTTTAACAAAGAAAAAATTCAAAATAAGTGCAACAATTTATAAGGCTTGTGCTAACAATTCCTAGAATGTATACCCATTGATACTCTAATGGAGTGCATTCTTAGACGGTTCCCCCCCACCCCCCCGCCCCACCGAGGTAGAAAAAGAAAAAGAAAAAAAGAATAAATGAGAGGACGAAAGAGAACAGGACCCATGCATTTCCTGACTTTTCTTTGGACTAGAAATAAAACTGAAATTTAAACATATTTCTGATGGTAGCCTTCTCACAAATACTGAAAAGAATGATCACAACACTTATTTCTCCCTAAAATTTAAAACATATTTACACATGGATACAGTAATAAAGAGCAACAAGAAACAAAACCAGAACAAAGATACTGAAACTAGATTTCTAACTCCACATTCAACAATTAATTTTGAACATATCTTTTCTTAGAACTATTTGGTGAATATATAAACAGTGACTCTGTCAGATGTTCTAGTAGGTAAAACATATTCAAAAAGTGGCCAATTTAAATGCCCTCTTTTTTATTTCTCTTTAGTCAGAGCTTAATACTTCTGTGTCTTCTAACTGGAAATAATTTTTGTCTATAATCTGTAATTTGATTTTGTTAATTACTATTCAGATCTTTA
>NC_138369.1:154182839-154193356 GCF_054177405.1 Leptonychotes weddellii | reverse complement strand
AGAACTATTTGGTGAATATATAAACAGTGACTCTGTCAGATGTTCTAGTAGGTAAAACATATTCAAAAAGTGGCCAATTTAAATGCCCTCTTTTTTATTTCTCTTTAGTCAGAGCTTAATACTTCTGTGTCTTCTAACTGGAAATAATTTTTGTCTATAATCTGTAATTTGATTTTGTTAATTACTATTCAGATCTTTAGAGTTGCTTTACTTCAGGCTTTTTATGATTTTTATTTTACAGATTTACAGAATGATTGTCAGTATAGTCCAGAGAGTCTCTGTATACCCCACACCAACTTTCCCCATTACGAACAGAGTGGTGTGTCCTATTTGTCACAATTAATGAACCAATAATGACATATTTTTATTATTATTATTATCTAGAGTTCTTACTCAAGTTTCTTCAATGTTTCTCTAAAAGAGATTTCTCTTCTGCCCCATATATTTATTCAATCTTTTACTTATATCAGTATGTACTCTACTTATATTTATTTTATATTTTGTGTTATAATCCAATAATAGTTTATTTCTTTTACTCATACTATTTTAGCTTTGGCTACTGGGCACTCATTAAGTTGGCTCCTGTGTCCCTTTGAAATTTCCATCACTGAAGTATTTTTGTTTTGTTTGTTTTAGCACTTTCTTACTTTTTGGTATTATAAAATAATTCAGGTCATCTTGTGTAATTTGGAATTGTACATATTTTTTTGCAGATAGCTTGAATATGAAATTAGTTCAAAGTTAATACAAGCATTTAGTCATATATAGATAAGACTCTTATAAAACATAATATACTAAAATTAAGACAGCTTCAAAATATAAAGATTAAAATGTGTTAGAAATAAAAAATAATGTATAATGTATATTACTGTTATAGGTTGAATTTTGTCCCCAAAAAGGATATGCTGGAGACTTCATCCCCAGTGTTTGTGCATGTGATGTCATCTGGAAGTAGGATCTTTGCAGATGTCATCAAGTTAAGTTGAGGGCATACTGTATTAGGGTGGGCTCTAATATTGGCTGATCCTTTCATAAGGAGAAGATATAGACACCAGACACACAGAATGAAGACGTCCCTGTGAAGACAGGGGCAGTGATTAGAGTTCTTTTCTCACAAACTAAGGAACACCTGGAGCTACCAGAAGCTGGAAGAGGCAAGGAAGGATCCATGCCTAGAGATGCAGTGCGCATTACTCTACCGATATCTTGGTTTTAGACATCTGTCCTCCAGAACAGTCTTAAGCCACCTGGTTTCTAATACATTATTATGGCAGTCCTAGGAAATTTATATAATTATTAAATGTCAAAATTCAAAATACTACTTTGAGTTCTTGATGGATCAAATATATATTAAAAAAAATACATGACCATAAATATCTCTCTCTCTCTCTCTCACACACACATACATACACACACACACACACACAGACCTCTGTCTACCTTTGAATTTATCAGAGGGTCTTTGTGTCTGTATACTTATTTCCTATCTCTGTATCAGTCCCATATCTAACTTTCTATTTTCTCCCTCTTTGCCTTTCTCCATCCCTGTCATTCTTTGTGTCTATCCACTCTTTATCTCTGTGTTCTTTTTCTCTAAAATGCTTACATGTTTCAAAGAAAACATATCTCTAGTTTTTAAATATCCATGGAGTATAAACTGATCATATAAGGCTAAATGAAATCCTGAATGAAGTTTCTCCAAAGAAGACTTAATATGTGGCACACTCTTTAACCCCCAATGAAAGCAAATTATATAAAAAAAATGAATTTCTACACTTTACTTTTTAAAAAAGTATTCTGTTTTGGTTTATCTGTTTTTACAAAACAGGCATAAAGGGCTCTTGAAAAGGGGAAAAATAAAACTTAAAATTTCAGATGACAGAAGATCACCAAATACAGAATGTTAAAACCTATAATAAATGCCTTGGGGTGTTCTTAGAGACAATGTTGGAGTTTTAAATACTCCTATTATTTTTTTAACAATCATAAAAATAATTTAGTGTTCAGCTCAGTTACTAGTTACAGTGGAAAAAACAATAGTTTCTCAGTGAAATAGATAGGATGTTTCACTGACCTGGGGTTTATAATTAGGCAAGCGCTTACCATCCTTGGCCAAAATCTAGGAAGGGAGGGAGTGGTAGCAGAATCGGGTCAGAAAGAGAGATGGAGTTAAACCATGAGGCCACCATGTAAGAGTGATTCTCTAAAGAGGGAGCTGAGGAAATACAAACCTCAACCTCACTCTCTTTTCTCCCCCTGACCTGCTACCTGGGATGCCCATTGGCCCAACCCAACCCAAACTGAAAACATGAAACCCATTGATGGGTCCATTACAAGTGAGCCACTAGGAGAGAGAGGAGGAGTCAACAGATGGGCAGTGGATTTGAGGGGGAAAATTGACTGAATTGTCATATATACTGAATGAGAATAACTTCTCTAATTGAATTCTAACTGATATACCTGGTGGTCCCATTAGCTGAGCTTGGAGGGTTAAACTGCTGCAACTCTTACTGTTGAGTGGATAGCCTTTCACTTAATCTCACTATTTTTAATGAAACTCCTTCCAACCAGAGCAAGCGTCATTCCTGGAGTTCGTGCTCACAGTTTCAGCATCTAGTAAATGAAATATACAGCATTTTGCAGGAGAAAGAGATGGGAATTATCACGCAGTGCAAAAAGATACAGAGTACTCCAATCCTACATTTTCAGGCCCACATCTACCTTTGAATGGAGGACCTAATTCCTGTGCCTTTCTGGTGTTCTAGGATATAATCAGTTTGTTTCGGGCTGAAATTTCAGTTTGGATGGGTCTGCAAAATGTTACATGTTTTTATCCACTTCCAAAATGTAGTTTATGTTTTAATTATTCATTTTGATTTTTCTTATAATTTAAAGTCTCTTTACTAAAATTTTAATGCAGTTTCAAGAGAGGTGGATATGAAAATGTATGTCAACACTGGCATCTTTAAGAACATATTTTAAAAATCCAATATTGCCTCCAACATGTGGTGGGTACTAATCATAGAAAAGAAAAAGACTAAGTCACCATTTTTTATTATTTATTACTTTTTTAATTCCAAGAGAATTCCCATGCAGTGTTGTATTAGTTTCCAGTGTACAATATAGTGATTCAACAGTTCTACACATGACTCAGTGCTCATAACAATAAGTGTACTCTTAATCCCCTTCACCTTTTTCACCCATCCTCCCACCCAGCTCCCCTCTGAGTCTGTTTTTGCACAAGTCTTTATTATAAATTATATAAAATTATTATTGGGGCACCTGGGTGGCTCAGTTGGTTAAGTCCTCAACTCTTGATTTTGGCTCAGCTCATGATCTCAGGGTTGTGAGCTCGAACCCCACATGGGGCTCCATGCTGGGGGTGGAGCCCACTTGAGATTCTCTCTCCCTTTGCCCCTCCCCCCGCTCATGCTCACTTGCTTTCTCTCTCTATATATAAATAAATACATAAATAAATGAATAAATGAATAAATAAATAGATAAAATTACTATCACTTTTTGGGGGGTGAAATTATTAATATATTGTTAAAAAATGATGGACTCTCTGAGGAAGAGATTAAAGTATAAGTGATAGAGTACTGTGATGTAAGGAAAAATTATGTCATTCAAAAGGGTGTGGTTTTTTGGTTGGTTGGTTGGTTTTTTTGATGATTTCATGGTGAATAACACCATGAAAGGCATATGGCAGTGAAAGAGATTTACTGTAACACAGATCTAGAAGAGAAAAGCACAGCATGCCATGCAGGGGCCACATTGGAAGAGCTCCAGTGGAGTGACTCAACCAATCGGGTGGGGAACCCAGAGAAGAAGGAGAGAAAAAGTGAGAATCTGTGGGCAGTGCCTTTACTGTCAGGGAGATCAGAGCGGAATATACAAACAAAAGCTATGAAGGGGTTTCATTGGTGTATTGGAATGTCAGTAGGTCACAGGGAGGAAAGGGCAAGAAGGAGAACCTGTAGAAGGGAATAGCCATATCACACTGGTACACCTGGTCACCTAGGCAAAGTGTTCCCCTGGTCACCTGGGCAAGGTGTTCACAGCCTATTTGTGGGAATGTTGATACATTAGAAATATATGAAGTTTTGAAAATTTACAATATAAATACCTAGGCTATTCAAGACAGAGGTTCAAACATAGAAGATAATGTCTCTGATCTGACTGGGAAAAAATTATCTGATCTGGGCAAAATGTAAAGAAAACATAAAGGGAGAAGAGGAGCTAAACTGTGAGAAAACTGAATAAATATAACCTTGATAAAGGTTATGCAAGTCTTTAAGAATCAAACCATTTAACATAATAGATATAATAAAAAGATTAAACTGGGGACGCCTGGATAGCTCAGTCATTAAGTGTCTGCCTTTGGCCCAGGTCATGATCCCAGGGTCCTGGGATCGAGCCCTGCATTGGGCTCCCTGCTCAGTGGGAAGCCTGCTTCTCCCTCTCCCACTCCCCCTGCTTGTGTTCCCTCTCTGGCTGTGTCTCTTTCTGTCAAATAAATAAATAAAATCTTAAAAAAAAAAAAAAGATTAAACTGAACTTCAATTTAATATTGAAATCCAAGGAGAGTATGTTGATAACAAATTTCTTTGAACTACCTTTAGACAAGACAAATAACGTACATTTCCATTTGAATGTGTAATATGTTTATAACAGATTTTTTTTTAAAGATTTTATTTATTTATTCATGAGAGACAGAGAGAGAGAGAGAGAGGCAGAGGGAGAAGCAGGCTCCCAAGGAGCAGGGAGCCCGATGCGGGACTCGATCCCAGGACGCTGGGATCATGACCTGAGCCGAAGGCAGACGCTTAACCATCTGAGACACCCAGGCGCCCTATAACAGATTTTTTTAATGAGTTTTTTTTTTTAATTGCTTTATTCTCTAGGGATTTAGTTGTCACATACATGGAACTAATCTCTAGAAGGATCTTGTGGTAACTATAATTATATGTGAATCTATTTACTTAAAGCATGTATTCTCATTTATGTTGTGATAATGTCCATAAATTAATTTTAAGGCCCCAAAAAAGGTGAAAATGATGTGACTCTAAGTGGAAGTAGACAACAAACAATTTTAATATTTTCAGGAAAAAAAATACATAGGTTCTTTAATGATATGCTGTTATATTTTCTCTTCTCAAAAAAGTAATTTTTTTTTATAGATTTTATTTATTTATTTGAGAGAGAGAATGAGAGAGAGAGAGCACATGAGAGGGGGGAGGGTCAGAGGGAGAAGCAGGCTCCCTGCCAAGCAGGGAGCCCGACGCGGGACTCGATCCAGGGACTCCAGGATCATGACCTGAGCCGAAGGCAGTCGCTTAACCAACTGAGCCACCCAGGCGCCCAAAAAAAATAATTTTTTTTGCAACTTTAACTTCATGAGAAATTTCATTATGCTATGACTTTTTTTTTTTTTTTTGATTCTGTTAGCTCTTTAACTGTCTTTGTGTATTAGCTCTCAATCTATGGAAATAAACTGCCCTGTAATTGCTTTTCCTCACTGTTGTTAGAGGCTACTGGTCAAACACGGTGCTAAGGTATCACTGGAGCTTTCTTCCACATCTTTTTTTTGCCAGGTTTGCTAACTGCTGTAAAGGATGATGTAGGTCCCGTGAGAAGTGTCTCACGCTTGTCAATAGTTCTCCCTAAGACTGACATGCCCTACATAAGTTTCTTCAGCGTTTGAACCTCTCAGCACAACTAATCTGTGTTTAGGGATTAGTCAACTTTCTTATAAAATTATTTGGAAATGTGTTGTATAACAAAGCTGATATGAACAATATTACAGCTTGAAATCTAATATCATCTTGTGAACAGATTGTTACACATGTGTTTCTTTCTCTTATAATTCACAATGGGATAAACATTGTTCTGTGTTTTTGTGTAGCTTCCTCTGGAAAAATTAAGCTGGTTGATTATGCAAACAATTGTCAAGGGCCTATAAAATCCACACAATAAATTCCCTCCTTTGAAGTCAAACCTGATTCTTCCTCTTAAATACTAGGAACAAAGCTTCCCAGTTGTCAGAGATGATACACTTTGTATTTCTGTATCAAGAAATCTACTCTTATTATTTACTGTTGTCATGTAGTTTAACACTTTTCTTTGAGTAAAGTTCTACTTTTTGTATTTCTGTTAAAATTTCTCAATTCCAACACAAAAATAAAAAGGAAAGATACGTTTATCCTTAATCACTTATAGGAAATAATGTTAATATTCATATTTTGTACTTTTAAAAAATTAAAGAAAGTTATGCAAAAGGATAATTCTCTATATACAGAAATATAAATATTAATATAATTTAGTAAATACAATCTTTAACAAAATGTTTTATTAATAGAGTTTTGAATTATAAACTGAATATCTGTCACCTTGGACAGTTTATTTAACTATTTGAAAACATTTGAATTTTACCTATAAAAGGGCAAAAATGCCTATCTAGAGGAGTTTTTGTAAATATTAAATGAGATAATATGTGTAAAGCAATTAGCAAAATTCTAGGCATGGTATAAGTATTCAATAAATGAAAAATGTTATTAGGTTTACAGATTATAATGATTTTATAAATTCTATGTCTAATTCTGATGATTAATGATTATTTTAATGTCCTTTCATTATATATACTAGGGAGTATTTCAAATTTCCAAATTGAAATATTAGTAAAACATTAAAATTTGATTTAGTAATAAGTAGACAAAATAGGAAAATGCATTAAATTGTATTTCTTATGCAAATTAAAACAATAAAATATAAGAAAAAGAAATATGGTTGAAGTATGTAAATGAGCAGAATGAAATGAATTACTGCAAAATATAAATTATCCAGACTGATGTCTACTTAACTGCAAGATCTATAGGAAAGAACTTTAATCTTCCAGAAGCCTAAGATTGTAAAAGACAATGTTAGACCTTTAGATTCAGGAAATAAAAACCTTGGCTCTATCTTTAAAGTATAGATAAAACAGAAGGATGGTTATATAAATGATTAATATGGTTGGTATATTCAGGAAAAGTATGCAAGTATGTTTAACTTAAATTATCTCATTGTATAATAGATACCAAGTCAGACACATAATTAACAGATTTTTGCTGTTTCCCTGTTCTGCATATAAAATCAGAGTAGATAATGCAAATTATGTTTTGTTTCCCCCTCAATATACATATTACGTTAGTTATTTTTAAAGAACATGCACAATGTCCACAATACCTGAGGTTAGAATTTTATAACATGTTGCTGATAAATACAACTAGAACATACATTTGGAAGATATCAAAGTGGTAAGCAAGGGAAAATCATTGCTAGTGTGGCTTTTAAGTAAACAGCGGTGTTCTTAGAATTGATCAGAGAGGACTTCCAATATGTTCCATGCTCCAGAGAGTTATAAATTAGTGATATTATCAGAGTGATACATTATTAGACTGAAATGCTACATAGAAAAGGTATTTTGCAATTGATTTCATAGTTTGAGATTTTGAAAATACATCTTACTTAAATTCTTTCTCTCTATAAGTGGATGTTCAGCAGCACAGATTCTTCCTTTTTCAGTAATTGTCATATTGTCAAACAATTCACCAAACTTTTTATTTTTATTTACCTAATTAAAGTCTGTGGATCCATGTGGTTAGCATGTGGTCAGCATTCTTTAATGGCAAGTTAAAACTTACTTTTAAAAAACATTTAAAAACTGTTTTACAATTACATTCAGGGTTTTCTGATGAAGTTGTCCCCTAAAGGACATAGTATCTAAGCACCACTTCTCAATTACAAAGAAAGCTGAGGAATAGTCATTTTCAAATGATTTGTTATTTGTTTGTCATGCTCATTTGGCCTGATTCTAGTCGTATTAATTAAAGTCATCTGCTGTTGGGGTTCCTGGGTGGCTCAGTCAGTTAAGCTACTGCCTTTGGCTCAGGTCATGATCCCGGGTTCCTGGGATTGAGCCCCGCATTGGGCTCCTTGCTTAGTGGGGAGCCTGCTTCTCCCTTTGCCTGCCACTCCCCCTGCTTGTGCTCTCTCTCTCTCTGTCAAATAAATTAAAAAAAAAGTCATCTGCTGTTGTAAATATATTGAAAAGACAGAATGTGGGAAACAGATCAGACATTCAATTTTATAATTTCTTTTTGCAAAAAAAAAAATGTGTTCATTAGTCTATACCACTGACATTTTCATGTGTGAGAAGCACATCTCATATGGAGAGTTGTGAAATATCCTGCTCTCTGGTCATTAAAATGGCACTGAATTTTTCTATATGCTACAGGTTAAATTTACTATTAGAAAAAGCAAGCAGACTGAGATGTTCAAACTTGAACACTCATTTTAAAGTAAAGACATATAAAGAAAACACTCTAGGAAATAGAAGGCTAGTATAATTAAGTAATATACACCAAAAATTAACTTAAAATGGATATTAGACCTTAACACAGAGGCTAAAACTATAAAATGAATTAGAAGAAAACAAATTAGAGGACTGCTCCATTATGACCTTGAGATTGCAAACAATTTTTAGATAGAACATAAAAGGCACTGATTGTAAAATTAAAATGAATTATAAAAATTTAGAAATATGATAAATTGGACTCCAAGCAAGTCACAAACTAAAAGAAAACAGCAAATACACACACACATACACACATACCCCTGCATATATATCTGACATAGAACTGATATCCAGAATATAGAAAGAACATTTACAATTCCATAATTAGAAAACAATCCACATCTTTTAATTGGTGAAATATTTGGACAGTTTACAATATATGATCTACAAATTTCCAACAAGCACTTAAATAGCTACTCTATACTTTAGTCTTCAGAGAAATAGGAAAATAATACGATGAACTATTGCAACACACTCCCCATTATGTCTAAAATTAAAAAGATCGATAAAACCAAACCTTAGTGACAATGTGGAGAAACTGGAATCTTTATACATTATTGGTGAGAGTATAAAGTGGCAGAGCCACTTTGGAAGTCAATTTGGCAATTTCTTACAAAAATTAACATACATGCACCTTAAGATCCAGTAATCTTACTCCTGGGTACTTCTCTAGAGAAATGAAAACATGCCCACATAGAATCTTATATACTACATGCACATCAGGTTTATTCACAGTAGCCCCAAAACTGAAACAAATAAATATTCATCAACATAAATGTATAAATAAATCGTGGTATATACTTAGTAATATAAATGCATAAACAGCTGATAGACACAAAATTATAGATGGAATCATAGAGAGCAGCATCTTAATAAGGAAAGATTCCAGATCCGAAAGGATGTATCTGTTTGATTTCATTTATATGAAATTTTAGAACAGGCAAAATTAATCTATTGTGACAAAAAGCAGATCAGTGTTTACCTGGGGTTAAGAATGGTTAGGGAACTGACAAAAATATCTGAGCCAATTAAAATATTGTATACCTTAATTAAGGTATACAATACCTTAATGACAATCACTTACATGATTATATATAGTTATCAAAACTAATTAAACATTGTACAAAATCACTATATTTTAATATATGTTATACTTTATTAAATACAAATTAAAATGTGACTGTGTACAATTAATTATATGTTAATAATTATTATAGGTACACTTTGTTTTAGGTAAAATTTGTGATGAAAGATGGAGTTGCAATTTAATATATTGAATAAGTTTGGAGTGTACATTGGGGCTATATTTCATCATATTCAACATTTATTGGACATACTGAATACCAGAAGGTTCATATTTTAAGGTTTGGAATATAATTTTACTGTTCTTTATTATGAAATTTTTTAGGTGCTATAATTTATTTACAATACCATCATGTCTAAGTCAAGAATTGCATCTCTAATTATTAAAAGTTTTCCCATAGGAAAATACGATCCATACTGCACTGTTTTTTTCATGATGCAGTAGAGAGGAACATTCTGGAACAATTGAAGATCAGAAATTGTGCTTCATTTTTTGCCATAGTAATCTACTCATTCTGAAGTTTCTGAACATCTTTACAAAATGATGTAATCTAATTCATTCAGAAGTTTCACCATTTAGTCATGTGCAAACGCAGGATGTCATCATTTCAGGAAATTAATGGCCATGACATTTCAGGAAATTAATAGCCATGGGAAGAAATATTTGAGTATCAGAAGAGGTTTCTACATATACAGCATTCCCCAAAACACTAGGTAGCTATATCCCTCTTGTTGAGAAACTGAAACTATGAAATAGTATATTTTATATTGTTGAATCTATGGCAAAGCTACACTATTTCCAAATCTGAACTTTACCATCTGTTTGATGTTAGAATAGCATTAACATTTCTCTGTTTAATTTTTTAATTTATAAAGTGGGGATAATCATATCTACTAGTACCTTAAAATATTTGAAGATCACATAAAATCATAATTGTGCAAGACTGTTGAATCTCGGATCTGTACCTCTGAAACAAATAATGCAATATATGTTAAGAAAAAAAAAAAGAAGAAGAAGAAGGTAGTGGGAGGGGAAGAG
>NC_138369.1:154175846-154182739 GCF_054177405.1 Leptonychotes weddellii | reverse complement strand
GAGACGATGGACTCTGAAAAACAAACAGGGTTCTAGAGGGGAGGGGGTGGGAGGATGGGTTAGCCTGGTGGTGGGTATTGAGGAGGGCACATTCTGCATGGAGCACTGGGTGTTATGCACAAACAATGAATCATGGAACACTTCATCTAAAACTAATGATGTAATGTATGGGGATTAACATAAGAATAAAAAAAAAAACAAGAACAGATGGCTATGATGAATAAAGAATTTTAAATGCTGTAAAAAAATTATAAATATGAAAATATTTTGATAACTCATGAGCACACAACAAATGTGAAATCTGCCTATGAAAAAGCATTTTGGCTTTTATTGGCTATGAAAAGCTAAAGTTGATTTTGTTACTTTTATAAAGCCTCTTTATGGTATTAATAACATACCTAATTCTAAGTTTTAAAATTAGTCCTTAAGTTAGGAGCTTGGCCTTAATGTCTTATAGATGATTATTAAGTCATGAAGATAGAGTTAAGGCAGGAAAATTGTCTAGTTGGGTATTAGGGCTTTTTTGGCCAATATATTTATATTTTTCTACCATTGAAATTGGGAAAAAATTATATTGATATCTAAGTCTCCATGTATTAAGTGGTTTCAGTTTTTTTTTTTTTAGTGCTTTAAGTAAAAAAAAAAATGCTTGTATTAAGGGTCAGCATGATATATAGACCAATGAAAAGGATGAATGATTAATTGATGGGGTTCATTTATAGGGATATGTTTAACAAATACTCTGTGCCTGGCATAGTGCATTCCAGATATTGGGAAAAATAAACCGGGATCAAACTGATGAAAATTTCGGCCCTCATGAAGTTTACACTCTGCTAGTGGAAAGGATAGAAAAAAATAAATAAAATGTATGTTGTAACTTATTTTACTTGCCTCCCTAATAAGAGGGACCACCAAAGACAATAGTGATTGTCTGATGGAGTTTTCAAAATAAATAAGAACTTATCAGGAAAAACCAACTTATAATTTAAAAACCATGGGCATTGCAGTAAGTGTAGCTCATATTAAGAATTGGCCATCATGATTCTTGCCCTCACACCAACTTCTTTTTGTCAGAACATTTATTACATGTGAGGGCAAGAATCATGATGGCCAATTACTAATATGAGCTATAGTTACTGCATTGCCCTATATGCCAAGGTAATTCTCCGAGTGTCAGTCTGACCCTGATTAAACAAGCCAAGATACTGAAGATGCAGGCCCTATGAAGATTTGTTGTACTTCCAGAGGGCTTACCTCTATCACATCCCCTCCATGTGCAGATATATTTGTTGTAAGGGGAAGCAAGCTGATCATGAGATTACCTTGGAAAAAAGGGCATAAAATTGAGGGATAATCTCCATTGTTGCCTTTTATACCTTTCCCTTTTTACTTCCACATACCAAATGTATAGATCTATTCTCCTAGTTTCTGGTGTATACTATGCTTACTTTCATAACATTTTATGTCTAAGCTAAAAACAAATGAAATATGCCATTGCCATTTACAAATTTTGAAGTCAGTGGTTAATATTTCCAACATGTGGATCCTCCCATGGATCTATTTCTGTTGTCTTATTTTTTCCTGGTTCTTTTCCTTAGTATACCTAGTCATTTTTTATTGAGTGCCAAATATTCTACAACGATCACAGAAGCTCTGGATGATTGCTGTGTTTTTCTCTCTCATCCTGTTCTTTGTCAGCAGCTACAGTAGGAAGAGATCTCCTCAATCATTCAGGAAATAAGATAACTTGAGTCAAGGTGTCAACCATTATATGGCTTGTTCTACATCTGATTTTAGTTTAATTGCAGGGTGTAGATCTTGAGAGGTCCCAACTGAGAGCCTGTGAATTTTACTAGGGCCATTTCTTCTCTGGTCCATTAATTTCTCCCACAGTATAAGAATAGCAAAAGCTCCACTCGGGTTTTCTGTCACTTTCTGTTGGTCTTCTTAGGCTTTCATCATGAACAGCTTAGGAATCACAAATATTTGTGAAGAAAATCAATGCACAGAATTGGGCTTAATTGTCTGTACCTCCTGTTTACTAGGATCTTGACCCTGCAAGTCCTGTCTGCCTCCAAGTAGTCTTCATGCCCATGAAATAATAAGAAATCTACAGAGATATATAGTCCCTGTTTCTGGTTTCTGCTAACATTTCATCTTTGACCTGGGTTCCAGACATGGACCTTCTAAAACCCTTGGACTTTCTTGGGTGATGGGAATATCTTTTGTTTCAATGAGGCAATGATTGAATGAGGCTGGTCACTAGAAAGATCAAGCCACAACTAGCTTGTAACTCTCAGCCCTACCTCATCCTCCAGAGAGGGAAGAGAGGCTAGAAAATGAATTAATAATCCATCATGCCTACATGGTGAAGCCTCCATAAAAATCCTAAGGTATGGTGTTCAGAGAGCTTCTGGGACAGTAATGCACCCCAAATCCACAGGGACAGAAGCTCCTGTATTGGGGATCTTTCCAGATCTCACCCTAAGTATCTCTTCATTTGGTTTTTCACCTGTATTTTTTTTAATCATATCCTTTGTAATAAAATGGCAATTGTAAGTAAACTGTTTTGCTTGGTTCTGTTAGCCTGAGGAGGAGGTTGTAGGAACCTCTGACTAGTAACCAAGTGGGACAGAAGTTGTGGGTAACCTAGGGACCCATTACTTGCAACTGGATCTGAAGTGGGAATAGCAGTCTTGAGGGACTGAGCCTTTCACTCTTGGGTCTGAACTAACTCTGGTTAGTGTCAGAATTGAGCTGAATTATAGGACACCCAGATAGTGTTGCAGAATTGGTCAGTGTGGGAAAACACACACACACACATGCACACACACACACATCTAGTGTCAGATGTGGAGTGTGAGTGTAAAAGAAAAACAGTGTGCTTTTCTCTACATTACCCATTCCACATTAGAGTTGCCAAATTACCCAAGGGGGATACAAGTATACAATGTTTGGGTTTATTCCCATGAACTTTCCTTTCTTCAAGGATCATGATCTCTCAAATTCTGTCACACAAGTTCTCAGATGCCTTCAAAAATATTTTCAACTATTTTATCCAGCTATACTTGTTCCCAGTGGGTAAATGATTTTGTTATAAACTATCCCAAAAAGACCCAAAAGTGAAAGTCTAGAGTGTTTATGAGTTAAACATGGTACCCAGAAGCCATGTTACTAGAAGAAATAGTGATAGCAAATTTCTCATAAAATACCTAAAAACTAATAACGTACATGATATTAGGAAGATATCTGACAAGAAAGGAGTAGGAAGAAATGTGTAATTAATTTCTCCTCCCAAAAGGTTTTACTTTCATTTCTTAACGTCAGATCATATGAACAAGAATCTTAACACAGGGCAAAGGAAATTTCGTTTTAATTTTCTGTACACTACAACCTGTTAAGACTTTTGAAAAAGTGTCACACCATCATAAATTAACATTTTAGCTTCTTTCCTCCTGTGAACATAATTAGAAAACTTGAGTGAACTAGGATAACTCAGAATAGTATGAACTAATCCGAAAAGAGTAAAAAATTAACTCAACAATGGCATTCTTTCTATTTTACCTGGCATTGCTGGATAGGCCAACCCCCCCCGCCCCACTGTCTCTTTCAATTGTCTATACTCTGAACCAGTTCCTTGCTAATTTCTCCAAATGATTTTACATGATGACATTCAGACATACCGTATTCCTACTAGTTTCATTGCAACATATGGTGTTTTCCTCATAAGTGCAGGCTTCTTATTGATAGGATATAGACATTATTTTCTATCCCTTAGAGACCTTTCTGAAGTTTTAGATCCACCATTGATTACCTTAAAGACAAATAATTTTCAGAAATTCACAAGGAAATTTTATAATCACCATCAAATGACCACATTTTTCAGTTGACCCACTTCAAATCCATGCTAAGTAATTAAAACTCTATGCTTTGCAAAGTACAAGTGTAGCATAAGCATTTCTTAACTGGCAAAACTTTGTCTTAAGGCATTCACTTCTTTCTGAAAACTATAAATCAAATGGCATTACAATGTACATTGAAAATCAGCACACATTATTTTGTTTTAATGGGTTTTGTTTTATAAATTGCTTTTGACCAAAAAAAAAAAAATATATATATATGGTTAAGTGGCACTTGAAATTTATTCATTTATTTATTTTAATAGGTATGTTCTTGCTATTGGTATGTTCAAGGACACTTGAACTGTATGAGATTTCTGAGGTACAAAAAACATTTCACATCGAATACTATCAACAAAGAGCTAATGAGAAATAATTCTACAAATGTCTGTTTCTCTTTCTTGCATGAAGAATTTAAATTCTAGTTAAAATTATTTAAATTTCAAAATTATATGATACACCATCACCTCATTTTTGTTCCTATATCATTATACAGTATCAAACAGCATAACATTTATACAATCATAAGTATGTGATGGTCACCTACATAGATTTCCATTTTTATATAAGTATCGATGAAACATGACATCCTGTACATTGTTAGTTATTTTATTTTATTTTATTTTTTAAAGATTTTATTTATTTATTTGAGAGAGAGAGAATGAGAGACAGAGAGCACGAGAGGGAAGAGGGCAGAGGGAGAAGCAGAACCCCTGCCGAGCAGGGAGCCCGATGCGGGACTCGATCCTGGGACTCCAGGATGGTGACCTGAGCCGAAGGCAGTCGCTTAACCAACTGAGCCACCCAGGCGCCCTAAGTTAGTTATTTTAATCCAATAATAAGTAAGTCATACAAGGATTGTAGGATGTCCTATAGTGATAAGAAGAATTATTAAAAGTAGAGTCATTATGGTATGATTATCTTTCTATAAAGTTATTTGTGGGCACCTGTAGCTATGTATTTGCTTTTAAAAATTCATTTCTGTAATATTTTTATGTTTCTGGTGGTACGTACTATACATCCTACTAAATATAGTATAGAATATGATACCAGTTAACCATAAATTAACATGTTATGCAGAAAACATTTCCTTCTGTCCTTCTTAATAGTGTAATTTTGTGGAATTCTCCATAAAATAAATTGTAATTTTTAAAATATGATTTAGCCTAAGCTTTCAGTCCTTACCTCTAAATTCGCTTATAAAAAATATCTTGCTCTAAGCATGTTTGTATTCATCATTGATTTTCTATCTCATCACTTATTTTGCCAAATTTGGGCTCCAGTTAAAAAGCTCAGGCTTGGTATTTTGCAGTTTTTTTTTTTTTTTTTTGAGAGCAACATTTTTTTTTAGGTAGACTGTAAATAAAATAAAATATAATGGAGGTCAAGTGTAGCTCTGATTTTCTTTCATCAGTTTTTCCCTGAAAATGCTCTTATCTTTTACCAGAGCCAACAAGAATTTTAGATCTACCTTGAAAATTAGGGAACTGTGTTATAAATCATAGTTTACTGATTCTCACTGAAATAAATTCTCTCACTCAGAACTAATTTTATATTGTAACTACTCAGTATTTAATAACCATTCTGAAAAATAGTTTTCTTTCAGATTATATGACTGTACATCAGAAAAGAAAAATCTCTTTTGTTTTTACTGCAAAGCACAATATAGGAAACAAAGAAAAGTTTAATGTAACCAAAAGCCACAGGCACCCCTCCTCCTCCTTCCAGTCATTATCCTTTCCTTCCTTCCCACAGATACACTACCCTGTTATACAATAGCATTGCATTGAAAACTGAAAAGAAAAGAAAACATACTACTTGAATAATATAACTTAGAGTTAAAAAAATGTTTATATACAAGAAATCATATGTGTATTTTATATCTAATCTCCTTTAATTGATGTCTTTGAGATTCATACATAATATTGTAGGTACAGTGGTTCACTTATTTTTATTGCTGTGTATTGACTTTATCTCAATTGATTAATATATTTTTGTTTCTATTGTTTTGGCCATTGCAAAAAGATGATGGCATTAACTTTCTTGTATATGTCTTTTGACAGATTTATACAATTCTGTTGGGTATGAGTTTGAAATTGCTGAATCACATATTATGTATATGCTCAACATTAGTGTATATCACCAAACAACTTTTAAAAATGATTTTATATGGGTGCCTGGGTGGCTCACTCAGTTAAGCATCTGCCTTGGGCTCAGGTCATGATCCCAGGGTCCTGAGATTAGCCCCACGTTGGGCTCCCTGCTCAGTGGGGAGCCTGCTTCTCCCTCTCCTTCTGCCCTCCTCCCCACCCCACTCATGCTCACTCACTCTCTCTCTTGTGTTCTCTCTCTCACAAATAAATTAGGTCTTTAAAAGAAGTGCTTAAGCAGGAAAGAATGTCCAGTGGAAAAAAGACAGTCTCTTCAACAAATGGTGTTGGGAATATTGGACAGCCACATGCAGAAGAATGAAACTGGACCATTTCCTTACACCACACCCAAAAATAGACTCCAAATGGATGAAAGACCTAAATGTGAGACAGGAGTCCATCAAAATCCTAGAGGAGAACACAGGCAGCAACCTCTTCGACCTCAGCCACAGCAGCTTCTTCCTAGAAACATAGCCAAAGGCAAGGGAAGCAAGGGCAAAAATGAAATACTGGGACCTCATGAAGATAAAAAGCTTTTGCACAGCAAAGGAAACTGTCAACAAAACCAAAAGACAACTGACAGAATGGCAGAAGACATTTGCAAATGACATATCAGGTAAAGGGCTAGTATCCAAAATCTGTAAAGAACTTATCAAACTCAACACCCAAAGAACAAGTGATCCAATCAAGAAATGGGCAGAAGACATGAACAGACATTTTTCCAAAGAAGACATCCAAATGGCCAACAGACACATGAAAAAGTGCTCAACATCGCTTGGCATCAGGGAAATCCAAATCAAAACCTCAATGAGATACCTCCTCACACCAGTCAGAATGGCTAAAA
>NC_138369.1:154145923-154175346 GCF_054177405.1 Leptonychotes weddellii | reverse complement strand
AAAAAAAAGAATAAGCCAATGTAATTTATCATTAACAACCTAAAAAAGAGAAAAAAATACTTAATCCTCTCAATAGATGCAGAAAAACATTTTATAGACTCTAGCAATGATTCTTGATGAAAACTCTCAGCAAATTAAGACTAAAGTGGAAGTTTGTCATGTATGATAAAGCTACAGTTAACATCACTTAATGATGAAAGCCTGGTTGATTTCCACCTAAGATCAGGAACAAGAGGAACATGTATATTCACAGTGATAGTGAAAGCTGTTTCTACTGCGATAAGAAAAAATAAAAGTCATTCAGTTTGGGAAAAAGTACTAAATATGTCTTATTCAAATATATTTTATGTAGAAAATCTAATGAGATATGCAAAAAACAAAAACAAACTACCAGAACTAACTAGTGACTTTAAAAATGTGCGGGATAAAAGGTTAATCTTTTTACTTATAAAAAACAAGAAATTGAAATTAATAAAACAATACCTATTGCAAAAATATTGAAAAATAAGACAGTAATAAATATGACAAAGATGTACAATTACTTTATACTAAAAATAAGTGTTGCTATGAGAAATTAAAGATCTGAATTAATGAGCTATATCATGCTCATGGATCAGAGGACTACATATAGTTTACATACCAGTTCTCTCCCAACTGATCCATAGATTCAACAAAATCCCAATTCAAATATCTACACAATTTTGTAAAAATTGTAAAACTAATTCTAGATTTCTTCTAGAGAAGCTACATGAGCCAAAACTTTGAGAAAGAATAAAATTGGAGGGGTTGACACTATCTTGTTTTAAGACTATTATAAAGCTACAGTAATCATTTTATTATGGAATTGTCATAAAGACAGATAAATTGATGATTGAACAGAATAGAATCCAGAAATATACCCAAAAGTATATAAATGACTGATTTGTGACAAACATGCAATGCAACGTAAGTGAGGAAAGTATAGTTTTTTTCAAGAAATTGTACTGGAATGATCAGATATCCATTTGCAAAAAAAAACCCAAAAAACTTTGATACATACTTCATACCATATACAAATTTAACTTAGATCACAAATCTAAATGTAAAACTTAAAACTAATATTTATAGGAATAATCTATCACCTTGGGTTTGGAAAATATTTTTTTAGATATGATACATAAGATCTGATACTTAAAAGAACAATTTAGTCTTTATGAAGATTAAAACCTTCTACTCTTTAAAAGACACTGTAAAAAGGGGCGCCTAGGTGGCTCAGTCTGTTAAACCTTCAACTCTGGATTTTGTCTCAAGTCATGATCTCAGGGTTGTGCCATCAAGCCCACATCAGGCTCCGTGGTGCTGGGCGTGCAGCCTGCTTTAAGATTCTCTCTCTCCCTCTCCTTCTGCCGCTCCCCCTGCTAAAAAAATGATAATTTTTTTTTTTAAGTAAAAGACACTGTAGAAAGAATGAAAAGACAACAGAATGAAAAAAAAATATTTGTCATATATCTCATAAAGGACTTGAATCTAGAATTGATATAAAAGTGCCAAGTGATTTGTTTAAAAAGGACTATAGCCTTCTCAATATAATAGCCCACAATTTAGATTTAAAAGAACTCGGGGCGCCTGGGTGGCTCAGTCGGTTAAGCGACTGCCTTCAGCTCAGGTCATGATCCCAGGGTCCTGGGATCGAGCCCCGTATCTGGCTCCCTGCTCGGCGGGAAGCCTGCTTCTCCCTCTGCCCCTCACCCTGCTTGTGTTCCCTCTCTCGCTGTGTCTGTCAAATAAATAAATAAAATCTTAAAAAAAAAAAATTAAAAGAACTCTTTGCTCCCACTTTTTGCCTAAATTTATAAAAATAATTTCCTTAATACCCTTATATTTTTATACATTTATATTCTTTAATGCTGCATTGGCAATCCCACACTCAGACATTACAAGTATTAATGACAGTTCCACACACAGAGGGAGAGAGAATTGATTGGAAGACTGCAAGCCTAATTGTCATTTCTGGAGTATTTCCATTTTATATTTCTCTGTGGACTCTATCTTCAGTGACAATAAGCCACATCAGGTAATGTTGATAAAGTAATTGATTGCATTGGTTTCAGTGTACTCTGCTTTACATATAGAGGGATTAACAACCTTCTTTGTACCAACTAGGGCTTATCAATACCCTTACTCATTTACAACTGCTTTGTGAGACAGCAAAAATTTTGGATAAACCTTATAATGCAGATCATTTTGGGAGACTAATTTCTACTTTAAATAGCATATGTTCTATCTTTCTGGATAAATGAAATCCTTTTATGGAAAGAAATGAAATCTAATCGGCTGGATTATAGCAGTTGATTTGACTTCCATGCTGATTTGAATTATCTGATATCAGATTAAGTATATTGATTCCCTAGTTTACCCGATGTTATAAGCAGCCAAAAAACCATTGGTCTAAATAAATGACTTCAGAGACCTTCCGCAGGAGTTGAATAATTTGTCTTTGTTGGTTGAATGCCCTGGGATTCTGGGCACTCTCTCAAACCAAGAATTTCAGTTATGATAATGTTGCCACCTCTTCACTACCTTATAATCACACTTATTGCAGCAGGTGGGAGTAGCTGGTACAGCTGAATAGCTCTACTCACTCCACCAACAACTGGCTATTTGTTCGGCGAATCAAAAGGACTCAGCATGAGAAAGGAAAAGAGAACAGCTGTGCAGTAGCTGGTGTTATACCAATTCATATATTCTTTTTTTTCTTTTCCACCATAGAATTTGTTCTTTTTCAAAAGATAAATGGTGTATTACCTTTTTCAGGTAAGTAAACTATGTATATGTGTGTATACATGGATATTCATATATTCAGTATATATACATATATTCAGTATGTATCTTTTATCTTTTAAAATGTATGAATTGAACTTAGAATATTTTTTCTTGTCTAGTGAAAATCCTTTTTTTCCAGATGCCATTTTAATGAAAAAGTATATATTAAATATATTTTTTAAAATAATGAAGGACTTTGTTATGTAACACTGTGTCCTAGACATAAGAGATATAATAAGGACTTCTTGAAAGCTCCCACTGAAATACGTTAATAAATAGCTCATATATGTACGTGTATATATACTACTAGTTTACCTGATATAAAAGGAGAGAGAACCAGGACTACTTTTGTGAGTTTGAAATAAAGTTTCTTTCCATTTAGAAACAATGACAATTTGTCTATCAATGTCTGATTATCTTAAAATGATCTCACATTTGGTTTTTATTTCCCCCTTATTAAATTTATTTAATAACCCCTTGGGTTATTAAAATAATTATTTTTAAAATTAGAAGTTGTTTATTAAGATAATTACTTACTATAATTATTATTTTGCCTTGATTGGTTTTATAATAAGCCTCACTTTAGTCCTTTAGGTGTCCTTTTATATATTCTTTAACATTATTTTATAAAATAGAAGTTTTGTCTGGTTTAGGGAAATACATTTTTTTTAATTCCTAGGCAATTTTGGAATAGCAATGTGGCAAAACTATGTTCTATGGCTCCTGGTTTGAAGGGAGAAAAGAGGTATTTACATAGGCTAGAAGAAAACTTGATATATGTACTATTAACAAATAATATTATTGTTAGAAATTTGATTAATGCCTGAATCTGTGTAGTAAATTTTCTAACTGCTATTTTCTGGGATTTTTCTAAGAACAATCTTTATTTCTAGGAACAATCAGTTTCTCTTCCCCTCAAAAAAACTAAGTCAGATAAGGAAAATAGAATTATTAATATATTTTAACAGAGTAAAAACAAATGTGATTTGTTTGGACAACTCTGAATTAGAATAGGTTATTTTTTAAATAGTACTTACTTAATATACTCATATATAGTATATCAAAACATTTATGTTGTTAAAAGATGTGCTGATGCAACTTATAAACATTTTCACTGAAGTAAATTAAATCCATGTACTTGTGATACATAGCTTGGATTTTGAGTATTTAAATAAAATATTCTTCCGATCTTTCAAATTTTATAATGAACATTTTATTTGTTAAAGTGGATACAGGATGAAGATGAAAGTTCTGAAGCATAGATATAGGTAAACTTCCACCCCTGGACTCAAGTCCTGGAGCTTGACCAATGCCTATGACGGCATATGTGAATTCCCCCAATTCCCTATCCCTCTGTTACACAGACATAACAAATATCCTGAATTTTGTATCTATCACTGGTTTAACTAAAAAGAACATACATTTGCCACTGTGCCAGATTATCTTTTTACAATACAGCATCAACTGTATCTTCCCCTATGTTGCCTGTCTCATCAGAAAGAAACCTAGATCGGGGCGTCTGGGTGGCTCAGTTGGTTAGGCGACTGCCTTCGGCTCAGGTCATGATCCTGGAGTCCCGGGATCGAGTCCCGCATCGGGCTCCCTGCTCAGCGGGGAGCCTGCTTCTCCCTCTGACCCTCCCCCCTCTCATGTACTCTCGCTCTCTCAAATAAATAAATACATTTATAAAAAAAAAAAAGAAACCTAGATCTATGTTTCTTGACACAACTGTCAACAGTATTTTGGGTTAGACTTTGATATTGAGAAGCATGTAATATTTAGAAGACAGAAGGAAACCCCATCAATCTCCAAAGAGGAGGATTAATTTTAACTGCATATATGTATTTTAATATAAATCATCTATTAGATATGGCTACCAGCCAATGAGATTGCTAAGTATTTTCCTGAGATTTCTGCAGCCACCTGATATTCTGAAGTCAATGCAATTTTCCCTGCCCTTTGCTTCCCCCGCCTTCAAGGGATTCTGTAAGCTTTTAGTGTCCCATATTAATCTTTCCTTACCTCCTACAGAGATGTTTCTGTGCTTCTGTCTGCACCTCAATGATAAACAATGTATGTGTGAATCCAAAACAAAATGTAGTTTTTCTTTTATTTTTTGAGACTTAGAAATTGATATCTAAGTCTAAATTGTCCTATGTGACTAGCTTTTTTATCAACATTAAATGTCTATTATTTGTCTATGATGTTTTATGTAGATGTGGATCTCTAATATTTAATTTTGTAAAATCCCCCTTGAATGAGGATACTCATTTTATTTCTAATCCACTTTCTGTGTTGATAAACCTTGAGCTGTTTCCACTTTTATTTTTCCTTTTTTGTTGTTGTTGTTTGGTAGTATAAGCAAGATGGTCAGGTACATTCTTAAAATGTCTCCTGATCCATGTCTATAAATTTCCCTAGGGTATATACTGAAATTAAATTACTAAGTGGGGAAACCAGCATTTTCAATTTTAAGCAGTGAAACTATATTGTTTTCAGAATTGATTCCAATACAAGTATACCAGAAGTATTCATCTCTCATATATTTGCCTAGTCATGACATTGATGTCTTACCAGTTATTGCCAATCTAATGGATTTAAACTGGTATCCTATTATAGTCTTAGTTTACACTTCCTTAATTATTGATGAGGTTGAATACTTTGTCTATTGTTACTTCTTTTTTTTTCTAAGATTTATTTACTTATTTGAGAGAGAGAGTGAGAGCGTGAGTGAGAGAGGACAAGCAGGGGGAGCAGCAGAAGGAGAGGGAGAAGCAGACTTCCTACTGAGCAGGGAGGCTGGTGTGGGGCTCACTCTTGGGATCCTGCAATCATGACCTGAGCCAAAGGCAGCTGCTTAACAGACTGAGCCACCCAGGCACCCAGTCTATTGTTACTTCTTATTTTATTTTTTGTGAGCTATTTGTTAACATGATTTTGTCAAATTCTCCAATAAATTATTTTTCTATTACATATGAATTTGTTGGAGTTTCTTATACTCTCAGGATATAATCTCATTGAAAATGCATTTATTTCAAATAATTTCTCCCATTTTATAGTTTGTCTTTTCACTTCCTTTTTTTATGTCCTTTGAATAAAAGAAATTTTTACAAGTTAGCTTTTTTGTATCTTTTTAAGAAAATCTCTAATTCCATAGACATAAAGATACTCTCTATTCTTACAAAAGTTTTGGATTTTGATTTTCATTTCTTTGACGGAATTAGATCTTCTCATCTCTCTTCCATGTCTTTCGATCTCACCTTAATATTTTTAATCTCTTTATCTCTCTGTGGTGCATTGCAGATATCTGCATGGTATTATCAGGTATTTACAGTCTTATTTTAATCACATCAGTTAATCTTTGTTTTCCATGATTATAGCATCCATTTCTAAATGTTTTATGCTGGGGTTCAAATCATCCTTCTTATTTTTAATGACATATTGTTACTCCATTACTTATATTTCTTCTTTTATTTCTTTAAACATGTTAAACATACTCATTTAATATTATAAATTAAAATTTCAGATATCTAAAATCCTTGGTGATCTAAATATCTTCTGTATTTTTTTCTGACTCTTACTCATGGTGGCTTTTTTTCTTGTTTTATTTTGTTGAATTTAACCTGTGTGTATTCTGAGGTCTAAACTGAGAAATCTTAACCCCAAATAGGAAGGATTTAAAATATCATTTAAGTAGGAACCACACTGTGCTAATGAGCTGAGACAAATCTAGTTCCCTTCACAGTTCTAGTCTTAATATAGAAAACTCAAATTTAGTTTCTCTCACTTGTGATGTTTTCAAAGGGTCAGTCTCCTGATGCCACAGAACTGAAAACATTTGTTGCAAGAATTCCATTATTCTTGGTGTCACTCACTATTTCTTCCCTCTCTTTCTTTTCCCCCTTCTTCTTTCTTGCTTTTTTTTTGTTGTTTCCTCCTTCCTTTCCCCGTTTCCTTCCTTTCTTCCTTTATAAGGACCCTTGATCTCTCCTTTATTGTGAACTTAGCAATGCAATAAAATACTGTTTATCTCAATTTATCCAGGAGCTATTTATATTAGAATTGTCTTCAGATCTTTTCCACCATACGGCTAGGAATACAATTTCTCCATTGCTTTATGATAAAATATCATATTGCTTTTATTTCACACCTTATATTTCAAACAGAAAATATACAAAACTACTAAATTACATTATTAATGATAACATTATTAAGATTTCTGCATGTAAACACTCAGGTAGCAGTTGAATGTGGAAGGAAAATGATTAACAACTGGCTCTGTGCCCTATCCTTCAGTCAAAGAGATGATGTCTAAGAAATTGATACTCTACATTCTCTTTGAAACAATAACTCAAGAAATTGTTAAGAATTTACCTATGCTAGATCCAACATGGTTGATAATCTGGCCAAGATTTATACATCAGACCAAACACCTATATCTTCCAGATAATCAGGTAATGACTAGTTGGTATTACTGAGTTATAGTTGTACTGGAGAATGGGAACTAGTACATACTCTATGGGGTTGCATGTCTGGCTAGTTTCATACTCCTGAGAGAAAAGTTGAAATGATGACTCCAGTGATGACTGCTTTTCTGATTTGAAGTTGTTTCACAACTCAGTGTCATATGCAGTGACCCTACAGGCAATACAGAATAACTGAGTCATGAGAATTTGTACTTGGGAGTTATGAGACGTTCCTGTTCTGTTCATGCTGTTGCTATACATGCTGTGCTGCTTCCTGTCTTATATCTTCACAATGTCCATCAACTGATGAATGGATGAAGAAGATGTGGCATATATATATACAATGGAATGTTACTCAGCCATCACAAAGAATGAAATCTTGCCATTTTCAATGCCTTGGATGGAGCTAGAGAGTATTATGCTAAGTGAAGTAAGTCAGTCAGAGAAAGACAAATACCTTATGATTTCACCCATATGTGGAATTTAAGAAAGAAAACAGATGAACATATGGGAAAAGGGAAAAGGAGAAAAGGACATAGGGAAACAAGCCATAAGAGACTCTTAATGATAGAGAATAAACTGAGGGTTGATGGGGAGAAGTGGGTGGGGGATGGGCTAGATGGGTGTTGGATATAAAGGAGGGTACTTATTATGATGAGCACTGGGTGTTGTATCAAAGTAATGAATCACTGAATCCTACTCCAGAAACCAATATTGCATGGTATGTTAACTACCTACAATTTAAATTTTTTAAAAAATCTTAAAAATTAAAATTAAAAAACAATCTTCACAAAAGCTAAGAAAACTTGGAGCTGGATGAAACTGAATGTAGAAAATGAAGTTGTCAACCAGAATCATGACCAATGCTGCTAGTGGAGTAGACTGGGTATCAGGCATGTATTAGCTAATTTTAAATACCAAACAACCAAATGGCATTGTAATCTATATTAATCTAACTTGTATGAGCAAATTAAATTCACAAAAATTAATTAACTTATTTAGATTAAGTGCTCAGAATATAACAAGTTAGCATTTAAAGAAAGTTTTCTTTTTCTTTATCCAGAAGTTATAGGATTTTTTTAGTATAGTTGACACACAATGTTACATTAGTCTCAGGTGTACAACATAGTGATTCAACATCTCTATAGATTATGCTATGCTCACCACAAGTGTAGCTACCATCTGTTACCATACAATTCTATAACAATACCATTGAATTTCTAAGAATATTGAGGAAACTATTTTAGGATAACTATTCTTTCTGTTGTGTTAGATAAAGACCAAAATATTGGAAATATCCCACACATTTGACTGAAGCAAAAGAAAATACTTAATATAAATTGATATCATAGAAGCCATGTAATTTGGGTACAGGAAATTAACAAAGAAATGAATAACAAAAACAAAATAAAACTAAATGGAACTTTAAAAAAAATCATCAGGTTAAGTACCAGTACCAGATATTAGTACTTGATATATCACTACAATAATTAAGAGAGTGGGCAAGGGAAAAGAGATGATATGGCAAATGATTAAAAGCAGGAACATATTTTAGCTATTAAAGAGATCCACATATAGAAAATAATTACTGGAAGAGCTTGACTTGCAACCTGGGGAAAGACAAATTCTTCATTTAATGATTTTTGAAGTTTTTGGAAAAAATAGTAAGACATGAGGCTTAAACTGAACCATGTAGAAAAATTAATCCAGAGTGCATTGAAGAATAAATGTAAAGGGAAAAAAAGTTAAACTATTTAGAATATACATATATGTTTATGGATATATGATATAACAATATGAAAAATGCACTGACCATAAGGGGAGATTGTTAAAAATTCAACTATATTTAATTAGTTATATATGTCCATCACATGGCATTAAGAAGAAAGTGAAAAATCTAAACTTCGGAGTAGATATTTACAGCATATATAATATAGTAAAACTACCTAAGCTACCTAAGGGTGTCTAAGTATTTAAAGAATGTCTAAAAATTTTAAAAAAATAGAAAAAATAACATAGAAACAAAGAAAACCAGTTGAATATGTTTTTTGTAAATACATGTAAGTGCATTTCACAAGAGGGGAAATTGGTAATAAGCATGCAAATATAGGCCCAACTTTCTTAGTAAGGAGGTAGTACAAACTGAAAATACAGTAAAATAATATTTAAACCTATTAGTGTGGCAATAAAAATTCACCAATATTAAGTATTGGAGAAACTATGAATTAATCAGAATTTGTATATATTTTTAGTGAGTTGATAAATACATATAATAAAAAATATAGTGTAGTCAAAAAAATTCTGACTCTATGACCAAGGCAATTCACTCCTAGATCTATACATTAGAGCAGTAATAACTCAGAGTGTTTGACTACTGACTCAAAGAAAGAAATGTATTTTCCAGGTCACACGCACAGACACAGCTAAAACAAAGTTCAATAAGTGAGTAAACCTTACTACTGACATTTCATTCTTGTAGCTTCTGTCTTATTATGTTTTATTTCCTCTGTTCCATTTTACTGTTTTAAGTGATGTTTAAGACCATTAAATTGATTGATTAAATTGAGATCAAGACCTGAGCTGAGATCACATTAGCCACAGTATCAATCTTGTAAAGCATTTCCCAAGAGATTATTGCATCTGTAAAAACTCTTAATTACAATGTTTTAGTAGCAAAATCCTTTGGGCTGGGGTTGGTAAATATTCAACAATAGGTTAATGCATAAAGAAATGGTGTTTTGTTCACACAATCAAATTGCATATAATAATAAAAAAACTAATGAACTGTAACTACATATGTCCACATAGATGAATTCCAAGAAAATTAAAATTGAGTAGAAAAAAATAAAAAGCAGTAAGTTGACATTTACAAAATGTTCAAATATAGTCAATACGTGAAAATATGTATTTTAACAATAAATAAATATGATGTAAAACCAAGAAAACCCAATTTGATGACAAATACAACATGGTTTGTGGTTTTGTGGATGGCAAGAAGGACAAAAAGGATAGGTGTGTTGAGAGAAAGCACCACAATTGCTAAAAGTACAAAGGATGCTAGAGACTGCAGAATTCTGTTATCAATCTGGATGGTGAGAACATGAGTTTTTAATTCTTATTAAATGTATTCATTTAATTGTAATTAAAATATAATTATTAAATCAATTGGTTTCCACTTAAAATTAATGTAAGTGGAAAAATGTCATAAATAAAGAGGAACATGTATGAGAAAAAATGATTCATGACACATGTCATCAGGGAAATGTAGATTAAGATATGGTTCATATATACAGCGGAATATTACTCAGCCATCAGAGAGAATGGATACCCACCATTTGCATCAACATGGATGGAACTGGAGGGTATTATGCTAAGTGAAATAAGTCAATCAGAGAAAGACAATTATCATACGGTTTCACTCATATGTGGAATATAAGGAATAGCTCAGAGGATCATAGGGGAAGGGAGGGAAAACTGAATGGGAAGAAATGAGAGGAAGACAAACCATGAGAGACTCTTGACTCTGGGAAACAACTGAGGGTTGCAGAAAGGGAGGGAGTGGGGGATGGGGTAACCGGGTGATGGGCATTAAGGAGACACTTGATGTGATAAGCACTGGGTGTTATACACAACTAATGAATCATTGAACACTACATCAAAAACTACTGATGTACTATATGTTGGCTAATTGAATTTAAATAAAAAAATAAAGTCTGACAGAGACAAACAAAACAAAACAAAACAAAAACACAACACAATGAGATACCACTACACATCTATTTTAATGGCCAAAATCCAGAATACAGACACCACCAAATGCTGACTAGAATGTGGAACAACAGGAATTCAAATTCATTGCTGGTGGGAACAGCAAATGGAAAACAGTTTGGTGGTTTCTTATAGAACTAAACACACTGTTATCATACAACCCAGCAATTGTGCTTCTTGGTGTATATATATCTAAAGGAATTAAAAACTTATGGCCACAAAAAGCTTGCACAGGATAAGTTTATAGCAGCTTTATTTATAATAAAACTTGGAAGCAACCAAACTGTCCCATTTTTTTCTGTGGTTGGGAGAAAGGGATCACTCTCTGATCTGTTCACAACAGTTTTGAGAAATTGGCTGTGATTATTTGTTATTTCCCCCCTAAAAACCCATGTTTGTATCAGGTAAGCTCCAGTTTTTGTTTGTTTGTTTTTTAATGAATGGGGCTTGAACTCATGACCCTGAGATCAAGACCTGAGCTGAGATCAAGAGCCAGATACTTAACCAACTGAGCTGTCCGGGTGCCCGGGGTAAGCTCCAGTTTTAAATATTGGGTAGGTAAGCTAAGTTTCCTATTATATTATATTATAATTTTTTATATTTTGGATTAATGAAGTTATTAGTATCTTTTGATTCCTTGCCAATTTAATTCTTTCTTTTCCTTGCCAATTTAATTCTTAAGTTAGTTAAAAATTATAGGACTCCTAAAATTATAAAAATAGTGAGAAAGGATGAATACCTACCATGCATACCTACCATTCCTAAAATTATAAAAATTGTGAGAAAGATAAAAGACAACATACTTAAATAATTTACATAATACCGTTTGTTATTATTATAACACATAATCTACAGAAATTTATGCTTGTTGTTTCTGTGTTTTTGTCACTTGATTTGTCTGTTATTTTATTATATATGTACATGTAGACTGTTATCTTCTCAGGACCACAAAAAACACTCAAACATTGTCAATCATTTTACATGTTACCTAAAGGCAAGACCAGAAGTCCATAAAATTTGGTCTGTGAAATTGGAATAACCTATTTAAGATGTAGGATATACGGTATATATAAAATCACTTTGGGCACCTTTGGGTAAATTCTAGTGGGATAGGAAGCCATCTATCAAAAGAGCTGAAAATTACATATAGTGAGAGGTCTATATGACAGCTGATTAGGGAAGACACACTAGATATATTAAAATGAAGTACAAAAACGAAGTAATGTCTTCAAATATGAGTATGCTCGGTATAACAGAACAACAGGAATTTATTTTTCTAACTCTGAAGAGATATCCTTCCAACAATACTGAGTATTAACAAGTGACCTTGTTAATAAAATCCCAATTGATGTCTCTAAAAGAGGTTTTTGTTTGGTAAAATCTGAGTAAGTTTCTAAAGTCCAACTGGAAGAAAACCCAATATTGTTAATAACTACCTTATTTTGGGAAAAATTAAAAAAAACAATGGATTATTAAAGTTAGGGAAATATGCACCCCTCAGGTATTAAAATATATCATGGAATTACAAGAGTGCACTGTATAATTTTTTTTAAATTTTTTTAAAGATTTTATTTATTTATTTGAGAGAGAGAGAATGAGAGACAGAGAGCACGAGAGGGAAGAGGGCAGAGGGAGAAGCAGACCCCCTGCTGAGCAGGGAGCCCGATGTGGGACTCGATCCCGGGACTCCAGGATCATGACCTGAGCCAAAGGCAGTCGCTTAACCAACTGAGCCACCCAGGCGCCCTGCACTGTATAATTTTAATGAATGTGAAAACAAGAGGATAAAACAGGAACAGTAGAAATAAAATATACAGACAGGTTTTCTGTTGTGTGTAAACAAATGCAATCATATATATCTGATAGTTAGCTTGTAGATAAGAACCTCGTGGTTATTCTAAAGCATATTAGATTTTTTTAAAAACTTTGGACCTTCCAGGAAAAGGCAGGTGCTAAATGTTCTGCCAATTTTCTACATATGTTGATCCACTTAATGGAGTAATTTAGTATTGTCTGCCAACAACCACAAATTTGGTTTTGGCAGTTTAAGCCTTTCTTATACTTCTTATTGTAAATGAAAGGTTTAGTTGACTCTTAAGCAACTTCCGAGTCATAAGTACATAAAGAAATTCCTAATCTGTTATGGAAATAGGACATAATTCAAGTAATTTTCAGGTTCTGGCAAGTTATTTAAGTAAACAAGAAGAATTTTTTCCCACATTGCAATGTCACTTGAGATTGAAATTTTACTCCACATCTGAAAAACCATTTAATTTCTTTCACGCTCCCAGAAACTCTTTGTCATTTTTATGTTTTTATACATCTGAAAATCGTCCTGATTAATTTTTTTTTCTCATTTTAAGCTATCACATTAAAAGTGACACACCTTAGAATGTCTTTGGTATTTTAATATTACCTTTAATTTTCAAATTTTAAACACTTGTATATAAAACTAGTTATTTTAAATTTTAAGTTATTGACTTTTAAAATGTGAAATACATTCATTTTCTCTCAAATATTGGATTTTTCTTTCTAACCTTGTCATTCATCATTTTCTTTCTCAGAGAAAATATTAGTTAATTATTTTAAATAATAATAGACATCCCAATTATCTTAATTTTATATATCAATATATTTATATCTATTTATATCTATCTATAAATTTTGCCTACTTCTAATTTGTGTAAAAAACTAGTTATTTCAAGAAACCAAATCCCACAGTAAGAAACAGTAACAAAAGCTAATTTCACCATGTAGACCAAGAAAGTGAAGTGAGATTTAATCATTGCTTTGAAAATTATGACAGATATGCATAATAGTAACTATTATTATATCTACAGAAGAAAAATGGGGCACTTGAGTGACTCAGTCAGTTAAGCATCTATCTCTTGGTCTCAGCTCAGGTCTTGATCTCAAGTTTGTGAGTTCAAGCCCCGCAATGGGCTCCATGCTGGGTGTGGAGCCTACTTAAAGAAAAATAAAATAAAATTTTAAAAATTTAAAAAATAAAGAAAATTGAAGTAATATTAATGAGTAATAATTTGAAAATAAAGCTTTATCTTTACTGAAGTTTGTAAAGTAAAGCAGTAGCTTATACAGCATAGCTGTAGATGCTTCCCGTATGGAAACTATAATGTATACATACAATGTTGATCATTTATAAAATTAAGAAATGTGCAAGTATTTAACAATTTAAGAACTAAAATAATGTTCACTATTGCTTTTCTATTCTCATTAAAATATTTAATTAGTGATGAATATATTCAATCTGATATAAATGGACAGAAATTACTGATTTATTTCTGGTTTATATTAGACTTAATTTTAAGATACAGACAAAAATTAATATAATGTGCTAAACTGCTTTATAAACTTATAAGTAAATCTTCCACTTGATGTGATTCTCGCAGTAATCACTTGGGATATATCTGTGGACAAAAACCACAGACATCCAGCGGTGGGCTAGAGTTGGCAGGTCCTAGTTTATGAGAACAGATTGTTAATTATTTAAGATGTTTGTGAGCCAGTCATTGACTGCGATCATCCACAGTGGGAATATTTACACCATGAAAATCATGCAAACAGTTCAGATCAGGCCTTTTTTTTTTTTTAAGAGCCATTTTACCAGCATACCATTGCAATTATCCCTTTTCTAGCACAGAGAGGCAGACAATAAACAATATGCATAATAACTAAGTATACCATATAGTATGTTAGATGGGAAAAGAGGTAAGTTTAACAAAATAGAAGATAATGGTGGAATTGTGTGACAGGTGAGCAGTTTGCTGTATAAAATAGGTTAGTGAGGGTAAGTCTCATCAAAGAAAAACATGAAGTTTTTTAAGGAGTTAACCATACAGAAATCTGGAGAAAGTGTTCTGGGCACAGGGCATAGGTAGAAAAAAGACCTTGGTTTGAGATATTGCCTGGTACATGTAGAGAATAGCAAATAAGCTATAAACTGGAGCAGAGTGAGCAGGGCAGAGTAGGAGAAAAAGCAATCAGAGAGGTAACAAGGTCAGATCAAGTCATCTTATAGAAGCTAGAAAAAAATTTTGACTTTTCCCTTTTTTTTTTTTTTTTTAAGAGGGGAAGACAGTGAGGGAACGGGGGAGGGGTATAAAGAATCTTAAGAAGGCTCCACGCTGGGCATGACTTTTCTCTCTTAAGGGGATAAAGGACATGCAGGGTTTCAAACAGTGACAGGATCTAACATGTTTTTAAAGATAACTCTAGCATCTATGATGAATGGAAATTAGTATGTGGGAGGCATATGGACAAAACTGGAAGAGCAGGGTATGCATTAGGATATATCCCATTAATTAACATGAAAAAGGAAAGCAGTTTCATGAGAAAGAATAGCAGCTTATATCAGAGTAGGAACAAGTAGACATGATAAGATGTCCTGGGATTCTAGATATATCTTAGAAGTAGGATTTAATTAGCTATAAAGGATTTAGTGGTGGCAATTGCACATGCCTTCATCACTATTAACTAATCACTTAAAGGTGGATATTCTGAAAAGTTAAACTTCCATCATTGCCTTTGGTGCAAAATTTTCAAATGCTTAGTTTATTATGATCATTGTGATCTAGGCTTCTCACTTTTGTGGCAAGCTTAATTTTGGAATTTTAGAATTTTTAAAAAATTAGTTTAACTTTTTCTTCGATACTTCTGAAGAGCTAACAATATCATTTTGACTTTGAGCTAATTCAAAGTTTTATTACATTTCTGTTATCACATGTCATGAGATGTTCTTGTTCATCGAGAGTGTCACTAGCACTATAATTAATATGCCACCAACCTGAGGACATTAAGATGCTTCACACTGGGTATCTGTGTATTATTCATCTTAAAAGTCAACATATGTTTTTTACTCATGAATTGAGGTGGTATGGGATTTCTAATTTACTTGAAACTAAGATCTATTTTCTTTCAAGTCCCTGGCTCTACTACTAGAAATCTATTTTAGGGCACATTTCAAGGTACATTAGACACCATCAACTTTATTCACACAATGCTTCCATTGTTGAAACATTAAATGATCCCTTCCTCAACCTGAGCACAGCATCTAGTTACTGTGGAAATTAGCAGTTAGCAGAAATCTTTCCTAAAGTTGTAACAAATGAACTGTGTCTGAATTAAATAATTATTATTTCATACATAAAATGTTAGTTCAACCTTCAGAGGACTTTTGCATTCAGGTAGTAACTCGCTGTACATACTGGAGAAAAACTGAACTCCATAAAAATTACTGATGAAAGGAATTATCTCAGAGCATCTTTATCAAACCACAGTCCATATGGTGACCTATGATATTTGGCCATAATTTGCTTGATGATACTTTTTTTTATTTATTCATTTTTTTTAATCTTTAATTTTTTTTAAAGATTTTATTTATTTATTTGAGAGAGAGAGAATGAGAGAGAGAGCATGAGATGGGGGAGGGTCAGAGGGAGAAACAGACTCCCTGCTGAACAGGGAGCCCGATGCGGGACTTGATCCTGGGACTCCAGGATCATGACCTGAGCCGAAGGCAGTCGCTTAACCAACTGAACCACCCAGGCGCCCACTTGATGATACTTTTGATGTGGTTTTGGAATATAGGTGAGGTTCAGTAGGGTGAGGTCTGGAGCCAATGACCAAGAAAGAATTCTTGAGACATATTTGGTGCAAAATGGCCCTTTATTAAAGCTCGAGGAAGAACCTGTGGGCAGAAAGAGCTGCTGCACCTGGATCTTGAGGAGTGGTGATTATATACTTGGAAGTTGGGGGAAGTAAGGAAAGGGAGGTTTCCACAGAACTTGCATATGGTAAAGAGGACTGACCTACAAGATACCCACAAGATAAGGGAGGCCTTACCATTATCAAGTTAAGGTTGTTTTCCCCTCTAGCTAGGCATTAACATTAGACAGTTGGGAGATTCCTGGAAGAATGTCACACAGGTCCCACCCAGGAGTGGGGGTGAGGGGAGGTTGCAGGGTGTCAGCTTATGTTTTGTCTTCAGCTAGGCTTCTGCTCCCTCATCACCTTGATGGCATATTATAATTGTATATCATATGAGAGCTACTGCTATGATGTATCTTAAAATATTTTAAGTGTCATAAAACTAATCTAAGTCCCCAAATTCAAATATTTTTTTCTCTAGATTTGTATTTGAAATGAGGTATAATTAGTGCAGAATTTTTTTTAACTATTTAAATTCCAGTTAGTTAACATACAGTGTAACATTAATTTCAGGAGTACAGTATAGTGATTCAACACTTCCATACAACACCCAGTGCTCATCTCACAACAAGTGCACTCCTTAATCCCCATCACCTATTTCACCCATCCCCCCACCCACGTCCCCTCTGGTAACCATCACTTTGTTCTCTATAGTTAAGAGTCTTTCTTGGTTTGCCCCCCTCTCCCTTTCTTTTGCCTCTGCTCATTTATTTTATTTCTTGAATTCTGTATATAAGGGAAATCATATGGAATTTTTCTTTCTCTGACTGACTTGCAGAACTTTAATTTTAGAAATGATCACATAGAGTATATATATGAGATTACTACAACTGAAAGAGATTTTAGATGTCACATCAAAACTCTTACCTAAGGAATGTGGTAAATAATACCAAATGGGGTGAGAAGCCCTGAGCCAGACACACAGCAATAGCATTGGAATTAAGTTCATCTTTCCTAAGTTTATGTTCTGTGCCACTTGAGTCATGCCACAGTGTACCTTCTGGACTTCACTATCATCTCCAAATTTGTTTGGGGTATCACACAACAGTTTTATATTTTGTAGTTCAACATCAAAATCTTATTTGGTATTGATGAAAATATTAAGAATTTCAATAAAACATTTCCAATAAGCACAGTAATAATTTTGAAAAATATTTTAATAATTCCAAGTAAAATACAAGGTTGAGGATTGTATTACATGTGTTAATAAATATATTTTGAGTTATTCCTTAGCAGAACTACATGCTTTACAAGTGATGAATTATATATATGTAAATTATTTTAAGAAGAAAAATTTTTATTTTTATTTTTTAGTTCACTCTCCCCTACACTGAAGGATTCTTAAATCTAATAGCAATGGCTTTCAGTAAAGTGGATACCTGGGGGTATTTGACCAAGTTAAATTGCTTATATAACATCATAAATCAAAAAGAAAAAATACAATTCAGATAAAAACTTGTCAGAGAGTGTATGCAGTGGTGTTGAGTTGGACAATTAAATATACATTCCATGTAGATCATAAATAGTGACAGGCTAGAGGATGTTTACATCCTCTAAAGGCCATATACAACAAGCCCACAGCTAATATCATAGTCAGCAGTAAAATCTTGGAAGCTTTTCCTCTAAGATCAGGAATAAGATAAGGATGCTCACTCTTGCCACTTTTATTCAACACTGTATTGGAAGTCCTAAGCAGAGCAATTAGGCAAGAAAAATAAATAAAAGGCATTCAAATCAAAAAAGAAGTAAAACTGTCACTATTGTAGATGATATTATACATAGAAAACTCTGAAGATTCTGCCAAGAAGATGTTAAACTAATAAATGAATTCAGTAAAGGTGCAAGATACAAAATCAATATGCAAAAATTTGTTGTGTTTCTATAACTAATAATGAGCTATCAGAAAGAGAAATTAAGAAAGCAACCCCATTTACAACTGCATAAAAAAGAATAAAATACCTAGGAATAAATTTAACTAAGAAGGTGAATGACCTGCACACTGAAAACTATGTCATCGATGAAAGAAACTGAAGATGTAGCTAAATAGAAAGATATTTTGTGCTTATGGATTAGAAGAAATAATATTATTAAAATGTTCATACTACCCAAAGCAATCTATAGATTCAATGCAATTCCTATAAAAAAATCTAATGGCATTTTTACAAACTAAGACAAATAATCCTAAAATTTGTATGGAACTGTAAGAGACCTTGAATAGTCAAAGCAATCTTGAGAAAGAAGAACATAGCTGGAGACATTATGCATTATGCATTTAAATTTTTTTAGATTCCACATATAAGTGAGATCATATATTTGTCTTTCTCCATCTTAATTGTTTTACTTAGTATAATGCCCTCAAGATTAATCCATGTTGTCTAAAAGGCAAGATTTTATTTTAAAATAGAAACAAAAACCCCAAACTAATCAATACACAGATTTGTGGCTATGGGGTGGGGGGTAGGGAATGGGAGAAGGAGGTTGAAATATACATCCTCCCAGCTATAAAATAAATAAGTCATGGGGATGTAATGTACAGCATAGGGACAGTTAACAATACTGTATTGTATATTTGAAAGTTTCTAAGGGAGTAAACAAAAGATTTCATCACAAAGAAAAAAAAATTACAACTATGTATGGTGATGGATTTAACTAGACTTATTTTGATCCTTTGACAGTACATACAAATATCGAATCATTATGTTGGCGGTAACATACTGTTACATTTCAATTATATCTAATTTTTTTTAGAAATTTGCTGAAGTACAAATTAATGAAGTATTTGATGATGCTTTAATCTGTAACTTAACTAGGAAGACTAAAAATCCCACTTTTTAGAGCCATCAAAAGCCATGGAAGTATCACATAAGAGTACAGATTTGGTGTTTTAGATAATACAGAATTTCCAACTGCTGAAGAGAAGAATTTAAATAAAATTACAAACTAAGACTCATCAAAAAAATGAAGTTGATGTTGGTGTCTAACACCACTCATTTCCCAATCCTTTTTTTTTTTTTTAAAGATTTTATTTATTTGAGAGCGAGAATGAGAGACAGCATGAGAGGGAGGAGGGTCAGAGGGATAAGCAGACTCCCCGCTGAGCAGGGAGCCCGATGCGGGACTCGATCCCGGGACTCCAGGATCATGACCTGAGCCGAAGGCAGTCGCTTAACCAACTGAGCCACCCAGGTGCCCTCATTTCCCAATCCTACACTGGTTGATTTTCAGATAATTAAAATCAAAATGGGATCAAACTTCTTAGTGCAGGTTGACAATATTTGGGCCTTAGCATAAATGTACAAATTTGCTCAGTGCACACACGTTCAGAAGAGATCTTCAAAGAAATCAGGCGTTTAAAGAAAATGACAAATCCACAGAATCAGAGGTTATTAACAAATCTTAAATCATCATAATAAATTCTTGTCTGTCTTTACATTCTTTGTCATCTATCAAAGTAAAAGACTCTGTTCTTCAGAAGCCTGGGAGCACTAACATAGCCAGGCTTGGACCTGGGCGGGACACTGGGACCAGCTGAAACCCTCTGATAGGATCCAGGAAGACAGGTTTTGCGCACCATGCTATCAACCTAAAGGTTCTTGCTGGAAGTTGTTTTTCGGCTTGGAAGTGAGCCCGGCTCCACAGCATCGGAGGGACCAGGCATTCCTGGCTTCCAGCCTGGCATCACTCCTGGTGGTGGGCGGGAGCGATGCACAAGGAGCGTGATGAGGTGGGTGAAGGTAGATGACTATCAACACAGACCACAAAGAGTCTTTGCCTCACTTCCCTGCATCTGGAGTAAAGTCCTTACGATAAAGGTGAAGAATGATGGCAGAGGAGCACAATTTACAAAAGAAAACAAAGTAACCAAACTCTTAGAAAGTGCATGAGTTTCCTTAGCCTCCCAAGCCTCTGCCAGTGCAGAAGGCTCCCAGGTTCCCTGTGTGGAGGAAGGACAGGTGGCCAGACTCAAATTTCCTGGGATTTACAGTCCATGGAGTAAAGCCACTGCTCAGGTGGGATAGCTACTTCAGGCTAGTGTTTGTTCCTCCTGTCAGAAGTTCAGAAATAACAGAAGTGAAACCAATGAATCACAGTAGCAATTAGTGAAAGTTTATTGTGCATACACCAAAAAGACAGTTTGTGAACTGGAAGGACTCAAACCAAAACCTGGACTAAGGCTCAGGGGAATAATGTTATAATTCTACCGTGAGGCGTCAGTGACTGCTTATTCTTCATAGCAATTGGTGAGAATATTAGAATTTTCTTAAATAACAGGGAGTTGATGGTTACCTCATATCAACCTTGGGAAACAGTTCAGGTTTTGCTTATGATTTTTAGAGCCATAAGCAAGTAATCACGTAGGTCAAGGTAGTCTTGCAAAATAAGCTAAATTAAGCTTTGTAAGACTAAACTGGTTTTGCCTGCTCAGCGGGTTTTTAAGCCTGGTCTCCATTTGTTTCTCATATTAACACTTATTAGATAACAAGCGGGGCAAACAAGCAAAAAAAAGGGGCACCTGCCCCCTTCACCATTAGCAGGCTTTGGGTAACAGCCATCATGTTCTGGAAACGGAGCTGCTAATAAAAAAAAAAAATTATTAAAATTAAAAAAATAAAGCCAATGGGTTCCCCCCCCCCACCTCCCTTCAGAACCAGGATTCCAGTGTGAAAACACAAGATGGGGAGAAGTGTGTGGAGGCTCCCGGGCAGCCCCTCCTGCTGAGGACTCAGAGCATCTGAGGTGAGAGGGGGAAGGGAGGGTTGCGCCATTGTGGGACTCTTGGCTTAGAGGGGAGAGCGGCGTCCTGAACTTCCTGATAAAATGCATACTCTGAGTCCTCAATGCATACCTGGTAACTTACTCTTTGTTTTTCTAACAGAACCTTGAAAACAAAATTAAACGTACTATTAGAATTTTAAATATATATAGCAATTTGTTGATTCTTGATAATTTTTCTACTAAAACAAAGTGATCATGTGATCTTTAAAGCCCTTGCAAGTTTCGATTATCACATGTCCCCACCATTCTGTTGCTGTCATGTTTCTTTTTCTTCAGTCTGTAACAGTTAATTGGTTGTTTTTTGATGTTTATGACTGTGACCCTTTTGGAAATCACAGGCCAGTTATTTTATGGACTGTTCCTTAAGTTGCGTTCACGTAATGTTCTGTTAAATTCACATTACGCGTTTTTACCAGAAATATGGTAGATGTGATATTGTGTTGCTTCTGGTCATGATTTTGGTTTGTTCCATTATTGATGATGTTCAGTTCAATCCCTTAATTAAGATGGTGCCTGACAATTCCTTCATTACAAAGTTACTTATTTTCCCTCTACAGAAAAAGTACGTTTTAACGTCTTTATTGAGGTATAATTTACCATACAATGCTATAAAATTTACCCACTTTAAATGTCCCATTCAATGACTTTTAATAAATTTACCATAATTTTGTGAAATGATCACAATAATCCAGAGTATGTCCATCACCTCCAAAAAAGATTGATAGGCACATTTGAAGTCAATTTTCATTCCACCCCCAGCTGGAGGTAATCACTAATCTACCTTTTTTCCCCTAAAGTTTTGCTTTTCTAAATACTTTTATGAAATCACAGAAGATGTAGTCTTTGTGAGAAAGTAATTTGAGGCCTATAAATATCTTATTCATCAAACTTTCACACACAGTTTTGAGAACTTATTGATGTTTAATGGCTAACGTATTTTGTTTCAATATGCATTCCCCTAATGACTAAGAATGAGCATGTTTTTGTATGCTTAAATGCCATCTATGTATCTTCTTTGGTGTGGTGTATGTTCAGATACTATGAACATATAATTAAATTTTTGGATCCTTTTATTGAATCTTGAGTTCTTTGTATACTTTGTACATCAAGTTCTTTATCAGATTAAAAAATATTGCAAATTATTTCTTATCCTGTGACTTTTCCATATTTTAAAGAATAAATTTTGTAGAGCAAGTTTGTAATATTAATAAATCAAATTTATCATTTTTTTTTCTTCTTCGTGGATCATGCTTTTGCTGTTATATCTAAAACATCACTAAGCCCAGGGTCATACAGATTTTCTCATAGGTTTTAGTCTAGATGTTTTATATTTTTGCCTTTCATATTTAAGACTTTGATATAATTGAGATAATTTTTGTATATGGCAGAAGATCTGTCTCTATGTTCTTTTTCTTTTGCATACGGATGTCTAATTGAACCAGCACACGTTTTTGAAAAGACTATTTTTTTCTCCATTGAATTACCTTTGCTCTTATGTCAAAGTTCAGCTGACTGTATTTGTGTGGGTCTGTTTCTGTGTTCTCTGTTCTGTTCCATTTGATCTCTGTGCATATTCTTTCACCAATATTATGCTGTCATGAGTAGTGCAGCTTTTTAGTAAGCCTTAATAGTAGGTACTGGGTGTCCTCCAACTTTGTTCTTCAATACTGTGTTCACCAGTTTTAGTCCTTTGCATATCCCCATCAACTATAGAATCAAGTTTTCAATATCTACAAAATAGCTCAGTAGGATTTTGATTATGGTTGCATTGAATCTATAGATCAAGTTGAGAAGAAGTGGCATTTCAATAACGTTGTGTCTTCTAATACATGGACAAAAAATAAAGTCCATTTATTTAGACCTTCCTTTCTTTCTTTGGTTTTCCTGCTTAAAGATTTTTTTTTTTTTTTAGATTTCTACCTAAGTATTTCATTTTTTGATGTTATTTTAAATGGTACTTTAAAAAAATTCCAATTCTAGTTGTTCACTGCTGGCATATTAAAAAGGAATTGACTTTCATTTATTTTCCTTGTATCAATTGATCTTTGCCAACTCTGCTTAGTTCTAGAACTTTTGTGGGGTTTTTTTGTTTGTTTGCTTTTGTTTTTGTTTTGCTTTTCTACATAGACAACCTTGCCATCTATATAGTTTATATATCTCTTTCCTAGCTATATACATTTCATTATTTCTTATCTTACTGCTGTAGCTGGGATTTCCAATATTATGTTGAAAAGCAGGGTTGAGAGAGCACTTCCTTGCTTTGCTTCAAATTGTTAGGGAAGAAGTGTTTGATTTCTTACCATTAACTGTAAGTTGTTGTTTTTTTTTTATTTTGTTTTGCATATTCCCCTTACTAGCTTAATGAAGTTACCCCTTACTCTTGTTTTTTTGAGATTTTTCATGATTTTTTCCTACATAGATTATTATTACATGGCTTTTGTCATTCAATCTGATAAAATGACAATTTAAAATGATTGCTTCTCAAATGTTGAGTGAGCCTTGCATTTGTAGAATAAATGCAACTTGGTTTTGATATATTATCATTTTTATATATTTTTGGATTTGATTTGCTAATATTTTGTTAAGGATACTCATGTCAATGTTCATGAGAAATGTTGGACTATAGTTTTCCTTTCTTGTTATGTCTTCATATGGTTCTATTATAAGTCTGACCTTGTAAAATGAGTTCGAAACTAGTCTCTCATACTTTCTGGATAAAAAGGCTATACTCTGTTAAGTGGTAGATTTCATCTGTAAAATCTTGAGTCCCGTACTTTTTTTGGAGGGAGGAAGAGTTTAAACTATTGAACATATTTAATGAAGAGCTATTCAGGTTATTTCTCTTAATATAACTTTTAATAGTTTGTGTTCTTCAGGAAATTGAAAAATATCACGTATGTTATCAGATTTGTGGGCAGAGAGTTGCTCATAGCATTTGCATACTTTAATGCCCACTGAACCACTAGGAATGACTCTAATTCATTTTTTAATTGAAGTATAATTGACAACCAGTGTTATATTAGATTCAGATTTACAACATAGTGATTTGACATCTCTATACATTATGTGATGCTCCCACAAGTATAGCTACCATCTACCTATGCATAAAGCTATTACAGTACCATTGACAACATTCCCTATGCTATCCCTTTTATTCCCATGACTTACTCATGCCATAATTGGAAGCCTGAATCTCTACTTCCCTTTACCCATTATGTCCATCGCCCCTCTGGGAACCATAAGTTTGTTCTCTTTATACTTATGGATCTGTTTCTGCTTTTTGTTTGTTCTTTTTTTTTTCCCCCCAGATTCCACATACAAGTGAAATCATATGGTATTTGTCTTTCTGACATTTCAATTATCATAATGTCTTCTAGGTCCATAGCAAATGGCCAACTTTCCTTTTTATGAACAAGTAATAATCTGTGTGTGTGTGTGTGTGTATACACACACATACATATACAACCTTTTTTTTTTATCCATTCATCTATTAGTGGACACTTAGGTTGCTTCCATATTTTGGCTATTGTAAATAATGCTTCAATGAACATCTGGTGCATATCTTTTTGAATTAGCATTTTAATTTTCTTTGGATAAATACCCAGCAGTGGAATTGCTGGATCGTATGGTATTTTTATTTTTAATTTGTTAGGAACCTCCATACTGTTTTCCACAATGGCCAAACCAGTTTACTTTCCTAGAAATAGTGCATAGGCTTTCTTTCTCTATATATCTTAACCAACACATATTTCTTGTCTTTTTGACTCTGGCTATTCTGACAGGTGTAAGACAATATCTCATGGTGGTTTTGATTTGCTTTTCCCTGATGATTAATGATGCTGAGTATCTTTTCATGGGTCTCTTGGCTATCTCTATGTCATCTTTGGAAAAATGTGTATTCAGTTCCTCTGCCCATTTTTTTTAACCTGATGATGATGATGATGATGATGCTGCTGCTGCTGCTGCTGCTGCTGATGGTGAGGATGATTGGTGTTGAGTTGTATATATTCTTTGTATATTTTGTATATTAGCTCCTTATTGGATATATCATTTGCAAATATCTTCTCCCATTTAGTAGGTTGCTTCTTTGTTTTGTTGGTTGTTTTCTTCACTGTGTAAAAGCTTTTTATTTCACAAAAATCAGATATAATTTTGAAGATATATAATTTTGAGTATGTAATGTAAAAGGTTCTTCCTAGAATATTTTTTGAGCTACATGAATTCTGTCTTTCTGAAAAGCTAGAAGAGGACAGGGAATATTATATTATTGACATTCTTTTCAATTACATTCAGGAATCCTATGTTTTATAGTGTGTCTCCCTACCTCATCTCAATTAAGACTCATTACCCATTAGTTTATACTTGCTAAATCTAAGCCATAGAACATATGACCAAAATATTATTGCTCTGAAATTTTAACTTGCTTTAAGAAACACAAATTTAATGAATGAGAATTTTTTGACTGAGTTATAATGATCCATAAAATGTTAACTTGTGATTAATGGTATGCTATAGCATGACAAACATAGTCTAAACAGAGGAATAATAAGTTAGCAGCTAAAGATTCTGATGAACACACTTCACTTTTGTAAAGGCTTTTGAGATAGTGTTCTGTAGTTGGAGTTAGTGTGCAGGAGTGTCCGTAGGATCAATGGCTATGGAAAGGAAGGAAGGAAAGTGGGATTGGGCAGATGGAAAAGTCAAATTCTCATACAGGCCCAAAACTATCCAAGGAGCTCCAGGAGTAGAGTGGTGTCTCTTCATAAGTGTCAAAGAGCAGGTTGAGTTCTCCAGGCTTTTATAACCCCATATCAATCAGTCATAGGATGTAACCTGCCCCGGAAAGGGATGTGAATTTGGTCAAAGTAGCTTTCTGCAGTTGAGGTCATCCCTGAGGAAGCTGACAGAAAAAGGATCTGTGCCAACAGCATCTTTACCAACTGGCACAAGCCCTTCATTAAAAGGATACCTTAGTCAGTTAGAGCTATTGTAATAAATATCCTAGACTGGGCAGTTAAAACAACAATATTTCTTCCTCACAGCTCTGGGGGATAGGAGTCTGAGATCAGAATGCCAGCATGGTTGGGTTTTGGTAAAGGCCCTTTTCCTGGTTGTGTCCTCACATGACCTTTCCTTGGTGAGTGCACAAAAAGAGAGATCTATTGTGTTTCCTCTTTTTTAAAAGCATTAATTCCCATCATGAGAACTTCATCCTCATGACCTACTTTAACCCTAATTACCTCAACAAGGTCTTACCTCCAAATACGATCTCACTGGGGATTAGGGCTCAACATATAAATTTTGGAGCAAATGCAAACAAACATTTAGTACATAGCAAGGGGATTCTGGATAGCACATCATGACATAGTCTCATTAATCATAAAAAAGTAAAATATGTTCATTATATTCATAAATAATGACCTATATCTTTATATCACAATCTGGTAAGAAGAGATAAAAACTTTAAGAGTATAATTCCTGAAATTTCAGTAGAGAAAACAGAACCTTACTTTCAAAATGATAAACACTGGCAAGATTGAATCTCCTTAGAATATTAGTTTAATTACACAAATAATATATGTTCCCATTTAAAAAATTCCAATATGGTAGCAGTGTAAGAATAAGAGCAGAAAGTCTTCTTCATATTTTACAACCATTAATTGGGTTTTTCCCTAAAGTAAATGCTTTTGTAAATTGTATATAACTTTCTTTAACTATGATTTCTTATAGATTTAAGTACACTTAAGTGTTAGTATTTTTAAATATAAAAGATTTTTTTTTTAAAGATTTTATTTATTTATTTGACAGAGACAGCGAGAGCAGGAACACAAGCAGGGGGAGTGGGAGAGGGAGAAGCAGGCTTCCTGCTGAGCAGGGAGCCCGATGTGGGACTCGATCCCAGGACTCTGGGATCATGACCTGAGCCGAAGGCAGCCACTTAACGACTGAGCCACCCAGGCGCCCTATAAAAGATTTTAATGAAAACCTGAAGCACATGTTCCAATAGACTTTCAATCAATCCTCATATTTGGCTCCATCTGAACCCATGATTTAGTTAGCAGAAGTCTTTTAATCCTAGGCTTTCTAAGGTTCAAGCAAGGTTTAGTCTGCTGCACCCCTCTATTACTGCCTTCAATTTCAATTTCTTCTGGCTATTAAGTTTTACTACTTGCCTATCTGCATTAAAGCTTCCAATGTTCTTTGCTGCATCTCTCCTGTTCCCTTCGACTTGGTAATGTTTGTTGGTATTTCAGAAGGAAATAATATTAAGAATGTGTATTAAATTTGTCTTAACTAGAGATCCGTGTACGGCGATAGCCCTCATAGAATCATCACAGGTGCCTTTAAAGATATTTATGCCTAAACTTTTCCTCAAATAATTCTGATTTAAGTGGTCTGCAGTGAACCTCAAGATAATTCTGATGTATAGTCAGGGACAAACATCATATAGGTATATTATCCATATACCAAGGAATAGATTTCAGAAAGTCTGTATCATGACCTAAAAGGTAGAAAGTACACTTGGGATGTTGAATGTTGATTCACTGCACTTCAAACTAAACAATTGGGAATGTTCTAAGTTATGGAAGATAATAAATTCATATATACATATATAAAATATAAAAAGTTTATTTTTATACATTTCTACTATATATGTGTGAATATTTTAATAAAAATGATGTTCACATAGGTTTAATTCTTTTCCTTCTGTAACATGGCAATACCTTTTTGTGTTCTTTCCTTATCAGTGTACATATGTCCACCTCATTATTTTTATTGAAAGTTTTTCTATTTTATTTTATTTTTATTTTTTATTCTTTTAAAGATTTATTTATTTTAGAGCTCAGTGGGAAGGGGCAAAGGGGAAGGGAGAGGGAGAATCCCAAGCAGACTCCCCACTGAGTATGGAGCCCAATGCAGGGTTTGATCTTATGATCCTGAGATCATGATCTGAGCCAAAACCAAGAGTCAGTCACTTAACCAACTGAGCCACCCAGGCACCCCGAAAGTTTTTCTATTTTATAAACTAACCACTTTTTTTATTACTGGAAATATATGTTGTTTCTGTGGTTTATACAAATATCCCTATATTTAAACAACTTTGTACATATATGCTAAAGGTCAGACAGTTTTAATTTTGTTAATTGTTATTATAATGTTCTCCAGAAAGCTTGTACCAATATATATAAATATTCTCATCAACTGTTTGAGTCTGTTAACCCAAGCATTCACTTAACACATGGGTTTTTTTTCCCCAATATTTTTAAAAGATTTTCTAAATTGATAGTCAAAAAAAGCTACATAGATACTTCCGTTTTTACCATCAGCATGTAAAGGGTTTAGATATTGTTGCTTTCATCCTTACAACAATTATTGATTATAAAATTAATGATTTTCTTGGCTCATCAGTGGAATGAGTTTGCAGAGTATATTAGTTATGGTTTTGCAGAGAAACAGAACCAATAGTATGAATGTGTGTGTGTATACACATATTTATATTATGAAATATAACTTATCATAAGGTATTGGCTCACACAATTATGGAGGCTGAGAATTCCTATGATCTACTTTCTACAAGCTTGTCGGTTCACAAGCTTGCCCATATGCAAAGGGCAAGAAGAGACCAAAGAAAGAGGCAGACCACTCCAGATTGGTAGGTAACAGTTTTAATAAGCAAGGGAACTTGGGCGCCTGGGTGGCTCAGATGGTTAAGCGTCTGCCTTCGGCTCAGGTCATGATCTCAGGGTCCTGGGATCGAGTCCCGCATCGGGTTCCCTGCTCAGTGCAGAGCCTGCTTCTCCCTCTCCCTCTGCCACTCCCTCTGCTTGTGCTCTTCTGTCTATCTCTCTGTCAAATAAATAAATAAAATCTTTAAAAAAAAAA
>NC_138369.1:154125812-154145423 GCF_054177405.1 Leptonychotes weddellii | reverse complement strand
TCTAGAGGGGAGGGGGTGGGAAGATGGGTTAGCCTGGTGGTGGGTATTGAGGAGGGCACATTCTGCATGGAGCACTGGGTGTTATGCACAAACAATGAATCATGGAACACTTCATCTAAAAGTAATGATGTAATGTATGGTGATTAACATAACATAAAAAAACAAAAAAACCCTCTGATCTTATTAGTTATGTTACTCTAAGTAGTCATTCCTGTTGGTTAAAATTTGTCAGTGTGACCCTGTAGATGTAGAACAAATGTGGAACAAAGATAAAAATTTTGTATCTATTTTAACATATACCTTACTAGCTTCTGATTATCTCTTCTGATATCAGTATCAGCGATTCCAAGCTATCACTGAATCCTAGCATGCAGATTGTCGTCTCTTACTTCTGTTCCAGGAACCTGTTTTCTACCACCTATCATATTATACAGATTTTTTTTTTTAAGTAGGCTCCACACCCAGTGTGGAGCCCAATGTGGGGCTTGAACTCACGACTCTGAGATCAAGACCTGAGCTGAAACCAAGTGGCTTAACTGACTGAGCCCTATACAGATTTTTTTTTTTTTCTGAGTTCCAAATTATTCAGAGTGTGGAACAATGTCTCCAAATAGGAGAACTGAGTAGAACAAAGAATGCTCTGAAGAAGGACCATCAAATAAATAGAAAGGTTTTTGTGTGAATTTAAAGTATGATCCAAAAAGAGGGCATTTTGACAAAGTCCGTTTTTTTATATGTTACTTTTTTGACAGGTCTGGTTAATTCCAAATATTTGTGCATGATTCCTGTAAAATTTGGGGACTGTTTGGGCATTATTTAAATCTAGAATCAATAAATTAAAATAATTCTGGGAAAAATTTGAAAAAATAATAGAGTCTATTTGTAAGGGCAAATCCATTTTTAATTTGTCCGTTTGCTAATGCATTCACTAATTCTAGAGTTTTATTATCCTATGAAAATCATACAGGAGAGAAATTGATTTGGACTAATATTTCTGAAATAATAAATTGAAACCACTTTAGATTATTGAACAATAGTCAACATAAAAACATATAGACTTTTCCTGAACACCAGGACCAAAAAAAAAGGGGGGAGGGAGCAAAAAAACCCGGTGTGTAGGTGCTCTGCTGCTTTCTTTCCTGAGGAATTAATTAAGCGCATCTTGCATTCAATTTAAAGACTTTGGAATCATTTTTCAAATAGGCTACCTGGTTTGTTTCTCTATCCCCTGAGGTAAATTTGATGTTTGTGGAGCATGTACAGTCCTCACTGGCTTCTAGTTAAAGTCACAAAACTATACCTTCTTTCTCTTCCATTGCTGCAAAATTTTTAGAGTGTATCATTTCCTTTGAGTTTCATGTAATGACTCAGTCAATGCTAGCAGTTTATTCCTTTGGGCTATCGATTGCTGTTTCCAGATTATTAACTTTCTCTGCTAATATGTTCAATTTAGACTTCAAACCTTTATGCCCTCTTTGCATACTATCCGTCTTTTTGTCAATTTTCATTAATAGGGCATGAGTGCAAAGCCACTCATGACAGAGAGTTCTATGGGTTCATTTGATTGCTGTACTACTCACAGAATGCTCCAGGTATTGGCTGGGGAAAAAATAACTCAGAGTAGCATTTATATTGATAATTTTCCTGGCTCCTTTGATCTAATTCTAACCATTCTAAAGCTCTCTCAGTCAAAGCACATAAATCACATACCTTTCCTGCAGATGAGCCATCTTGCATCTTGATGATTGAACATCTGGATCCAGTCTGTTTATATTTCATTTCATTGTGTGATGCCAGGTTCACTTTATTTCAAGTAAGAAAGTTATCATGAGTTTTTGAAGATTTGCTGAGTTGATCAAATTAATGGATTAACTGATTTCCAATCTTCAATATATGTGAGTCAAAGTAAAAAGTTTAAGAAATCATTATTATTTAGTATCGAAGTTTGTTTAAAGGATTGATACCTGTGATAAACAACTGATCATAATTGCCTTGATCTTAATAAGACATGCATTTCTTAAGACATAAATTCAAACCCTATGGGTGTACATAAGTGCAATGCAGTACAAATGAAACGCCTGTGTTTCTATTATGTCATTATGAAACATTATGGAAGTCTTTGGCTCTTCTTACAGCTGCCACCCAGAGTTCAATGATCCAGAGTTAATGTTTAGGAATATTTTCTCATTCTAAGTAGGACATTTAGACTGTACAAACTTACTAGGAGAATGTTTTACCATTAAGACTTAGTAGCATCACATTGATGATTCCATGGTGTTCTTGTGTTTCTATTCCAAAGTGTAGTCTATTTCTTATAGGAAGGCAACAGGTGGGGGTCTCAAATGTTAGTCTGTAGAATGTCATTGAAAGTTAATGCAAATAAAAGCATTGTTTGGAATCAGAAATTCTCTGAACTTTGCAGACAATTATGTTTTTATGAAGTAACATTCAAATATGAGGAAGAAAGGACATGCATTTTTACATATCTATGTTTTATTACAAAAACATATTTATGCACAAAGTTAATCAAATAACATGTACTTCAGTTCTACTTACCTTTTTTGAATAATAGTATCTTAAAAAAATAAAAGCTAAAAGGATTACAGAAATCAGATATCCTAATGTTTATGTTTCTAGTATAGAATTTAGTTTCAAAATTTTCAGTGGATCAAATATAAATTGAAATATTTGAGGGGCACCTGGGTGGCTCAGTCGCTTAAGCGTCTGCCTTCAGCTCAGGTCATGATCCTGGAGTCCTGGGATCAAGCCCTGTATCCGGCTCCCTGCTCAGCAGAGAGCCTGCTTCTCCCTCTCCCTCTGTTGCTCCCCCTGCTTGTGCTCTCTCTCTGTCTCTCTGTCAAATAAATTTAAAAAAAAAAATCTAAAAATTAAAAAGAAGTATTTGAGCACTAAAATTAAAAATTAAAACTAACATAGAAGTTTTTTATCTCCATGAGTTAGATTAAAATGATTTTGTAAGTACATAAAAGAAATATGCTTTACCAAATATTTCAGTGTATTGTTTTTCACAACGAAAAATAATTCTGTTGACACATATAAAATTCCAAGACTCAGTATTATTATCATAATGTAAAAAGCTAAGATTGAAATCTGAAGGCCCACTATAATGTAAGATCATTTTATATAAACTACAATAACAGATATGTCCATATAATAAAACCAGAATAATAATTAAAAAATAACAGTAAATTTTCAGTAGCATATGTACTTAGAAACGGCATTCCAAAATAGTCCAGTATTAAAGTAGAATTAATAGTCCACCTACATGAAATGTGTCAAGACTCAAGATATCACTAAGAAACACATTAGGTCAGAAACAGAAGGCATTTTTATAATAACATGCAGTTGGTAATTATTGCAATTTACATTAAATTCTCATACTTCTTGTTTCTTCTAACTGCTTTGTGAGAGAAAAGGATACTTAGTAGTTAAAATCAATTTTTGTACTTTCAAATAAAATATAATAGGCTAAATTTAAATGGCAACTTTATGGAGTTAACACAGTAGTTTTAAAAGAATGTTAGAATATTGAAAAATCAATGAATCAAACATATCCATCAAAGACAGTAGTAGTATCTGATTTATTGATCTTAGATGTGGGGGAAATAGCCTTATTGTCTTTTTTTTAATATTTTATTTATTTATCTGACAGAGAGACACGGCAAGAGAGGGAACACAAGCAGGGGGAGTGGGAGAGGGAGAAGCAGGGTTCCTGCCGAGCAGGGAGCCTGATGCGGGGCTCGATCCCAGGACCCTGGCACCATGACCTGAGCTGAAGGCAGCTGCTTAACTGACTGAGCCACCCAGGTGCCCCAGCTTTATTGTCTTTATAAATTATTTCAAATAAACATAACTAGCAAATTACTTTTTATTAATATTTAGAAAGTCTGCAAGTTCATAAGATAACTCAATTTTCCATGACTGGTATTGTATTTAAAACATTTGGATCTACATCTATATCTATGTAGGGAATATAAATAACTGCTCTTAAAAATATCAGCCTTGACTCAAAGCAGACAACTTTGTTCTCTTCATTCTCATGAGTCAAATGGAAACAATCACACCTCTGCCTCTACTCTTCACAGTCACAGAGATGTCCTCACACCCTTGTCAAATATATTCCTGGAGGATGGCATGTAAATCAAACTTATGTAAAATATTATATTTTCGTTCAAGACTCCGTTAGGATCCTGTATCTACATCATTCTAACCCCTATAGTCCTAAGAATTCCTAGTTTAGTACTCAGCAAGTTAAACTTGTCAGTTCTGTTCTTGGTATGATTTTGACCTTTTTCCTCCAGTCTCTTATTAACTAAGTTCCTGCCATTCTCCATGTTCCTAGAAACACATGTCACTGCTTCTAAAAAACATCCTTAGAGACAAGCCCTCTTATTGTCCTTTGCCAGTATTAGACATGGCAGCTTTAAAATGAATCAGTGGTGATTGAAGCAAGAGGAACAGTTCAGGAGACTGAAATTAATGGGGACAAAATGCCAGCAAGGTTCATACAACATGTTGTGTCTGGAAGTAGGAAACTTCACTGTAAGTTTGAAGCTACAGGATGAACTACAAACAGGGCCTCAAAGGGGAATTGAATCTAAAAACATGTCCCAAGAATGGAATCAGGTCCGTGTTAGTGTGCAAGGTCAGAATCTGCCTAAGGATAAATGTCACATCCTGAAGCTCCAACAGCAAGGATTATCTATCTATTCTTTTGATCTGGGATAATTCAAGTCTTCACCAGCTATCCTACACTTGGAGAATCAGGGGGATTGGATGGGAATTATTTGTAAGCTCTAAAGAACTTTAATCTATCAGGGAATATCAGAATTAAAGAAGGAGCTTTATTCTTATTCTGCCAAAGCTTGCTTATGCAAGACAGTAGGAATATAAAATATGGAGACAAAATTTCCTTCTTTGTTATGGATAAAAAGACATGATCTTTATTCATTTATCCATTGATAAATATTTAAGTTGTTTCCACAGCTTAGTATTTGTGAATATTGCTACAGTAAACATAAAAGTGCAAATAGCTCTTCAAGATCCTGATTTTAATTCCTTTGAATATATACCAAGAAATGGGATTGCTGGATGATATGGTAGTTCTATTTTTAATTTTTGAGAACTCTCGATACTGTTCTCCATAGCAGTTTACATTTCCACCAACAGTGTACAAGGGTTCCAACTTATCCACATCCTCCTTAACCCTCGTTATTGTTTTTGTTTTCTTTAGTAATTGCCATCCTAATAGGTATGGCATGATGTCGCATTATGGTTTTAACTTGTATTTCCCTGATGATTAGTGATGTTGAGCACTTTTTTTTTTTTAAAGATTTTATTTATTTGACAGAGAGAGTCACAGCAAGAGAGGGAACACAAGCAGGGGGAGTGGGAGAGGGAGAAGCAGGCTTCCCGCAGAGCAGGGAGCCCGATGCGGGGCTCGATCCCAGGACCCTGGGATCATGACCTGAACTGAAGGCAGACGCTTAACGACTGAGCCACCCAGGCGCCCCAGATGTTGAGCACTTTTACATATATCTTTCAGACATTTGTGTGTCTTCTTTGGAGAATATCAACTCAAGTCCTTTGCCCATTTTTTAATTGGGTTGTTTACTTTTCTGCCATGAAGTTGTAGGAGTTCTTTATGTGTTTGGATATTAACCTCTTATCAGACATATAGTTTGCAAATATATTCTCCATTCCACAGTTTGTCTTTTTCACTCTGTTAATTATTTCTTTTGCTGCACAGAAGCTTTTTAGTTTAATATGATCTCATTTTGTTGCCTGTACTTTAAGTGTCACATTCAATAAATCATTTTCAGGAACAATGTCATGAAGCTTTCTCTTTTAATGTAGCAGGAAATCTAGTTTTCTACAATACTGACGGGATTATGGAAACCACATTTCTAATGTTCACTTTTTACAAAATGGGCCTGATGGAAACCAGGGACAGAGAAGACCTCAAGAAGGTATAAATAATAGAAAACTTCAGTACTGCGATATTATAGACTCAAGATTATCTCTTAATGATAGAGCTTAAAGTATTTATTTTCTTAAAGGTATCTCAAGCAGACTGTTACTTCCATTCGCCAATTTTATCTTGCGATTTTTATAACAAATCCAAACTTCAGATTTGGCATATATACAAAGTATTACATGCTGGAAAAATGTCCTTGGTCATGATAGCTGCAAAACATTATTTTATATCCTATCAATCACCTAGAGACTAATTATAAAGAAACAAAATAAAATTTATGCTCCATGAGGTATGTGGTTTAATATGCATGTAAGGCATTTTAAATTTGGTTTCAAATTTAAATTTGATTTTTCAACAGTGAGTTCTCATTATTGCCTCAAATATACTCATGCTGTAGTTAGACTTCATTCCTCAGACTTCTCGTATGATTTGATAGTTCTGTCTTGTTGCGTACATTATTTCATCTACCTGAATGCTTTTCCTATCTATCTGCTGCCCCTCTTTTTCCCAGTCTTCACCCGGAAAACTGATAACTTCCGGTATATACTCAGAATTTCTTTCCTTGGCTTTTCTATTTATGATAGAATTTGTTTGCTGGGATCCCACATGTTTTTGTGAAACTTATTTACAGCACTCAGTAAGTACTATAGTTATCTTTCTAGGGAAACTACAAGCTATTTGAGGGTAGAGACCATGCATTTCTGAATCTTTATATTGGTAGTAATTTTCTCAATACTGGACACCTAGAAAGTACTCAAAATGAATATTAAGTGTTTTAATATCTGTATTGCTTATTTGACATGGAATTTATATTTTCCACTTTGAGTTAACTTCTATTTATAAACATCAATTATAAAATTATATAACAGCTATTATAAATTAGTAAGAGTGAATTATTTCTTACGTAGCATATACTTCCTGAGAAAGTTTAGATTAAGGATTATTTTTAGGTGGAATTCATGTTGATTACTGGGCTAAAACTATATTTTCTACAGAGTAATTTGTTAGATTTGTACAAAGTTCTCTCCAATCCAGTGTTTGAAAGTGACAAATATCCTCATTTTGACATTGGTTATTTTTTTTTAAAGATTTTATTTATTTATTTGAGACAGAGAGAATAGAGAGACAGAGAGCACATGAGAGGGGGGAGGGTCAGAGGCAGAAGCAGGCTCCCTGCCGAGCAGGGAGCCCGATGCGGGACTCGATCCAGGGACCCCAGGATCATGACCTGAGCCGAAGGCAGTCGCTTAACCAACTGAGCCACCCAGGCACCCATCACATTGGTTATTTTTTTGAGATTTATGTATTTTTAAAGAATTTCTAATTGAATAACTATGATTTTCATTGTTTTCCCTAGCAGTATTTTTTTTATGTTTGCTTCTTTGAGTTTTGTCCTTTTTTAGAAATAGTTCTTATGATTGAAAATAAGATGAATGGAAATAATTTCCCTCTCCTTTATTTATATACTACTGTCTGGTTTGTGGGGAGTCTGTTTGCCTAACTTCTTACATGTAGCTTAAAAATACATGTTCAGGGACGCCTGGGTGGCTCAGTCAGTTAAGCGTCTGCCTTCAGCTCACGTCATGATCCCAGGGTCCTGGGATCTAGCCCCACATCTGGCTCTCTCCTCAGCAGGGAGTCTGCTTCTCCCTCTCCCTCTGCCTGCCACTCCCCCTGCTTGTGCTCTCTCTCTGTAAAATAAATAAATAAAATCTTAAAAAAATAAAAACATTGCTCAAATACAAGAATTTATACCTGAGTGTGGAGCATGAATTCGAGTGCAATACTGGCTGTGCTAAGAATGAGAGTAAGGATGGGGCACCTGGGTGGCTCAGTCGGTTAAGTGGCTGCTTTGGCTCAGATCGTGGTCCTGGGGTCCTGGGATCAAGCCCCGCATCAGACTCCTTGCTCAGCGAGGAGCCTGCTTCTCCCTCTCCCGCTTCCCCTACTTGTGTTCCCTCTCTTTGTGTCTCTCTCTCTGTCAAACAAATAAAATCTTAAAAAGAAAAAAAAAAAAGGATGGGAGTAAGGGCTATATGCAGAAGAAGAGACAAATCTCAGAAAGACCATGAAACTAGAGTTGGCAAATATATCATGGAAAAGAGGGTGAAAGGAAATATATAGATCAAGAAGAAATTCAATTATCTCTCAGGTACTTAGAAAATGAAGTTTTGATAATGTTACAGTGAAATTTCAACATAATTTTTCTCCAATCTCATTTAGGTCATTATTAGCTATTAACATTCACTGGATCATTAATATGCATTGAGCATCCACTATCTGCTAGGGACTTTTGTAGGCACTAGAGATCCAGCAGTAAACAGAATTTTCTGCTCTTAAGAAATTTAACTTATATTGTAGTGGAACTTAGTAGTACTGATAAATAATTGTAGGCAATTTATTTTTTTAAGTTAAAATTATTGTGGCTCATTTCACATTAAGAAAATATAGCATAATTATAATTCAAAGGACAATAATCATTGAGCAACTGTGCACAATTTAGCTTAAAAATAAAATATTACCAAAAAATTTTTAAAAAATAAAATATTATCAACATTGTTGAAAACTTTTGTATTCCTTGCTCTGTCAGCGGGCCCTCTTGCTCAACTATTTACCCCAATATTTAAAACCAGAAATGGACAAGACCACTTAACTCATGTTCTAACTGAAACCCATTGTTTTTCTTTCTTATCACACTTTCTTGCATTGACAAAAATATTTTCCAATGGCTAGAACACACGAATCCCCAGAACAAAAAAGCCCTAATAAGAATGGGATGCTTAGACTTACATCTCACAGATCCCTTCCCTTCCCATGATCATTTGCTGAACACATACCAACCCCACCCATGATCACACACTCTCTGACTGCTTTCTTGCACCTACCTCCTCTAACCTCTCGCATAAAACTCTAGGTGTCCATCTTGCCAGTGGAGAGGTCACTTGTTAAGGCTGAAGCCTGCCACTCCTCTGGCTACCAGCAGCTGTGATAGATTGATAATAGCTCCATATTATTCCCTTCTGACTCTCAAGTCATTAACTTCTATCCTCTTTTTTTTTTCTAGTTGATTATGCTCTTGTTTTTTAAAAATATATTTACAATATAAATATTCCTTAAAAATTACTATTGTTTTCCTTGTTTTTAACATTCAATATGCCAACAAGTTTTGTGTATTCTTTTGAAATTTGTTTATTCAGTAATATTTTGGGGGAAATTTGTGAGATCGCAAAGACTAACAATTCTATGGTACTTAAAATGAACATAAATGGTCTAACATTGTTACAATCTTCGATATTTGCTATAATCATTTTATACATCAAGAGAATGTGTCGTGGAGAGGTTAAGTATCACCTTAACATTATGAAATGTTCTCTCTCACTCTCTCTCTTTTTTTTTAAATCATTACATAAAGCTGAACAGCTAGTATGTGGCTAAACCAGGCTTAGAAATCAGAGAGTTTGGTTCTAAAATTTTAATTATATTTTACAGCTCCATTAGATTTATTTATATTGATGGCTTTTTCTTTTCTTCCATTTTCACAATTCTATAATATTCCATTGAGATATAAGACTTCTAAAAAAGTTATTAATGGGTACTTGTGTTGTTTCTAGGTTATTTATTTACTGCTATTCTGCCTTTCTGATAAATGTCAATCACTCAATTCCTGTAGCTCTAATCAGGATTTCAGGATATTTCTTTCCATGTTCATGGGCCTTTATCAGAAAAGCATCTTATGGCTTCAATATTATGTACAGAAAATTTTAATAGAGACTGTTTAATTTCTTGATCAATCTTTTAAGCTGTAAATTCATTCAGAATCCCTAAGGTTTAGTCTTCTATTTTGTTCATGGATTATTTATTTTCAAATTAAAAATACGTGTTTGCATTTAGTAAAAATGTAACCCAAGATACACTTTCCTTTCATCATTAATTTTTTACGTGTAAGTTAATATAAATCTGTACTCTCTCTGAAATTTAATGTAGATTGCTTCAGGACTAATGAACTGTAACCAAAATTCTTTAATAAGCATTCACAGTTAAATGACTCAAATCAAACTTTTTTGTACCTACATTTGACTCCGCTATGAATATGTGCACTAAAATTACTTATAACTGCACTGATATTCAGACCTTAACCTTACAGCAAATGTACCTCCTATTCACTCATAGACAGTTAACTGGAGATGTGGCATGTAATTCTATCTATCTTGTGGCAAACATGAATAGCAGGTTATGTTCATTCCATCTCTTATTTCTAAAATGATCAGATATGGTAAAGAAAAAATGGTAGAGATAGTTTTATCAAAATAAAACAAATGAAATTAAAAGAACTCCGGTATGGTATGATTACTTTTTCAAAGAAAGAAAAACTAAGATAGGAAGAGTGTTAGCAAAGAAGTGCTATCCTTGAAATGTTCTCTCTCTCTCTCTCTTTTTTTTAAATCATTACTGATCATTATTCTACTTACCAGAAATACTAATACCTCAGATAAATTTTATTGCAAAAGTCTAGTTCTGTGGTTGTTTTGTTTTTTAAATTTCCTTTGAAGCAAAGTTTCAATAAAATATGCTTCTTGTGATGAAAGTAGAATAATCTGCCTCCCCTCTCTTTGTAAGTAAGAGCCTCCATACATCTATTTAAATTCATGTTTAAATCCATTTGGAACCCCAGATTCCCTCGGCATCTCTCTTCGTCTACGTCTGTTCCTCTCTTTTTTCTGTCTTTGTCTTTCCTGCTATGTGTTTCTTCTTTCTCTTTCTTTTTTCCTTTTCCCTTGTCTTTGTTTCTGTCCTTTTGCAAGGTTGAAAGCTGTACTCAGAATAGACTGTGGCTTTCTATTTAGTACAGCCTCTGGTCTCAAGTCAAAATGTCATGTACCTGGCCACGTTTCATTGAGCAACTGGGAAATACTAATGTGTAAGAGTACTAGTAAAAAGGTCAGAAAACACAGAGTAATTTAAAATTACTTTCCTATTATAGTCATACATGAACAAAGTAAAAATAAATCATCAGTTGAGCATAGGCGTGAATAAATCCAACCTAGTTTGAAAACCTATGAAATTCATAAAAGCTTAATGAAATGAAGAAAGTCTATTAACCCAAAATACCAACAGAATTCATTAGAGATAATTAAGCTTCTCAGGCAACAGATAAATGAACAGGTCTTAGTATGAAAGTAAAAGTGTGTGGGAGAGCATTAGTGTTACCTCTTTCAACACTATATTCACTCTCATTTCAGTTTATGACATTCAGAATAAAGCAGCAGAATGAATACAAAAGCAGTACTAATTGAAATTTTATTTTTTTATCCTATATATTAGAGCTTTTTGAAGAAAAAATGCAGATATCTAAGGCATATAATTTACTTTTAAAAAGATTTGATAGCTTAGAGCTAAATTCAGTTTGTAGGAAGGTGGTTGTTTTACATTCTTCATTAAGTAAGTTTTGTATTAGATATTCAGAACTATACCACTTTTAAATTTTGTCAGAAAACAAAATTCAACTGAGTAAATTTGAAGATCTAATTGACTTTATTCAATGATTTATGAGTCAGGCAACACCCATCTAACAAGTAGAAAGGAGCTCTGAGGAACTGTACAAAATGGGAAGCTTTTATAGACAGAAAAGGGGAGAGATAAGGAAAGAGTGAATTACTACATCTTCCTCTGGGACATAAAAAATAGTCTATGTACAGATTTTCTCATTGCTACTGTCCAGAAAATTCCAGACTGACCAGTTAAGACTGCAATCTTAGAGAAAGTTGAAATTGCAATTAAGTTAGATATCAAGCTTTGATTTGGTGACCTGGGCTTAGCATAAGTGACTTCATCTGGGGCCTGTTGTCTCTCTCTCTCTTTTTTTTTTTTTTTACAGAAACATTACATTCATACTTATATAATGTAAATTATATAAATTTTAAAATATAAAATGTTATTTTGTAAATTCAAAACCTCAAACGAAAAGTAGGTGTGACCTAGGATTAAGCTACTTTTTTAGTGTTTTTTTTCTTTTTTTTTGTCACTATTATGTATTTCATGCTATCAAGAGAAAATGACAGAGAAATTTATGAAGCGTTAAAAAGCAAGACAATAGGCCCCAAATGAAGTCTCTTATGCTAAGCCCCGTATGACCAAACCAAGACTTAATTACAGAGTGGCTTTCCCAGTAATGAAATCTTAAACCAGTGGATCAGGAGTTGCCTATCAACACGAGTGAGGTGATCAGCCTGACAGGCCCTTGCATTTTTCTATAGGAAAGTTACCTTGCAATAACCAACCCACTCTTTGGCCTAGTATAACTTTCTTGTTCCTAATCCCTTCCGCCTATAAATGTCTTTCATTCTGTACAGCTCCTTGGAGCTCCTTTCCATCTGTTAGATTGGGGTGCTACAGAATTCAAATTGATTTTTGCTCAAATAAACTTTTGCAATTTATAATATGCCTCAGTTTATCTTTTTAACAGAGGTCATTTTAATTGGTTTAACTTCATTTAAACATTTTTTTTAAAGATTTTATTTATTTATTTGAGACAGAGAGAATGAGAGAGAGAGAGCACATGAGAGGGGGGAGGGTCAGAGGCAGAAGCAGGCTCCCTGCCTAGCAGGGAGCCCGATGCGGGACTCGATCCAGGGACTCCAGGATCATGACCTGAGCCGAAGGCAGTCGCTTAACCAATTGAGCCACCCAGGCGCCCCTGCAATTTATCTTTTTGATTATAGTCATCGTAGTGAGTGTGAAGTGATATCTCACTGTAGTTTTGATTTGCATTTCCCGAATGGCTAATAATATTGACAGTTATTTCAAATATGGTTGACCCTTGAACAACCTGGGTTTGAAATTCATAGGTCCAGTTACATGTGTATTTTTTTCAGTACAGTATTGTAAATGTATTTTCTCTTCCTTATGATTTTCCTGATAACATTTTTTTCTAGCTTAATTGTAAGAATATAGTATATAATACATGTAACATACAAAATATGTATTAATCAACTGTTTCTTGTGGATAAGGCTTCCAGTCAACAGGAGGCTATTAGTAAAGTTTTTGGGGAATCAGAAATTATATACAGATCTTCAACTGCATGGGGGATTGGCCCTTTAATCCCTGTGCTGTTCAAGGGTCAACTGTACTTAGTTGTATAACATCTTTGAGAAAAGATCTGTACAACTGTGGTGGCATTTGTTGATTGAGCTACTTGTCTTATTATTAATTTGTTAGTGTTCTTAAATTTTCTAGATACAGTCTATTATCAGATATATGATTGCAAATAGGCCTTTCGGTTGTGTTTTTCTCTTTTAATGACATTATTTGCAGCACATTTGAAATTTTGATGTAGTCCAAAAAGTTAAACATTTTCTTTTGTCATATGTGTTTTTGGTGTCACATCTAAGAAATCACTGCCTAAACCAACATCACAAAGAATTACTCTTATGTATCCTTCTAAGGGTTTTATAGTTTTGGATCTTACTTTTATGTCTACTTTCTATTTAGAGTTAATTTCTGATTTTGTGTAAGAGGCCTAATTATTTTGCATATGAATATCCAGTTGCCCCAGTACTACGTGTTGAAAAGATTTTTCCCCATTGAATTATTTTGGCAACTTTGTCAAAAATCAATTAATCATGAATGTTAGGATTTTTTTTTTCCCTTAGGAACTCTCAATTCTATTCTATTTTTCTCTATGTTAATCCTTGTACTAGTACCATGTTTCTATAGTTTTATGGAAAGTTTTGAAATGAAAAAGTATGAGTTCTCCAACATTTTTTTCAAGATTATTTTGGCTATCCTAGATCTCTTCCATTTCCATTTGAATTTTAGGATCAGTGTCTCAATTTTTACAAACAAAGCAAAACTGTGATTTTTTTTTTTTTTTAGTCATTACACTAAATATGTACATCAATTTGGGCAATATAGCCTTCTTAACAATAATAAGTCTTTCAATTCATTAACACAGATGTCTTTCCAATTATGTAGGTCTTCTTTAATTTCTTTTAATAATGCTTTGTAGTTTTCAGTTTACAAGTCTTTACACATGTTATAGGTATTCCTGAGTATTTTAGTATTTTGGTGATTTTTTAAATGTTTAGTTTCTTAATTTAACATTTGGATTGTTCATTGCTAGTGTATGGAAATAAAAAAAAGCTTTGTATATTTATCTTATATTCTGCAATCTAATGGAACTTGTTTATTAATGCTAATGGTGTGTGTGTGTGTGTGTGTGTGTGTGTGTGTGTGTGTGTGTGTGTGTGGCTTCCTTAGGATTTTCTGTATAGGAGAATCTGTCATCTGCAAATAGAGAAAGTTTTATATTCTCCTTTTGAATTTGGATGCCTTTTCTTTCTTTTACCTGTCTAATTGCCCTGGGTAGAAAGAACTTCCATTACAATGTTGAAGAGAAGTGGCAAGAGAGCATATCCTTGTCTTCCTGATCAGTCTTTCTCCATTAAAATGATGTTATATGTGAGTTTTTATAGATATCATTTATCAGTCTTAGGAATTTCTTTATATCCCTAGTTTTTCCCCAGTGTTTTTATTATAAAATGGTGTGGAGTTTTGTCAAATATTATTTTACATGTACTGATATGAACATGTGGTTGTTGTCCTTGATTCCATTGAAGTAGTCTATAACATTGGTTGATTTTCATATGTAAAAATCCATCTTGTACTCCTTAGATGAAACCCACTTGGTCATGGCTTGTAATTTCTTTTATGATTGCTGGATTAAATTTAATAATATTTTGTTGAGCATCTTTCCATCTATATTTAGAAAAGATATTGGTCTGTAGTTTCTTTTCTTGTAATATTTTAGTCTAGTTTTGGCATCAGTGTAATGCTGACCTCAGAAAATGATATGAGAAGTATTCACCTATTTTCTATCTTTGGAACAGTTTGTGAAGGACTGATACTAATTTTTCTTCAAATGGTTGATTAAATTCTCCAGTGGAGTCAATCCAATTTTGGGTTTTTCTCTGTGAAAAATTTTAAAATTAATAAATCAATAGTTTCATTACATTTTACTTGTTTTTTTATTACTTTTTATTTCCTTGTTAATCAGTTTGGTAGTTTGTTTTCCAAGAAATGTATCCATTTCACAAAGTTACTTAACTTTAAAATATTCCCTTTTTAATTTTTTTTTTTTTTTTGGTCATTAAGTGATGTCACCTCTTTCATTCTTGGTTTTAATAAATAACTTTTTTTTTATTGGCTTATTTAGGTAAAGGTTTGTCTATTTATTTATTTTTAAAGATTTTGTTTATTTATTTGACAGAGAGAGAGCACAAGTAGGCAGAGCTGCAGGCAGAGGGAGAAGGAGAAGCAGTCTCTCCGCTGAGCAGGGAGCCCGATGCGGGGCTCGATCCCAGGACCCCGGAATCATGACCTGAGCCAAAGGCAGCCACTTAACCAACTGAGCCACCCAGGTGCCCCAATTTTTTTAATCTTTTAAACTATCAACTTGTTTTTGTTGATTTTATCTATTGAAAATATATATAATAATATGTATTATACTCAGAATCATTTATTTCAGGTTTAATCTTTATTATTTCCTTACTTCTCAATGTTTTAGAATTAGTTGGCTCTACATTTTAAATTTCCTTAGGTGAATGGTGAGTTTTTTTAGATATAAGCATTAAAGCTATAAATTTCACTCTGAGCAGTTTACCTGTATCCCAGATATTAGATATGCTGTCTTTCTTTTATCCATTCTAATCCCTGTTTTGTAGATTTATTTTTTAAGGCAATTGAGAAAAGGAAGATGTAAAAATATTCAATTATAGTTTATTTTATAATTACCAACATAATTACCTTAATGAACATTCTTTGTTTTTTGTTGTATACGTTTTAATTACTATCTAGAGTCACTTAATTTTAGCATTAAGAACTTAGTATTTCTTGAATGATAATGTACCAGCAACAAATTTTCTCAGGTTTTGACAATCTTTAAATGTTTTTATTTCATCTGTATTTTTTTAAAAGATTTTATTAATTTGAGAGAGAGAGAAATTGAGAGAACAAGTGGGAGGAAGGGTCAATGGAGAAGCAGTCTCCCTGATGAGCAGAGAGCCTGAGGCAGAACTTGATCCCAGGACTCTGGGATCATGACCTGAGCTGAAGGCAGACACATAACTGACTAAGCCACCCAGGCACCCTCATCTGTATTTTTGAAATATGGTTGTGCTGGATCTAAAATTCTTGTTTGGGATATTTTTACTTTCACTACTTTGAATATGGAGTTCAGCTACTTTCTCTTCCCCATTGTTTCTGTTGAAAGTCATCTGTTAACCTTATTGGGGTTTCCATGATATGATTTTCTCATTATCTTTGTCATTATTTTGACTCTGATGTGTCTGGGAGTGAATCATTTATGTTTATCTTATTTAAAATTGTTTCTTGGATGTGTACACAATAGTCTTTATCAAATATGGAAAGGTTGTAGCTATTATTTTTTTGAATATTTTTACCTTTTTCTCTCTTTCCTTTCCTTTTCTCTCTTTCCTTTCCATCTGACACTTTCATTATCTGTATGTTGATGTACCCCACATTTCTCTAAGGTTTTGTGTATCTTTCTTCATTCTTTTTTCCCTCTGTTTTTCAGATTGCATCACCTTCAATATCTATCTTCAAGTTCACTATTTTTCTGCCAGCTCAAATCTACTTTGAAGCTCTCCAGTGAATTTATTTTTTATTGTAATTTTCAACTTCTTAATTTTCATTTGATTATTTTTTAAAGATTTTATTTATTTGAGAGAGAGAGACAGAGATAGCAAGAGAGATAGCAAGAGAGAGCACGAGCAGGGAGGAGAGGGAGAAACAGGCCCCATGCTGAGCAGGGAGCCTGACCGGGGGCTCCACCCCAGGACACTGGGATCATGGCCTGAGCCAAAGGTAGATGCTTAACCAACTGAGCCACCCAGGTGCCCCTCATTTGATTATTTTTATAATTTTTATCTCTTTTTTGACATACCTTATTTTATGACATATTGTCATCATACTGTCTCTATATTCTTTGGACATTATCTCCTTTAGTTCTTTGAACATATTTATAAGAGATTATTTGAAGTCTTTAGTCAAATCTAAAGGGCTCTTTCAAAAACAGATTTTAGGGCGCCTGGGTGGCTCAGTTGGTTAAGCGACTGCTTTCGGCTCAGGTCATGATCCTGGAGTCCCTGGATCGAGTCCCGCGTCGGGCTTCCTGCTCGGCAGGGAGCCTGCTTCTCCCTCTGACCCTCTCCCCTCTCATGTGCTCTCTCTCTCTCATTCTCTCTGTCTCAAATAAATGAAAAAAAAAACAAAAAAAAAAACAGATTTTACTACCTTTTTTTTTTTTTTCTGTTTAAGGGCCACACCTTCCTATTAACTCTTCTCATCTTTTATGTTTTGTTAGAAACTAGACATTACAGACATATATTAATATATTATTGGTAATTATATATAATATATATTTAATTAATAATATAATTGTTCATATACCAATATTAATATAGCTATTCTAAATACTCACCTTTAATCCCTGGTGGTGATATTGTTTTCATGGTCACTTATTTGTTTAATAACTTGGCTAAACTGATTATGTGAAATCTATTTCCCTGCAAAGTGTACCTCTATTTTTCCTTCTCAGATTTCTTCTTTCTTTTTATCTTTTAGCCTGGTTATTCAAAGGTTTTCCAAGATCAGCCTAAGCTGCTTATATCTAGCAAATTAGAGCTTACCCTTACCCACTGTGTGTGTGTGTGTGTGTGTGTGTGTGTTAGTGTGTGTTAGAAGCTTTTCTCACAGAAAGATGTTATTTTGCCCCACTTTGACCCAGGGACTAGTAGCTTAAATTCTTCCTCTTTAATCACTCTAATCACTCCTGAGAGTGTGAATCCTTAGATACAGACAGAGTCCTCTTGATTTTATTTTATACCTGGATTCCTATGAGTTGCTCTGGGTCATAGTATTTTATTGTTCAGCCTATGGTTGTCAGAGGCTTTGGTTAACCTCCTAATGCAACTGAGAGTGCCACTCTTTATTTACTTAGAACGTTTTCAGGTTGGCCCCATTTTCTGCTCTGATTGCTTTTCAGTGCAGGCAAGCTAGCACTTATTTACAGTCTTCCTAACCCCTAGGGTTGATGATAAATATAGTCATTCTTTCGGTAAAAAAATAGTTAACAAAAAGATACTATTAGGACAGCATTTCTATAAAATGTTATTTAACACATTACCTATTTAAAAAATATACATTATTTTAATATATGACACATTAGAGTTTTAATGTCATGTGTATTTCTTGCAAAACCTCATTTAGAGAACACACGGTCAACATTGTGGTTAATTTTGTTCACTAATATTTTCATACAAACTCAGGCTTTGGAGACAGTTGTAATTTAGCATTGTGCCTTAAAACATTCTAAGTGTATGAAATTTCTTAAATTTCAGAAACTCATTAATTTTTCAAATCTGCATCATAGATATAATTGTACCTATTTCATAGTAGTATTTCGAAGATTAAATTTATAATTCCATAAATCAGGAATATCTTTGCCATTGTTATCAACTATGATGAATTTCTAAATAAAATTGAAATTATATTGTATATAAAGATTTAGTCTTGTATTAATTATTTATAAACAAGTGACTATTTTGTATGAACACATTTATAAGTACTTTAATAATTATATTCTACTTTACTATATGAATGTGCTATGAATTCATTGGTGTTATTTTTAAGTTTTAGCTATGTCCTCTAACTCTTCACTCTTCTCTCTTTTTATATGACCTAGTTTTTGTTATAGTTGAAGATATGTATCATTTTATCCCATTAGTAGCTACCTTTAGTACACTTTAAAAATACCATTTCCCTTATCATCAAGGTTAAAGTAAAATCAAATAGGGTATCTTCAATCTAACTTGTATGAGCTAAAAGTTAAACATACTTTTACTTCATCACCTCCCTTGGCATTTTGTTGATATAATCTGGGTAATTATACCAGATGGGTGGTTAAGATGATGATGATAGTTGATCATGTTTAAACTGGTTATCTTAGAAACTGTCTTTCTTTTATTCCATGACCTAAATATTCTAGAATTCTTTTTTGGTGGTGTTTCTGTTTTGTTTTCATCTAGGCCAATAGGAATGCAATATTCCTGAACTTTTATTCAGAAAGAGTTTTCTGTGTTTCCCAATAGTTAAAAATGGCTTTCAATGGCACTCAGACTTGTGGCTACCTGAATAGTTATTATTAAATCATATTCTTTTTATTCCCTTTTTCTCCTTTATTTTCCTGTGAAATTTTGCATTTTTATTTTTTAATTTTAATTCCAGTATAGTTAGCATAGAGTATTATATTAGTTTCAAGTATATAATATAGTGATTCAACAATTCCATTTATTACTCAGTGTTCATCATGATAAGTGTACTCTATTTTTTTCTTCATTTTATTATGTTATGTTAATCACCATACATTACATCATTAGTTTTTGATGTAGTGTTCCATGATTCATTGTTTGCGTATAACACCCAGTGCTCCATGCAGAACGTGCCCTCTTTAATACCCATCACCAGGCTAACCCATCCCCCCACCCCCTCCCCTCTAGAACCCTCAGTTTGTTTCTCAGAGTCCATAGTCTCTCAT
>NC_138369.1:154102088-154125312 GCF_054177405.1 Leptonychotes weddellii | reverse complement strand
ATACCCTCTAGTTCCATTCACGTCGTTGCAAATGGCAAGATTTCATTTTTTGATGGCTGCATAATATTCCATTGTATATATATACCACATCTTCTTTATCCATTCATCTGTTGATGGACATCTTGGCTCTCTCCACAGTTTGGCTATTGTGGACATTGCTGCTATAAACATTGGGGGGCACGTACCCCTTTGGATCCCTACATTTGTATCTTTGGGGTAAATACCCAGTAGTGCAATTGCTGGGTCTTAGGGTAGCTCTATATTCAACTTTTTGAGGAACCTCCATACTGTTTTCCAGAGTGGCTGCACCAGCTTGCATTCCCACCAACAGTGTAGGAGGGTTCCTCTTTCTCCGTATCCCTGCCAACATCTCTCATTTCCTGACTTGTTAATTTTAGCCATTCTGACTGGTGTGAGGTGGTATCTCATTGAGGTTTTGATTTGGATTTCCCTGATGCCGAGTGATGTTGAGCACTTTATCATGTATCTGTTGGCCATTTGGATGTCTTCTTTGGAAAAATGTCTGTTCATGTCTTCTGCCCATTTCTTGATTGGATTATAAGTGTACTCTTAATCCCAGTCACCTATTTCACCCATCCTCCTATCTACCTCCCCTCTGGTAACCATGAGTTTTCTCTATAATTGAGTCTGTTTTTTGGTTTGTCTCTTTTTTTCCCCCCTTTTTTCATTTGCTTTGTTCCTTAAATTCGACATTTTAATGAAGTCAGATAGCATTTGTCTTTCTCTGACTGGCTTATTTCACTTGGCACTATACTCTCTAGATCTATACATGTTGCTAGATCATATTCTTTTTTTTTTTCTTTAAGATTTTTAATTTTTTTATTTGACAGAGAGAGAGAGAGAGTACAAGCAGGGGAGCAACAGGCAGAGGGAGAGGGAGAAGCAGGCTATCCACCCAGCAGGGAGGACCCCGGGATCATGACCTGAGCCGAAGGCAGACGCTTAACCGTCTGAGCCACCCAGGCACCCCTAGATCATATTCTTTTTATAAACTGTATTATTCTATATTGTAAAGAATTGTACTGTAAAGAATTGAGGTAATTTTTACTTCATTTTATGTTGTATATATTTTTCCTGCCTAGAAATTTTTAAAAATTTTAATTGATAATTTAATTGAATAAAAATACTAGAATATGTTTAAGGATCAAAATATTTTTATTAATTTGTGTCTACATTAAAACTTTGTTTCTTAGTGTACAAAATCTCATATTGTTCCCTTTCCATTATTTCTAACATTTCTTTCTTGAATCTAATTCCATAGTAAATATATCTTCTGGATCTGTCCCCATGGTTTTAGTTTTTTGTTGTCATTGTTAATATTTTTCTTTGTTTTATTTTGCTCATTTTAGTTCAAGGAGAATATTTCAACTTCATAGTTTTTACACACCTATTTTTTTTCTTCACATTCAGTATTTGTTTTTTGCTAACATTATTATTTGTAATAGATAATCATTTCATCTCAGTTTTACCTGAAAATCAGGTTATTTCCCTTTAAGTTTTCTTAGTCTAATTTTAGATAACAGTATCCTCTTGACTAATGTTAAAAACCTGATTTAGATATTGTCTAAGTTTTTGTGTGGTTTTTTTTGGATTCTTGAAATAATTCTTTTTAAAGGAGAAGCATTTCTTCTTATGCAGTATATTTTTATGGATTAGATAAGCTTTCTTTTTATTTTTAGATAAGCTCACTGTAAGTATTTTCATAACCGCCTTTTCCTTGCTGTAGCAACCATCAGAAAAGAAAGACTGCCATCCTGATATTTTCTTTGAAATGGTTGCTTATTTGAGAAACTACTCTCACCTCTGATTTAGGGAGAGGTAGTGAGGATCTATGATTTTTTTTCTCCATGTATTTCATCATACTTTATTATTATATGATAATATTCTCTGATGAGAAGACACTGCTAGGAATCACTGACTTCATCACTATTATTCCACAGCATTACCTCAGGCAGTCATAAGAAAATACCACTGACTGGGTGGCTTAACCAATGGAAATTTTTCCCCCTTACAGTGCTGAAAACTAGAAGTCCCAGATCAAGGTGCCAGCAGATTCGGTTTCTCTAAGAGCTTTCTGCCTAGTTTTGTAGATGGTTACCTTCCTCCTGTGCTCTCATCTGGCCTCTTATGTGTGTGTATGTGTGCACTTGCAGAGAAAGGTCTCTCTTCTTTTTTTTTGATAAGGACATAAGTCCTATTGGATTGTTCCCATTGTTATGACCCCAGTTAACCTTTATTACATCTATATGGGCCCGATTTCCAAATACAGTTACACTGTGTGGATAGGACTTCAACACATGAATTTAGGGGGAACACAATTCCATTCATAACATGCATCTACATAATATGTTTTAGAAATGTATCCTCTATAGAAAGCTTAGCACATTTACTCAAACATCCAGAGTTATCTGTAATAAAGGAACAATTTATCTTTCTTTTCACAATATTACTTTTTCTGTAAACATATTTGCTTTTCCATAGAAAAAGTTAATTTCATTCAAACTAATAAGCCTTTAAGCGATTTGATAACAATTGGTATCTTCAAATATATACAGCTATGAAAGAAGTTGATGCTCAGTAGATATTGTTTAAATATTGGAATGCTGATAAAAAATATACTATGTCTCCTAAGAATTATGTTCATATTTGCATATTCTACTTTTAAGAGTATAACAATATTTACATAAGCAGAAGTTTGTTCTCAGTCATTATTGAACTCAAGTCTTATATAAATTAGCTCTTACATGGTTGCCATGGATAATGTAGTAATATTTAATTCAAATGCATGATTAATATTGTGAATCAAAATGCTCATCTTTCACTCATGTTTTTCCTTATTAATATCTGTGTGGTCATAGTGAACTACTTGTATATTCACATTATGGATTCAAATGTTTCCTTTTCTCTTTCCCCCATGACATACAAATTATGTGAAATCAAAAAATGCAGTCATAAATTACTAAATGTAGGAAGCTCTCCCTGGAACAGTGTTGAACTAGAGTTTTACTCCTTTCTCTTTATAAAATAGTCCTTCTTTATTAGGTCAAAATAATCTTCCAACATATTATATAACTATGTATGCATTCAGTAAAAATATAATGATTATCTTTTATATTTCAGGCACTAAGTTAGACTTTCAGAATTGAAAGATAAAAGGGACAGAAATTATACTCAAGAATTTCACTGATGGGGCACCTAGGTGGCTCAGTCAGTTAAGCATCTGCTTTCGGCCCAAGTCATGATCCCAGGGTCCTGGGATCGAGTTGTGCATCAGGCTCCATGCTCAGTGGGGAGTCTGCTTCTCCCTCTTCCTCTGCCATTCCCCCTGCTTGTGCTCTCTCTCTCTCCCATGCGTGCTCTCTCTCTCTCAAATAAATAAATAAAAATCTTTTTAAAAATAAAGAAAGAATTTCATTGTCATGTAGTAGACAAAACTGTAGGTAGAACAGGGGCATTGTATACTGTGATATTAAATATTGAATTATCTTCTACAGTGAACTTGTGTTTTTATTCAGGCATCAATTCTCAAAGTCAATCATTAGGACTTACTGATTCAGTGAATGAGTTGGTATGCCTAGAATCAAGAGTTCATTGATCAACTTTGCATAAACTATTGATAGTGTTCTTGGCCTCTTTAAAAAGATAATGAGTCATGGGTACTAATTTTTTTGCCTATTTTTCCACATATGAAAAATTGCTTCTTTTGCTCATGTGGAAGGTATCTTTTCTGACATTGACTACATCAATATTAACTCTTTATACTTTCTCCATTCCTAAAAGAGTAAGATCAGATTTTTCTTCTATGTAGGGTTAGCTAGACCAGCTATGATGGTGGAACAGAGAGTGGCACTTTAAGTTGACTTTGAGTTTTCTCACTCGGGAGACAGGTAGAAGGTGGAGTCATTCATAAAGTCAGAAAACACAGAAAGAGAAAAACTTAATTGGTGGGATTATATGATAGGGAGGCAATTTATCATTCAGTTTTAGATTTGGGAAATGAAGTGTTGAGAATTCAGACAAAGATGTCTGTGAGGTTGTTGATTACCCTATTTTTCTAAATGGAAGTGACATTTTTTAAGATACCTCTACTGTATACCTCAGTCAACATTTACCTCCCTCTCCATAGTCCCCAACAGAACTATCCTTTCAGTTGTCAAATGCTGTCTTTTCTCTATTAACTATATTAGCTTTAACTATCCTTCAGTTCCCCAACTCGTTTATCTTGCCATACTTCTGATTATTGCAGTAACCTCTATCTCACTATTATTCACTTTACAATCTCTGTTCCTTTAAATTGATACTTTACCTCTGCCAGATTAATACTTATCAAACTCAAGTCAATACATGTTACTTCTTTGATCATAAATCTTCAGTGATGCCCATATAATTCTCAGAAAATAGCCAGTCTTCTTAACCTACAGTTAATTAAATAACGTGTTTTTAACAACATGTATTTCCAATTTTGTATTTTATTAGTGACTCAATATTACAATTTGAACTGTAAATTCTTTTTTTTATTTATTTTTTATTTTTAAATATTTTGTTTATTTATTTGTCAGAGAGAGACACAGCGAGAGGGAACACAAGCAGGGGGAGAAGGCAGAGGGAGAAGCAGGCTTCCCGCTGAGCAGGGAGCCCAATGCGGAGCTCGATCCCAGGACCCTGGGATCATGACCTGAGCCGAAGGCAGACGCTTAACAGACTGAGCCACTCAGGTGCCCCTGAACTGTAAATTCTATGCATAAAATACATCTTTGCTCATTCTATTAGACTACCTTTTTCTTTGTCTTTTTTCAAAAAGACAGCTAAAATTTTAACAGGGAGTGTGTTGAATTTATGTATCAATTTGGGAGTATGACCATCTTAACAATAACAATCATTCCAATTCATAAACACTGAATATCTTTCCATTTATTAATTATTTAATCTCTTTTAATAATATGTCATGTTTTTTCAGTGTAAATATCTAGCATTTCTTTTGTTTAATTTATTCCTGATTATTTTATTTTTTGATGACTTTGTAAATGGAGTAATTTTCTTAATTTCATTTTCAGATTCTTAATTATTAATGTAGAGAAATGCAATTAATTTTTTTATATTGATCTTTTATCTTGCAACTTGTTTATTAGCTCTAAAATGTGTGTGTGTGTGTGTGTGTGCGTATGTATGCATATGCAAACATGTAACCCCTAGGATTTGTTCTTTTTTTTTTTTTCCAGTCTGGCAATCGTTTCTTAATTTCTTTTTCATTTTGAAGGTTAATCTTGCTGGATATAGAACTTTTGATTGATTGTGTTTCTTTTCATTCAGCATTTTGAATATATCATTCCACTGCCCTCTGGACTATAGATTGCCTCTGGTTTGAAATCAGCTGTTAATTTTATTGAGAATTACTTAATTGATGAGTCTGGCTGTTTTCTAGACACTGTCTGATGTGTCTCTAGATCTGAAATAAAATTTTTGTAGGCAACATATAGGGTTTTTTAAACCATTCAGCCACTCTGTGTCTTTTGATTAGGGGATTTAATACATTTACATTTATTTTTTTATTTTATTTTATTTTTTTTAAAGATTTTATTTATTTGACAGAGAGAGAGACAGCAAGAGAGGGAACACAAGCAGGGGGAGTGGGAGAGCGAGAAGCAGGCTTCCGGCAGAGCAGGGAGCCTGATGCGGGGCTCCATCCCAGGACTCTTGGATCATGACCTGAGCCGAAGGCAGATGCTTACCGACTAAGCCACCCAGGCGCCCCTAATACATTTACATTTAAAGTAATTATTGATAATTATGTACTTATTGCCATTTTGTTAATTGATTCATACTGTTTTTGTCTTTCCTCTCTATTCCTGTGTTCTTTTGCTCTTTTCTTTTGTGGTTTGGTGACTTTCTTTAGTGTTAACTTTAGATTCCTTTCTCATTGTCTCTGTGTATCTATTACTGATTTTTGCTTTGTGGTTGTCATGAGATCACATATTATATATATATATAATATATGTGCGTGTGTGTGTGTGTGTATGTTGTATGTATATATGTGTAAAACAGTCTATTTTAAGTTGATAAGATTAAATGTATTCTAAAAACTATTTTTCTCACTGCTTCAAGTGTTAGGTTTTTGATACTGAATTTTACATGCTTTTATTGAGTGTACCTTTTAACTAATTATTGTAATTATAGTTAATTGTATTACTTTTGTGTTTTATCATTCATACTTGCTTTGTATGAAATTTTTACTTTCAGATGTTTTCTCATTACATCTTAGTACTTTTACTTTTCAGTATAAGGAAGCCTCTTCTTAGCTCTTGTTGGCCAGTTTAGTGGTGATAATAGCCTTTAGCTTTTGCTTGTCTAGTAAAGTCTTACTCTCTCTTTCAATTCTGAATGATAACCTTGCTGGTTATAGCATTCTTGTTGGAAGTTTTTTCATTTCAGCACTTAAAATTATTATGCTACTCCCTTCTGGTCAGCAAAATTTCTGCTAAAAAGATTACCTCATAGGCCTATACAGGAGCCCTCATTTGTAACAACTTGTTTTTCTCTTGCTCTTTTAAGATTCTCTATCTTTAACTTTTGACATTTTAATTAAAATATATCTTGGTATGAATCTCTTTGGCTTCATCTTATTTGAAACTCTCCAGACTTACTGGAATTGAATGTCTTCTTCCTTCCTCAGGTTAGAGAAGTTTTGAACCACTGTTTCTTTAAATAAGTTTTCTGCTTCTTTCTCTCTTTCTTCTCTTCCTGGGATCCCTATAATGCTGATCTTATTCTGCTTGATGTTATTCTATAGGTCCTTTAAGCTCTTTTCACTTTTTAAAATTTTTTTCTTTTTTACTGCTTTGTTTGGGTGATTGTTCTGTTTTCCATGTCACTGATCAGTCTTCTACTCCATCTAGTCTGCTGTTGAACCCCTCCAGTGTGTTTTTTAGTTCAATTATTGTATTTGTCAGCTGGGTCACTTCAGTTTGGTACTTTCTTATATTTTCTATTTGCTGTTGAAGCTCTCACTTTGTTCATCCTTTTTTTTTTTTTTTTTTAAATTTGTTGAGCGTCTTTATGACTGTTACTTTGAACTTTTTATCAGATAGATTACTTGTCTCCTTTTCATTAAGGTCTTAGATTTTTTTTTAAAAATTTTTATTTATTTATTTGACAGAGAGAGACACAGCGAAAGAGGGAACACAAGCAGGGGGAGAGGGAGAGGGAGAAGCAGACTCCCAGCTGAGCAGGGAGCCCGATGCAGGGCTCGATCCCAGGACCCTGGGATCATGACCTGAGCCGAAGGCAGACGCTTATTGACTGAGCCACCCAGGTGCCCCATGGTCTTAGATTTTTATCATGTTTCTTTTTTCCCCTTTTGAAACATAATCTGTCTCCTCATTTTGCTTGATTCTCTGCATTTGTTCTATGTATTAGGTGAAGCAGCTCTTTCTCTTAGTCTTAGAGAAGTAGACCTGTGTAGGAGATGTCCCTTGTGTCCCAGAAGTGCAATTCTCCCTGGCCACTATAGCCAGACACTGTAGGGTTGTCCTCTTTATGGGCTTTACATGACCACTATCTGTGGTGGGGCCCTGGGTAGCACAAGAACCCTTAAGGCATGGAGTGGGAAAGCAGGACATTTATCTGACTTGTTGTGATAGGGCCATGGCTGGGTGGTATGGAGAGGTGGGAACACGCTCACTGGCACTAGAAGGTTAATGGGAGGGTACCAAAACAGCGCCTGACAGATCAGGTCCTAGCAAAGTAGAAAGAGAGCTTATTTAAAAAAAAAAAAAAAAAAAAAAAAAAAGTACCCAAAGGGGAGTCCCTCTCATGCAGATGCTTTAAGATTAACAAGTGGGGGGAAAAATTAACAAGTAGGTCTCCTTCAAATATGGTCTAGGTGCTTTTCAACCTGCTGCTTTTGCACTGAGTCCTGGGGTGAGTGAGTCTGTGTGTGAGCCCTTTAGGAGCATGTTTTCCATTCCTTATAGCTCTGGGGTACTTCTGTATACAAACTCTGCTGGTTTTCAAAGATGTTTGGGGAATTTGTCTTTCTAGTGCAGGTCCCAAGGGTAAGGGTGCTGGAAGTGGACTATAAACCTTGTTTCTCAAGGAAAAGCTCCATTTTTTTTTTTTTTTTTTGAAATCCCTGCCTATTATGGGTCACCATACCTAGAGTTGGGTTTATGGAGTTATTGTATCTCTACCTCTTTTACCTGTTTTGATGTGACCCTTTTATCCTTTATTGTGGAAGTACTATTCATCTAGCCTTTAGGTCTTTTTCAAGGGAAATGATTCCTTATGTAGCTGTATATTTGTTGTGTCCACGGGAGAAGGTCAGTTCAGAATCTTACTATGCCACCATTTTGAACTGCTTCCCTCCATCACTTTTGATAATGATTTTCTTATGCTTCTACTTAGGTTTGTTTAGTACTTAAACCTGTAAAATTAGAAATTCCAAATTTGTCAACACTATTTTTAATCCTTTACCTACCTATCATTCACGGTGGTAAAAATTTTAATTGAAATGTGCAAAATTAAGTAACAGAACAGAAAGATAAGTAACTGTTTTGGGATCTTAAAGTGCTGCTGAAATCTAAATGGCTTGTCTGATTTTCTGTTACAAAATTTTGCTTTTGGAATATATAGCAAATTCTAGGTAATGGCATAGGGTTGATCTTTATCCTCTCATATGTTCTCTAATATATTCTGTGTTTCATCTCAGTGATGAAATTGATATAATTTATAGAGATATAATATTTTCAACATACAAAAATAAGAGTTTATACCAATACAAACAAAACAAAAGAAATTCTATCAGTAACATTCCATCCATTGGAGATAGCTTAGTATGGCACAAAGTATTTGGTCATGGAAATGGGTAGATACAGGTTTTGAAATCCCAATCTCCACTAATAAAACAATGGTGGGTGATGACATATATTACGGAGAAACTGTTCAAATTAAATGAAACATTATATGAAATATCCTCAGCAAAACAGCTGACAGATAGCACATGCTCAGAGGTTGTCAGTTTTCTTCTCCTTTCTTTTAGTTCTATTTTATAGCTTTAGACAGAATGATTGAAACCAAAAGCTTCTAAGACCATGATATATTTAGATTGCCTACTTTGAGGGTGAATTTTCTGTCAAATTTTTAAAACTACGTTGGACAAAGTAAGAAAAAAATCAGTATGTTTTCCTGACAAACTAAATATTAAAAGTTTCAACACCTTCCTAATGACTAAATCTCTCAAGATGAAGAGTTTGAAAGAACTAAAGGTAACCCTCGATCTAGAAGATTATATGGTGAAAAATAGCCTTGAACATTGTCTTTCTAAGTGCTCTTACAAATCTGCACTTGAAAAAATTTTAAATTTTACTGGAGAGGAAGATCATACCAATTGTGAAGTAATGATATCGGCCTTTGAAAAGTGCAAGTAGTGCCTGATTATAAGATTACTGATTTATTTAGGCAACATGCTGCTTCTAGCTTGCACTTTCAACTGTCGTTTAAATTGCATTCAACTTCAGCTTAACTTGTGTTCAGCTCATTGCAAACCTTAGGAAACCAAATTTAATTCTGTTTCAGATGTTAGGGAGACTGTATAATCTCTTTCCAGCTCAATTCTAGCTGACAAAAACAATTGCTTGCTTTCTCAGCCACTCAAATTAATTGTGAAATCAAAAGAAACAAACGATGATTAATTGGCTTGTCGTGTGAGTGTTGTTTCTATTTTTACTCTGTATCTACTGTATATTCTCTTTAAAATGTACAGAAATGGCAAAATAATTTTTGATATATCAGTTATTTTTTCAGAAGTAGTTTAGCATGAACTAAATACCAGTAATTAAATACCAATATTCAGTCTTCTTCACTCTCTCCTTTCCTTCCTCCTTCCTTTTTTCTCTCCCTCCATCTTTGTTTCTCTCTTTTCTCCCTTCTTTTTGTCATTCTTATTTTCCTTCATCTTTTATTTCTTCCTTTAACAGGCAATACTTTATCAGGTACCAGATGAAATAGAACTTTCAAATAGATATCATGGAATAGATGTCCATTATCAAGTTCTATCACACTAGACGTAAGAATTTTTATTGCAAAAATAAATGAGGGTCCTCTGAGTGAATTTATAGATTAATACTAATTCTTGGAAGGACTATGAAACTTTATCTTAATAAAATAAGTACATTAAATTTATAAAACCTATAATAAAAACTATTAGAAGCAAGAAGTAAAGTAACCCTTGTTTTAACTTTTAACAAGTTTTTGTAGAGCCACAAATATGCAAATTTGTTAACATGTATATGCATAATTTATGTATGTGTGTAGCTTACATGTGTATCCCATACCTTTCTTGTTATATAATTCCAGATTTATCTATAGAACTACTGAATATATTTACAGTGTTAGCTTACCTAACACATTCTTTAAAGATCATTTGGGAAGATGGTACAGATCATTAATACAAAATCAGTTGTACCAATCTCAGTTATACAGTTATATGTTTCTCCCATGTTCTTCCAAATGTGAGATGTTTTCAATTTTATTTTTACAGTGATGCATAAAGGAATTTAAAATTTCTCTGTCTTTGTCAATTTCCCTTTTCAATCTGTTTATTTAGCTGTTGATCATAAATAATTTTCCATAGATATACGCTTTAACTGCCTAGCACGAGGCATGAATCTTGTAGAAATTTAGCATTTTTTAATGATTTCAAAATATATAGAACTGTATTTTGAACATAGATTTAGGATTTATGAAATAAAATTATAACAGTTACTTGCAAATGTACTCTATAAATTTATTAACCACAGAAAAATAATTCAAAGCCTATTAATGAGAAACATTATATGTATAAATAAAGTATGTGCGCATTCTAAAAAGCCTACACACTGACCATATATTTGAGAAAAAAGTTGGACTTGTCATTTAGATAGACATTTCTCAATCTCAACTGTTGTGTGTAGCTGAATACAATTTATCTTTCTTACTCATTATGTCCTCAATTTAGTTGTCAAATCTCATTCTGCCTTTCAAATGCATGGCTCCAGGACCACCCAAAGAATTGGGCAGGGTTGATAACATAGGATCTAGGGCTCCCTACTCTTGGAATTCTCCTTTCTAATATTCCCATCTCCCATTCTAGGGTCTAACAACTATCGTTGTTTCCAAGTTAGTCTCTGTTCATCTGACCAAAAGACCTTTTTTTTTTTTTTTAACGATCAGTTTCAGATGTACTAGTAGGCCTGACTTTATTGTAACACCAGATTAAAGCCTCAAAAATGAGTAACTCATGCTGTGCTATTTCTTTCTTCCCAGCTTCCAGTCTCTTCCAGAATTTTCTTTTTCTTTTTTTTTCATCTTTAGTACAAGTGATTTCCTAGTATTTTTCCAGTCTTTTTAGTTGTTATTGGTGGGAAGGTGAGGTTGGGGGCCAGTTGACGCTTACATGTTTATATTAGTTCAAATTTCAAGTTCTACCAGAACAAGAAGGTGGTTGTAATACTGAGAAGGCAGGATAAGGATACAGAGAGTTTGTTGGTGACAGATCCTGATCTCCAGACAAGACTGTATTTGGGAGGATGAGGACAGGAAAGTGTGTGAGATATGTCATTTCAGGGCATTTTTAAGGCATTATAAAAGTAAGTGTGGCCGATGATGATCTGGGAGGCTTTCTGTAGGAGGGTCATTGTAATAAGAGATGGAATTGTTCTTTGTAGACTTTAACATCTAGATTTAGCTGGAGGACAACTCTAATCCTTCAGTTTGAGATAAAGAAGCCCCCATGCTGGGAGATGGCTTGCCAAGGACTCAAAGAACTCCTTGACTTGTGCCAGCCTGAGACAGAGGGTGGTTCACTGGAAGCATGAGAGAGAGAATAGGTATTTTGTAGACTATAGAATTATGGACATATGAAGAAGAAAGTGATATAGAAACCTCTGATCAAGGGCAATTGATTATGTCAGAGATAAACATTAGATGGAAGAACACTGTTTTCTTTCTTTGATTACAAATTTATATTTTAATATATGAAAATGAAAAAATGAATAATATGTATTTTCATTGTATTCTGCTAGTTTTTTTTTTCTGAGAAAGAACTATATGCATATCTGTGGGTATGCATAATTCTTACACCTTTTAAATTTTCCAAGAAGGTATGTCATTTTTTTAAAGTACAAATTTTAAACTTTGGAGGTATTACACAGTTTGAGACAGATATAGAATAGACAGGAGTTTTGGTAATTATAATTTTTTTTGTACTAGAATATTATCAAAATATGTGTCATAATGAATGATAGATGATCACTTATTCAATATTTTACAAATAATATACCAGGTACAGTCCTTCATATATATTTTTATCTTTCCATCACTGTAGATTTTGCCAGTATTATCAGTTTTTTTTTTCTTTCTGACCACAGCTAAACTACTTTGTCAGCTCCAATCTTCTTTTGCTGTCATCTTTTTAATAAGCTTTGTCCTACTATAAAATAGGTTTGGTCAATGGGACTCCACTCTGTGAGATCACATCACAGGTGAATTTTTGTTCTCACACAACACATCTAGCCCATCTGTTCTTGGCTCCATAGGTGATTTGGATAACATCTGTTTTGCTTGTTTGTTGACATACATGAGCATTTGGGATGCAGTTGCAAATAGAAATCTGCACATTCATCATTCAATTGATCCTTGAGGAACAGCCAACTTTCTTTCTTGGCTAACTTTAAAGATGTAGAGTTCTCTCCTATCTCCCTTCTTTCTCTATGTATGCCTCCCTTATATTGCCCTCCTTGTCTTTGACAGAACAACTGATGAGTTAGGTTGTTGGCATCGTTTGTTATACTTATTCTATTCAAATGAAGTTACATCCCCTTACTTTTATTTCTTTACCTATCAAAGACTAGTTTCTTTTAAATCTCATTGATTTTAATTTTTAATGTTAAACAATTAAAAAAATGTTTAAAAATTTAATACTATTCACTTTAAATAATTTTGCTTTTTGCCTGAGAGAATCTGTGTATGTGTGTCTATGTATGATAAAGCAGAATATTTCAATTCTACCAAATAAATCAAAACAACAACTATTATGTAGACTTTTTTTTTAAAAGAAGTGAAATGATGACATGGAAGAAAAAAGAAAGGGCAATCCAGAATTCCTTTTTCTTTCAGTCCTTCCTTACTTATCAGAGAGCCAAAGGTAGAGGGTGTTGGTATAACATGAACATATCAAGAAGTGAAATAAAAGCAATTGAGTTAGATTTCTGCAATGTTTCCCCTGTTCATACAAAATACATATGCGTGTGTGAGCTATAAAACACAAATTACATAATTTCAGGGATTTTAAAGTGCCATTACCCAATATAAAGTTTATGGTAAAATTCATGCTAATGATTTAAATTTTTATTTTTCTTTACCTAAGATGACATTAAAAAGCAAATTAAAATCACAATGACAATTTGCAAAACAAACCACGAGAGGTGGAAAAAGCTTTATATTTGTTAAATTGAACAGCACTTTTCCCCTGCTTTTCTAACAAGGAATCTCATGTTTTTATTTTATACTAGGCCCTGCAAATCAAGTAGCTGGCCTTGCATTTCACCTACCATTCTAAGCTGTATAAGACTATAATATGATATGGATATTGATATGAATTTATGATCGCTAAAGCAGCAGCTAGACAGTGTTTGTAGTTATGAAGACTGAAAAGAAAGAAGAACTTGAGATGAAAATTAGGCTAAGACTAGATCTGTTGGAGCTAGTCCAAAATATTCACTTCTCTGAGATTATTCATAATTATTTTGCCCTGCACAGATAGGTGACAAATGATAGATGGGTGACATGTTACAATATTGACATTACCTTTTTGACATGTATATGACATAAAATATGTCTCCCACACTGGAGATAATGTCACATATTTTTTTTTTAAGATTTTATTTATTTATTTGACGGAGAGAGAGAGAGAGAGCACAAGTAGGCAGAGTGGCAGGCAGAGGAAGAGGGAGAAACAGGCTCTCCACCGAGCAGGGAGCCAGATATGGGGCTCGATCCCAAGACCCCAGGATCATGACCTGAGCCGAAGGTAGCCGCTTAACAGACTGAACCACCCAGGCGCCCCAATGTCACGTATTTTAATTTATGCCACACGTAGACATGCCAGGCTGTCTTATTGTCATCATTTCACACTGCAATGAAATGATCTGCCTGACTATGCTGGGAGCAGTTATATGCCTGTGTTTAAATCAGCAAGGTCCATAAAAAGGGAAAATGCAAAATTAACATGACATCAAGGAACAGATATGGGGAGCAGGGTCAGCTTTACATAATGTCTTTAAGGTGTCTAATACAACCATACAGATTTGCTTTGCCTTTCAAGTTTTATGTAGATGCATGTGTGCTAATTCTCTGCTCATTTAATGGATACTTGCCTTCATTTCATACCACATAGTTTAAAATACATTCAGGTGATCATCGTCCAATTAAGTTACCTTAAATTCCTACATCACACACTATATGTGAGTCTCTAAATCCTTTCCTTTTCTTTATATTCACCCATTATTTTATGCCTTTCACCATTTTTATTTTAGCCTTTTACCATTTACAAGATGATTCTCCTCAGTTGAAATACAGTTTATTTGCTTTAAATGGATATGTGCTCCTTGGCTTTGCCAAGATCTGAGCCACTTTGCTGAAGTAGGACATTTTTTTCCTTTTCTTTATTTTGTTTCCACCAGATTTGTTTGACAGGTAGTATCTTTCAATCAATCAAATTTATATTAGCTATGTATCAGAAAGCATTCAGGAACTACAGGGATGACAGCACCTTAACTGACTTCAAGAGACACTAATTAATTGATTTGACTGGAAATGTTTCTATTTGACAAGATCTATGGTTTCAAATAAAACATTTAAACATTTCATGGAAAAATCACATTTTGACTTTATGGCACTGACACATTGATAAATGCAGTTTAATCCATACCAAAATGTTTTCCCTCCTCCTGTAAACACATTTTGCATTTGTGTAATTTTTCTTTAATACAATTTTTAAAAACCCTATTATTTCAAACAACGGACTGTGAAATTGTGAATAAAATCAGGCTATGAAGATATAAATGCTTGAAAAAATATTAACAATTTAATTATAAAATTTTGTGCTAAATATGTTTTAACAATTTGTTCTGTTTTTTGTACAGATTTTATTTATTTATTTGAGAGAGAGAGAGAATGAGCACAAGCAGGGGGGAAAGGCAGAGGCAGAGGGAGAAGCAGACTCCCTGCTGAGCGGAGACCCAGATGTGGGGTTTGACCCCAGGACTCTGGGATCATGACCTGAACTGAAGACAGGTGCTTGACCAACTGAGCCACCCAGGCACCTCAAAAATTCAATAGTTTTATATTGTTTTAATGGCTTCACCCAAACCTAGCAAGTCCTCAAATAATATTTAAACAGTTTTAAATTACCCAAATCAGTTAAACAAAACTAGTTTGTAAACCTCAAATTCTAACATGCCATTTATTTAATGTAGGACATGAAAATGTGCTTTGTTAATTTCGTTTTTTGTTACTTATAAAGGCAAGCACCAAATAGCATCACATAATTCGTCCTATCAACTTGTCAGTAATTTTAAATCAATGATAATTACTTCACAAAGTCTGTAAGTTTCTGTTTAGAAATTGTTACGTAAAAGTGTGCACCACTACATGGGCCACATACCATCATCCAGATGGTTAAAACCTAACAATGTTGCTGGAATTGTCACTCCTATGTTGGAGCCATGTGCTATAGCCACTTGATGACAAAATAAGCATATGACATAGTTTTCCAGTTGTAATGGGATAAGCAGATTTTACCTGTGGTATTATATATTAATTTTAGCTAACTAATTTCCATTAAAAACTTTAAAATTCTTAACAGCATTATATAATTAGATAGAAATGTGCATTAAGATATTTTGGAGGAAAAAAATCTGAAGGAGTTTGTCAGATATCTATACCTGCAAAATTTAGTTAATGCAGTCATGTTTCGGTTGTTTGTTAAATGCTATTAAATCAATTGTCTCTTTTATATTCTTCAGATAGGTTTTGATATCATGTAGATAGAGGGATTTGTAGCCCCTTTTCATGCTAAAAAGAAGGTAGAGAGAATTGAGTTAAGGAGCCTAATGTTTAAATAATAATTAAACCAGAGGTTTTCCTTGCTTCTTCAAGCCTTCTATGGTATCAATAATAACATGAAATAGTTTACTTGTGCTTCTGTATGTTTATGTTATTTTAACTGGTTCATGAACAAAAAAATTTGGCATACAAAGGTGCTCTAAATTATTTTGTAAAAAAAGAGAACAGATGATGATACGATGAAATGTTTGAGAGAAAATTGGAAAGTGATTAGTTTTTCAAAGAAGCAAACTACTAGTCCTTTCTCTGGCATAACAGGGAAACTCTGGGTTTGTAAACTTGTTAGCACCAGGTTCTTGAAGCAAAGGTTGATTGACTCTTAAAAATAAGCGCAAATAATATAAGCAGTTTATGTACTAATAAATTACACAATAAGTTCCTGTTATTAAAAACACAGAATAGGGCGCCTGGGGGGCTCAGTTGTTAAGCGACTGCCTTCGGCTCAGGTCATGATCCCAGAGTCCTGGAATCGAGTCCCACATCGGGCTCCCTGCTCAGCGGGAAGCCTGCTTCTCCCTCTCCCACTCCCCCTGCTTGTGTTCCTGTTCTCGCTGTCTCTGTCAAATAAATAAATAAAATCTTTAAAAAAAAAAAAACACAGAATAGCTCAATGTATTTATTTTCACTTAATTTCTCAAATCCATTAATTGGAAATGAGATTTCTGTTACTATTTTTCAAAAATGACTTCTGAAGTTAACTTAGAGTATAAGAATGTGTCTATTCTTCCAGCAGTGGGAAGAAGTTAGAAACATTTGCCTGCCTGTCAGAGCTCCAAAGATTATTGCTAAACAATTTGTAGGATGTAAAAAAAAAAAAAAAAAAGTCTTATTATATCTGAATTCAGAATTTTGTCTTTAGAGAGAGACAGGAAGACAGGGATTTGCTAATTTTTTACTGTACTGCCTAGAAGGTGCTAAGAGGTTTTCTAATAGGAAGTTAGATATAGTTTTCTAAATTCAGAAAAAAAAGTCTGTGTTAAAAATAACAGTTTACTAATAGGGACTACATCTTGACAAAGAAATGGTTTATGAAGTGAATACTTTTATGATACCAGTATAATAAGAATAACTTGAAAGAGAAAGTCCTAATATTTGCAGTATGATTATAACATAATTTACAAGGATGGTAGTAATATTCAGTTCTAATTTTATTCTTTCTTTTACACCAAATAGGAGAAAAAGTATTGAATAAAAATAATTTCAGGGGCGCCTGGGTGGCTCAGTCATTAAGCGTCTGCCTTCAGCTCAGGTCATGATCCCAGGGTCCTGGGATCGAGCCCTGCATCAGGCTCCCTGCTCCGCGGGAAGCCTGCTTCTCCCTCTCCCACTCCCCCTGCTTGTGTTCCCTCTCTCGCTGTCTCTCTCTCTGTCAAATGAATAAATAAAATCTTTAAAAAAAAATAATTTCAAACAGAAACATGTGAAAAGTATTCCTTGAAAGCTGAATTTCCATATGGTACTAGTGTACCTCTCTAGAAAGTAATATACATAGAAAATAATAATACTGGTATACCTCTATAGAAAATAACACATATAGAAAATAATTTCATTCTTTATTATTCAGTTTTGTTAAACATTTAAGTAATTTAACCTATCATGGGACAAACAGAGCAGTGATTTATAATTCACAATTTAGAGAGATGATATTTAAACACAATCACAAGATTATAGCTCAGAATAATTTCATAGAAATAAGCACATTTTGATTAATAAATCTATGTCAAAGTCTAAAGGAGTACCTACAACTCTGTGAATTTGACATTGTTGCAAAATTAATCCTTCAATCAATATAAATTAAATGTAACTCTTGTGTTATCTATTGAGATCTTTGACTATTGCTTGTAAATAGTATTTAAATAACTTAGCCAAATACTTTTTTAGTAATATGCACAAAGCTATCTTAAAAAAATCAGAAAAACTTGACAAGTATGCTGCTAGAGAGAACCAAATTATACAAAATCAAATTGAGTAACAAGAAATTCAAATTAGGTATAAATATAATCCACAGGTGGTAAGACCTGGTTTATCAGCAGGTTTGGGGAGGGGCAAGAAAAAAAATCTTGGAATTTGTATTGAAGATAAACTAGCAAAATGGTTAAAGTATGTGTTAATACCAATTATTAATGGCTCTGGATCAAGAGAGGGAACCACCTTACTATAGTTAAAACTGATCTAAGCACATATGATACATTGTATCTCATTTTAAAGATCATACTTTAAGTAAAAAGCATGGATAAGTTAGAATATGTATGCAAGATAAGCAAAGTAGTGTGTGTGTGGAAACAGCATATGAAGTTGAATATTAAGGAATAAGGTTTTAATATGGAAAAGTGGACAGGTATAGAGAAATGTATAAAAACTCCATGTCTAACCTCCTGGACTACTAATCACCTGGACTACTAACCAGGTGACTGACTGATGTTGCAAATGTTCTGCAGTTTTCTGCTTCCATAGTTTTATGTTAATCCCTCAAACTGTGATGATGCCTTATCTCTTTCTTCATTTTTAATTTCCAATAATTAATTCCAATGATGCTTAAAAGTCAACCTCTAAAACTATCTCATGGACATACCTCTCTTACAGGAGTATCTTCCTCTTTCCTGATCTCCAATAAAACTCAGCATATTGGGGATCACATTCTCCTATGCATAACATCCTGGAAGTTTATTTTGTCCCCACAGAAAAAATAAGAATGTGTCTTTTTCAACTTTATGACTCCCATGGTTTTTGTACAGTCTAACAAATACTTAACAGAAACATTCAATTAATTAATAACATTTAATTCAAGCAAGATAATTCATATTTACTTATATAAAGTGGCATGGTCACAGTACAAAGGAGAGAGGGCATACATAATTTTATTGACAGAAAAAATTCTGGAAATGATTAAATTTCACATTTTAGAAATTTAATGATGGTTATTTAAAGAAAGGCTGTTATTCAGGAACACATAAGGAGAGGAAATTAAAATTAACATTGGTAAAATGTATTTAGAAATAAAGGGAACACTTTCAGAAAGATACAGCTCAAACAATTGTACAAATTAGAATTGAAATCTCCTTTTGCAATAATGAAGAATAAATCTTTAATAAATAAATTTCAGATTTTAGTGCTTTTAATAAATTTAAATTTTTAAGGAATCAGTAATAAAAATGAAGTAGTATCAGTATGTATTTTTAATAGCATGACCATATGTATATAGGATGTGAGATTATATTATATACATTTTTTTTAAGATTTTTATTTATTTGACAGAGACAGAAACAGTGAGAGAGGGAACACGAGCCGGGGAGTGGGAGAGGGAGAAGCAGGCCTCCTGCGGAGCAGAGAGCCCGATGCGGGGCTCGATCCCAGGACCCTGGGATCATGCCCCGAACTGAAGGCAGACACCTAACAACTGAGCCACCCAGGTGCCCCTATTATATACCTTTTTTAATATTATTTTCCCTCCAAAATATTTTTTGTATTAAGTGTAAATCCATTTGTTTTACTATTAATAGGTTTACCACATTTTATTTTATTTTATTTTTTTAAATTTTTATTTATTTGTCAGAGAGAGAGAGAGCACAAGCAGGGGGGGACAGCAGGCAGAGGGAGAAGCAGGCTCCCCACATTTCATTTTAAATTATAAGTAACTGGTTGAAATCAACTTAGACAACATACTAAGTATTCTATCTGAATTCCTTATAAGAATTACTAGTCAATCATGCGGATAAAAGATGAAGCATAGGGAATATAGTCAATGGTACTGTAATACTGTTGTATGGTGACTGATGGTAACTACAGTTGTGGTGAGCATAGAATAACATATAGATTTGACAAATCACTATGCTGTACACCTGAAACTAATGTAACACTGTATGTTCCCTGTGCTTCAATAAAAAAAGAAAATTACTAGTCATTGTCCTGCTAACTGTTCTACCTATGAAATGCTTAATTAGTTTGATTTTTACTTTAGAAAAAGTTGTTAGGGAATTGCTGTTAGAAATTATTGGACATATAGAGGTACCTGGGTGGCACAGTCGGTTAAGCCATCAGACTCTTGATTTTTGGCTCTGGTCAGAGATCCAGCCCCGCATTGGGCTCCCAAGCTCAGTGCAGAGTCTGCTTGGGATTCTCTCTTCCTCATCCTCTGCCCCCACCCCGCACACACACTCGCATGCACATGCTCTCTCTCTCTCTCTCTCAAATAAATAAATATTAAAAAAGAAATTATTGGACATATAGAAATGATTGATTTTTGAGAAATGAAAATTTTGATTTTTGGTGAACATAGTTTGACTAGAAGTTTGAGGAGATTTAATGATGGCAAAACAATTTGGTAAATCATGGTAGCCTTTACACAGAATCATAAGGCATTCCATATCAGAATATGTTCTGTTTCTGCAAACTTCAGAGAAAGATTTGTTTTTTATTTCTCAGCTCAGGTATTTTTTGTCATTGCAAGTTTTGTTTGATGCTGGAAAATTATTAGAGTGGTGAATGATATAGAAGCTTCAGCTAATCAATATTTAAAAATTTGTCTAGGTTTTTATCTTATAGTCACATTGTGTGATTAAATGTTATTTTAAATATTAAGCATGTTTTTTGAATTTCCATTACAGTAGAAAATTTTAGTCTTTTGAAGACTAATTTATTTTGGGAAATAGCTATAAGTCTTTTGGTGCCAAGCAGGAATATAGTGCATGATCCCTGAAATATACTATTCGATGTCCAATATTGAGCCTTACTATAAAGTGAGAGTTTAAACTTTCTTAAATGGTTTCTGTAAACTGAAAGGACACAATCAAAAAAGGATTTCTAAAGTCATTTTTAGCAATAATAACATGTAGATTTATGCTGTAATTTAATTCTTTTGGCATCAGAAATAAAGTAGTATTATGGTAGTGAGCAATGAACTACAAAGGGGAGCCAGGGAAAGACAACTCTGATTTGAATTTTGTGTCTCTCTAAAAAAGACCCATTTTTGCACTTCCATGACATCAGCAAGAAATATTCTTTAATGCTAATTCAGACGGACAGCTGCAGCACATTAATATTTGGTCACAGCAAATGGATGGTAAAAATCTTGTGGTCTTTTTAAAAAAGGTATAATTACTACTCAATCTTTAGCATTCTGAGGATATTTGGCAGAGCAGAATCATTGTTTATAAAGCATCTTTTCTTTCTGGCATTAATTTCAATGGTATTCACTAAGGGGAAAAATACTTGGCATAAACAGCAAACTATAGTCTTTCAAAGAGGTTCTTGCATGACACTATTCCTAAGAGATTTGCTTCAGTTAAAAGCATTCTTCTGTCCTTTGGATATTTGTGTACATGCCTGATTGAGTGGAAAAAACTGCTGGAGAAAAATGAGATCACAAATGTATGTTTTGGCTGCCATCAAGTCAATACAGTAATAGGTTGGTGAAAACACAAAAACACAATCAAAGCGGCCTTCAGTGTCTGAGTGCATAATTCACTGGGCAGTCAGCCAGAAAAGGTCATTTTTTTTTTTCATCTCATCAGTAATTGTGAAAGAAATAAATATGAGGATTATGGTTTTTGCATAAAAGTTTAAGTGATTGCTCTACAGAAAACAGTTTCTGAATACCCTGGAGTATATGTGTTTATTTGACTTAGGATAGTAAGTGGAAATGTAACAATGAGGTATCAACAACCAGGTGAATTTGTGCTTGTATATGTTTAACACAGAAAAACTGACTACAATTCAAGACATAGTTATGGAAATTGACACATAGTTAACATGTCAATGCTTGGAAAATCCTTTGATACATTCTTGAAGACATTAAGGAAAATGCAAATGTATCTGACTATAAAAGAAAGCTTGTAATCAATAATTTCATGTTAATTATAATAACTTGAATCTGAATGAAGGATTTGTGTGATAAAATCCATATTACTTTGCACAGTCAAAACAGTGATGCTTTAATAATAATCTTGATATATAAATCACAAGAAAAAAATATATGGTACATCAAAGTTTGAAATCCTCTCCCCTCACTATGTTGAAAATTTGCTCTTTTAGTAAACATTTTAATCATATGCCTTATTGGAGAAAACAAATTCTAATATATAAAACAATTTAAAAAATTACCACCCATTTTTATACATTATATACTGTGCTAATTGGTAACCATTTAAACTAGAAACAATGTTTCTCTCTGAGCGGAGCCATAATATAAAACAACAGACACAGTGGTTTTGCTATCTGACCATGCTTACATTCAACATGCATTTTACACTAGACAGGGTGAATAGCTTGTATGCTAGAATGACTCAGTTTTTTAGTATGAGTGGGAGGACTAAAAACATAAACATAATGCAATGTAGTAACTGTTAAGAAAAGCTGTGGGAAAACAAGAAAATACCAACTCTGTCATATTTGACAATATTTTTATAACTGGCAGTTGTTGAATATTTTTACTAAATTACATTTGGCTTAATCAGGGTATTTCATACTATTTATATCATGGGGTCGCAGTAGAATATTTTACTTAAATATAACAAAAATAAATATAGAGGATATATGGTATATAAAGCATCAAAATAAATTGTATGTAGTATTTTATAATTTTTTATTTCAGTTATATCTATCTACACACATCGTGGTGACCAAATAAATTATACTTTTTAGGATTGTTGCCTTAAAACTTTGAAAAGTGTGATTTCACCTATCTAACAACTTACAAAATGGAAGAAAAAAACTATAAAAAATTAGTAACATCCTCTCAACACAAAGAGAATGCAGTAGTAAATATTATTTGATAAGCTAGGAATATCTAATGTCAGCTGAATGCCAAACCCAAAATAGATTCAATAATAATAATTGTGAAAATAATTTTTACACTAACAATAAAGAATACATAATACCCAAATCTATAATAATATCATCAATAGCTATCATTTTATTGATTATTTTTTTGTAGGTCACTCTACTAAAAGCTTAAAAACATTAGTTCTTTGAACCTTGTGACAACTCTAGGAGATAGATACTAATATCCCCATATTCCAGAGGTAAAAAATGTGGTAAGGGAGATTTA
>NC_138369.1:154018870-154101588 GCF_054177405.1 Leptonychotes weddellii | reverse complement strand
GCTTGCCCCGCACCGTCTCTCCGGAGCTCAGCGTACTGCGTGCACTGTGAGAGCAGGAGCCAGACGCAGCTTCCTCAGTCTCCCCTCTGTAACATTACTCTCTAAGACCCTCTTTTGTAGATGTTTCTGGTGTGAACTTAGAATGAAAGCTACTGACCTAGACAGGATGAATCAAAATATCTCTACACAGGATCTAGCCATCTACATGGAAGCAGGCTTTCCTGAGAAATCTAGTATTCTATCCAATCTTTTGGCCATTAAATATATCGATGCATTTTGAGAGGTGAAAATACAGCAGTTGCAAATATTTTTTAGTTTTTAGTTTCATTATATTTTTAAAATAAATAACCTGGGGCAACAGTTTAGGATTTACGCTACTCCAGTAAGAGTGAAGCTACTGCTTTATTCAACAGTCTCCCACATACTTACTAATTTTTTGCTTCTATCAATATCTACTTTCCCCAAATATTACAGTGAGTACAAAAATTAAGCACTCACCCCAAAATAAAATTTATTCTAATTAGAAAATTTAATAAAATGTTATGGACAAAGTAAATTTGCTACATGCACCAGAAAATTTAGTTATTGAGTTATAAATGAGTCAAAAACCTAGCTAAACTTGCTTTCATATAAAATATAAAGAACAAGATTCTGTTAGGTATAGTTGGACAGAAGAGGGTTACTGTTAGTAAAACAAAAACCTTGGAATTGGGGCAGAAGAGAGAGGATAAATTGGACTCAGATTTAAAATGTTCTCTCAGAAGAGCATATATAGATGGGTTTGCAGTGAATAAACTGGAGTCATTTATCTACAGAGTGAGAATTGCCTAGGAGAAGCAACTATGTCTTCAGGATTCTGAAATCAAAACTTCAGTAGTGGGTGTGTTTCGGTAAGTTCAAGTATGGTGTACCCATAACAATGACAATTTTTCATGAGGGAAATACTTTCAAGACAACTGCTACAAACTTAATGTCTATTTCCAGAGACACTTACAGGGACTTTTTTGGCCCTTATGCATTCACAATTAAATTGCGCTATTAGACGTCTTGACTTATGTACTTTCAGTCCAGTTTTTTTTTAGCTTTATTTTTTATTGAAGTAGATAAACAATGTCACATTAATTTCAGGTATATAATACAGTGATTTAACACTTATATACATTAAGATCACCATAAGTCTAGTTACTATCTTTCACCATACAAAGTTATTACAAGATTATTGACTCTAGTCCCTATGCTATACTCTCCTCTGGCAACTACCAGTTCTCTTTATTTATTAGTCTGTTTCCATTTTTTTTATGTTTTGTTTTTTTTTTTTAGATTCAACATATAAGTGAAAACATATGGTATTTGTCTATCTCTGACTTACTTCACTTAACACATTACCCTTTAGGTCCAAACATGTTGTCACAAATGGGAAGATTTCATTCTTTATGATGGCTGAGTAATATTCCAGTGTGTGTGTGTGTGTGTGTGTGTGTGTGTGTGTGTGTGTGTACCAGTTCTTTATCCATTCATCTGTCAATGGACATTTAGGTTGTTTCCATATTGTTCTGTTATAAATAATGCTGCCATGAACATAGGGGTGCATATCTTTTCAAATTAGTGTTTTCATTTTCTTTAGATGAATACACAGAAGTGGAATTGCTGGATCATATGGTAGCTCTGTTTTAAGTTTTTAAGGAACCTCCATACTATTTTCCATAGTGGCTGCACCAGTTGACATTCCCAGTAGCAGAGCATGAGCATTCCTTTTTCTCCACATCCTCATCTACACTTGTTATTTCTTGCCTTTTTGATACTAATCATTCTGACAGATGTGAGGTGATATCTCATTATGGTTTTGATTTGCATTTTTCTGATGATTAGTGATATTGAGCATCTTTTCATGTGTCTCTTGGCTTCTGTGTGTCTTCTTTGGAAAAATGTCTATTCAGGACCTTTACCCATTTTGTGATCAGATGGTTTGTTTGGTTTTTGGTATTGAGTTGTATGAGTTCTTTGTATATTTGCATATTAACCCTTTATCAGATATATCATTTGCAAATATCTTTTCCTATTTAGTAGGTTGCCTTTTTTGTTTTATTGATGGTTTTCTTCACAGTGCAAAAGATTTTTAGTTTGGTATAGTCCTAATTGTTTATTTTTGCTTTTGTTGCTCTTGCCTGGGAACACAGACCCCACGTACATATATTGTTAAGACCAACATCCAAAAATTTACTGCCTATGTTTTCTTCTAGAAGTTTTATAGTTCCAGGTGTCTTTAATCCATTCTAAGTTTATTTTTATATATGGTATAAGGAAGTGGTCTAGTTTTATTCCTTTGCATGTAGCTGTCCAATTTCCCAGCACCACTTGTTAAAGAGACTGTTTCTCCCCATTGTATATTCTTGTCTCCTTTTATGTAGATTAATTGACCCTTTAAGCATGGATTTATTTCTGTGCTATTTTGTTCCATTGATCTATGTGTCTCTTTCTGTGCCAATATCATATTGTTTTGATTGCTATAGTTTGTAGTATAGTTTGAAATCTGAGAGCAGGATATATCTAGATTTGTTCTTCTTTCTCAAGATTGCTTAGGCTACTTGAGTTTTTTTGTGATTCCATACAAATTTTAGGATTATTTGTTTTATTTCTGTGAAAAATGCTAGTGGTGTTTTCATAAATATTACATTGAATTTGTAGATTTTTGGGGGGGTAGTGTGGACATTTAAACATTTATTCTTCTAATCCATGAGCATGGTGTATCTTTCCATTTATTTTGTTACCTCTAAATTCTTCCGTCAGTATCTTATGGTATTCAGAGTACAAGTCATATACCTCCTTGGTCATATAACTCACTTAGTCAAGTGAGTTCCTATGTATTTTATTCTTACTGATGCAATTGTAAGTAGGATTGTTTTCTTAATTTCTCTTTTTTTATGGCCCATTATTAGTGTATAGAAATGCAACAGATTTTCTATGTTAATTTTGTATCCTGCACATTTACTGAATTTATTAGTTCTAATTGTGTTTTTGGTAGAATCTTTAGGATTTTGTATATAAAGTATGTGGAAACAGTGACAGTTTTACTTCTTACCAATTTGGGTCTTTTATTTCTTATTCTTATCTGATTGCTGTGGTTAGAATTGCCAGTACTGTGTTTGAATAAAAGTGGTGGGAGTGGACATTTTGTCTTGTTCTTGATCTTAGAGGAAATACTGTCAGTTTTTCACCATTGAATATGATGCCAGCTGTGGGTTTGTCATATATGGCCTTTATTATGTTGAGGTATGTTCCTTCTACATCTACTTTGTTGAGAGTTTCTAATAAATTGATAGTGAATTTTGTTACATGCGTTTTGTGTGTGTATTGAGATGATCATAAGATTTTTAGCCTTTACTTTGTTAATGTAGTATATCATGTTGATTGACATACATTCTGGACTAAGTCCTACTAGACCGTGTTGTATGATCCTTTTAATGTATTGATGAATTTGTTTAATATTTCATTGAAGAATTTTGCATCTATGTTCATCAGTAATATTGGATGTAATTTTCTTTTTTTGTAATGTCTTTGCCTGGTTTTGTTAAGATAATGTTGGCCTCATAGAGTGAATTTGGAAGCGTTACTTCCTCTTCCATTTTTGGTGAGTTTTAGAAGGGTAGGTATTAATTCTTCTTTAACTGCTTGGTATAATTCACCTGTGAAGCCATCTGGTCCAGGACTTTTCTTTGTTAGATTTCTGATTACTGATTCAATTTTATCACTAATAATTGTCCATTAAGATTTTCTGTTTCTTCCTGATTCAGTCTTGGAAGATTCTTGGAAGATTTTTCCAGGTTGTTTAATTTGTTGGTGTATGATTATACCTAGTGGTCTCATGATCTTTTTTGTTTCTGTGATGTTAGCTGTCAACATCTCTTTCATATCTGATTTTACTTATTTGAGCTTCTTCTTTTTTTCATGTTGAGTCTAGCTGAAGTGCTATCTTTTTTAAATCTTTTCAAAGAAATTGCTTAGTTTCATCATTTTTTTTCTTTTTTTTAGTGCCTATTTCATTTATTTCTACTTGGATTTTTATTATTTCTTCTGTTAACTTTGGGTTTTGTTTATCTTTTTCTAGTTCCTTTACATGTAAAATTAAACTGTTTCAGATTTTTCTTTTTTCTTAAAGTAGGTGTGTATTACTATCAACTTTCCTCTTAAAACTGCTTTGCTGTGTCCCATAGACTTTGGAACATTGTGTTTCCATTTTCTTTTTTCTCAAGGTATTTTTTATTTCCTCTGTGATGTCTTTGTTGACCCACTGGTTGCTTAATAGCATGTTGTTTAGCCTCCACATGTTCATGTTTTTTTTCAGTATTTTTTTTCCTGTAATTGATTTCTAGTTTCATATTGCTGTGGTTAGAAAAAGATGCTTGATATGATTTCAATTTTCTTAAATTTATTGTTAAGTCCATTTAGTCTAATGTGTCATTTTAGGCCACTGTTTCCTTAATGATTTTCTCTCAGAAAGATTTATTCACCAATATAAGTCAGGTGTTGAAGTCCCCTACTATTATTTTATTACTGTCAATTTCTTCTTTTATCTCTGTTAATATTTGATTTATATATTTAGGTGCTCCTGTGTTAGGCATATAGATATTTACAATGGTTATATCCTCCTATTGGATTTATCCCTTTATCATTATTTAATGCCCATCTTTGTCTCTTGTAACAGTCTTGATTTTAATCTATTTTGTCTGATATTAATATGCTATCTCAGCTTTTCATTCATTTCCACTTGCATGGAATATATATTTCCATCCCTTCACTTTCAAAAATATGCATCTTTAGGTCAGAAATGAGTCTCCTATAAGCAGCATATAATTGGGTCTTATTTTTTTATCCATTTTCAACCAATGTCTTCTGATTGGAAAATTTAGTTCATTTACATTTAAAGTAATTATTTACAGGTATTGATATATATGCACTTATTGCCTTTTAGTTAATTTTTTTCTGGTGGTTTTTGTAGTTCTTCTCTGTTCCTTTCTTCTCTTTCTTCTCTTGTGATTTGATGGTTTTCTTTAGTGTTATATTAGGATTTCTTTCTCTTTATTTTTTTGTATATCTTTTATTGGTTTTTGGTTTGTGGTTACCATGAAGTTCATATATAACATCCTATGTTTATAGCTGTTTATATTAAGTTGATGGAAGCTTAAGTTCAAACACATGTTGGAAGCATTACATTTTTATTCCCTCTACTCTACACATTTTATGCAATTGATGCCATATTTTATATATTTTTATTTTCTGTATTTTTTTACTAATTTAGATATTGTTGATTATACTTTTGTGTTTTAAACTCCATACTATTTTATAAGTAATTAATTCACTATCTTCAATGTATGTTTGCTTTTACAGTGTGATCTTTTTCTTTCACAATTTTCTTACTTCTAGTTATGACCTCTTATACACTTAAAGAAGTCATTTTAATGTTTCTTTTAAGGCTAGTTTAGTGGTGATGAATACCTGTAACCTTTGTCTGGGAAACTCTTTATCTCTCCTTCAATTTTGAATAATAATTTTTTTTGTGTAGAAAATTCTTGGTTTAGATTTTCTACTTTCACTATTTTAAATATATCATGTCATTCTCTTCTGGCCTGATAAGTTTCTGCTGAAAAAGCAGCAGATAGCCTTATGGGCTTTCTCTTATATGTAACTATTTGCTTTTCTCTTGCTGCTTTTAAGACTCTCCTTTATCTTTAATTACGACATTTTAATTATTGTGTGCCTTGGTGTGGATCTTTTTGTGTTTATCTGGGTTAGGCTTTCTGTGTGCCTGGACCTAAATTCCTAGGTTATTGAAGTTTTCAGCTATTATTTCTTCAAATAATTTTTCTGTCCTGTTCTCTCTTCTTCTTGGACCTATATGATGTTAATGTTAGTATTCTGATGTTGTCCCAGAAGTCCCTTAAACTACCCTGATTTGTTACTGTTGTAGTTGTTTTGTTCAGTCTGAATGATCTCTGCTACCCTGTCTTCCAGATCACTGATCCATTCTTTTGTATCATTTAATCTGATGTTGATTCCCTCTAGTGTATTTTCATTTCAATTATTGAATACTTCAGCTCTGGTTGGTTCTTTTTTTATATTTCCTATCCCATTGTTGAAATTCTCCCTGTGTTCAGACATTCTTCTTCTAAGTTCAGTAAGCATCTTTATGACCGTAATTTTTAAATCTGTATTAGGTAGATTGCTTATCTCCATTTTGTTTAGGGTTTTTTTTTTTTTTTTGAATTTTTATCTTGTTCTTTCATTTGGAACATGTTCCTCCCTCTCCTTATTTTGTCTGATTCTCTGTGTTTGTTTCTATGTATTAGGTAGATCATCTACAACTAGTCTTGAAGGAGTTGTCTTATGTAGAAGTCTTCCTCTGGGGCTCTATAGCACAAATCCCCCCTTGATCAACAGAATCAGGCACTCTGGGGGCACCCAGGTGGCTCAGTTGGTTGAGTGTCCAACTCGATTTTGGCTCAGGTCATGATATCAGGGTCGTGAGATTGAGCCTCATGTCGGGCTCTGTGCTCAGCAGGGAGTCTGCTTGAGATTCTTTCTTTTTGTCTCTCTCCCTACGCATGTGCGCTCTCTCTCTCTGTCTCTGTGTCTTTCTCTCAAATAAATAAATCTTAAAAAAAAGAAAAGAAAAGAAAAGAATCAGGCACTCTGAAGTATCCTCTATGTGAGATCATGCACCCTCCTGTTGTGGCTGGACTGCTATGGGTGTGCTGGCCCCAAGGGAGGCTGGTTGAGAGGCCCAGCTTCAGCTTCTGTCAGTTAACTGGTGGGTGGGCCTAACTCTCCTACAACCAGAAGCATGGCAAGAAAAATTCTGCCTAACATTGCATACATTCTCTGAGAAAGTTTCTTCAGATCTCTATCCTTCCAGCACACAACCTAAAATTAATCAATAAATCTCTTTTATGTATGGCCCAGGCATTTTTCAAACTGCTGCATCTGTGCTTGGTCTTAGAACAAGTGAATTTGTGTGCAGGCTCTTTAAGAACAAAGTCTCAGTTTCCTATAATCCTCCTTCTCTCCCAAAGTTAAGCCCTGATGCATTTTAAAGCTCCCAGAGTAGAGCCCTACTGATTTTCAAAGCCAGACATATGTGTGCCCATCTTTCTGGTACAGATCCCTAGGGTGGGGGTGCCCAATGTGTGGTTTGAACTCCTTGCTCCTCAGGAGAACTTCTACAGGTACGGTATTCCTCCTGCTTGTCAGTTACTATGCCAGGGGTGTGGGTCCTGACCAGACTGCATCTCTATCCCTCTTATTTTTCTTGACGTGGTTTAATTTAGCTGTGGAAGAGTTGTTCTGATATTCTTCAGCATATTCTTGGAGAGAGTTGCTCTATATGTAGTTGCAGCCTCAGTGTATCCATGGAAGGAGGTGAGCTTTGGATCCTCATACTCAGCCATTTTGATCCCAAGAACCACATTCAGCCCAGTTTTAAAGTGATATTTACACCTAATAATTCTTTATTATTCTTTTAAATTACAGCAAAAATATTATTTAAGAAAGAAAATCATATGGGGCGCCTGGGTGGCTCAGTCATTAAGCCTCTGCTTTCGACTCAGGTCATGATCCCCGGGTCCTGGGATTGAGCCCCACATCGGGCTCCCTGCTTGGCAGGAAGCCTGCTTCTCCCTCTCCCACTCACCCTGCTTGTGTTCCCTCTCTCGCTGTGTCTCTCTCTGTCAAATAAATAAATAAAATCTTTAAAAAAAAAAAAAAGAAAGAAAGAAAATCATAGCAACTAAATTATATATGATGATGAGGATGATAATAATGACAATGATGATATTGTTTTGAATTGATGGCAAAGGCATAAATTAAGAATTTGTTTGCCTACTTAGCAGGAGAGCTGAGATTAATACATAAGATAGGATAAATAAAAGAAATCAGAAAAATGGCAAAAGAAGCATAATTAGAGAAGTAAAGAATTTATATTATATATACAGTTGCTCCATATCAGATGTAAGAAGCATGGACTAACATGGACTTTCAGTTTAATCATACATGTAATTATTTTGGCATGGTAATAAAAATTTTATAGATGTAAGATACATAGCATTTTGGTTTGTGTATTATTAAAGTTGTACAGCATACTGACAAGAAAACTACCTTAGGTCACTTATAATTGATACTGTGTTTCAAGTATTTTGCACTGAATTGTGAAATATAGCATATATGCTAAAGAACTTTTAAAGGAATAGGTATGGTATAAAGAAGAAAAATATTGAAATCTTGTATAACTAATACTTAGATATAAAACATTAGTATCTCTGAAGTCTCCTCTCTTGCCATGCTTTTTCTTTATGCCCTGATGTGATTAACAAAGCTCAAATTTACATGATATGGCAAATGCAAAGACAGTTTCAGCACTCATCTTACCTTTCCTGGTTTCTAGGTTCACCTAGTTTTTGGAATATTCATTCTCTACTTTCTTACCAGCTTATCTTTACATTTATGAGACTACTTTTTTGAAATATGTTATTTCACTATCATAATTGTTTACATTAGGAATGCTGTTCAGTGCACCTTAATTCTTGTTGAAATATCAATCATATATGTTATATTTGAAACATAACAATAGGTATCAAGTTCATTTTAATACAAGAGCATCATATTTATGCATGCAAGTGGATTTGTAGATAATTATGGTAGACACAGGAAGATGGGTAAATCATTTGTTGCTTTTATAAAGGAGAAGATAAGCATTTACTCCTCCAGAAGTGCTATTTTAAGTATTATCCTAGAAGATATTAGGCCAGAGCATTGGAACCTAGAGAATTTTCCATGCCTAGCAAATGTGGCAACAAAACAATTCCAGAGCGGGAAAAATTTATATTTTTATTAAAATGGTCAGAGTGCCAATGCTGGTAACTGCTGAGAGAACTGTAAAGAAAAAAAAAAAAAAAAACAGGGTGCCTGGGTGGCTCAGTTGATTCAGCGACTGGTATCAGCTCAGGTCATGATCCCAGGTTCCTGGGATCGAGTCCTACATCAGGCTGCCCCTGCCCTGTGGGGAGCCTGCTCCTCCCTCTGCCTCTACCTGCCACTCCTCCAGCTTGTGCGCGCGCTCTCTCTCTGTCAAATAAATAAATAAAATCTTAAGAAAATAATATTATGATATAAAGAGATATAAAATTGTGGTGCCTTCATTTCAAGAAATGTTTTCTCTACCCAAGCAATTTTTGGGAACTTAATACAAAAATAAAGAAAATAGATAGGGAAGCTGGAGTAAAAATTAATGGCATCATGACAGATGTTACAGGCTCAGTTAAAATGGTTATTGTGGCAATAGCTCAGCAGTAGTTCAACAAAGAACGGAAGATAAGCAACTGCATTATAGTATAAGGAATGACAATGTTCCCTAAACCAGCATCATAGGTGAATCAGAATGCATCTAACAAATAATCAGTAGAATATTTTAAGATACATGTATGTACATATCAACCTGATAATCGCTCTTTAAGGATTATCTAAAAGAATAAAAAAGAATGCTAGAATTTGACCTATTTCTTTATTGTTTCACCTAAGATGCACCTATAATTATAAAATTTAAATGATAAAAAACAATTCTGTATATCTTTTCATATCATTGTTCTATTAAAATGTAAGTAATTCCGGGAACTATTTGAATGGTTAGGTCTTTCTTTTTCAATCCTTTCCTGCTCTTTGGAAAACAGAACTCAAAATCTTTTTTCTTCTAAAGCATACATAATTTAGCTGTATCTGACATATTGATTGTTTGCATTTTATTCCTGTCTGTGCATAGGCTTGAAATAATCCTTGAAGTATTCAGGAGGAAGGTGTAGGCTGGAGGATTCCGCCTACATCACTCCTTGCTCTAGAACTTTTTCGTTTTTAGCTGTAAATTGATAATTCTATGTTAATTTTCATTTAGAGAATTTCATGGCTTCAATAATCTGAAACATAAAACCCCACACATTTCTATGAATACAGATTGACACAGAGATTATTTTTGTTCTACTTTAAGCTTGACTATGGATTTGAGCAATTAATTGTTCAGTTATTCCTAACAATTATTATAATGATCAAACAAGGATATCTATTTAAAAGCATTTATAAATGTAAAATCTCTTATTTAAGTGACTTTGAAACTACTTCCATCAGAGTGTCTATATTTGACATTTTCAATGTAAGATTCATACTAAGAGATTAATTAGCCCTGTTTTCCAGTCTATGTTCAATCTAAAAATGTACATTTTGAATAATGTTTTTTTTTTAGAAAGTGAAAAATACAGATTTTTCAAATATAGTTGTCTTTTTTTCTGAAGCTTTTTCTTATATAAACACTGAAGATGGTTACCAAGTATGATTCATTGCTGGAAAAAAAAAAGCAAGAAATGTGAAAGATTTTCTAAGTATCTCATTTTTTTAAAAATGTAGTATTTTTGCTGTTCACTTCCATTATTCCATGGTTGACATTTTTAGTGGCGGGAATTCAGTGGTGTTTTTTTATACATTGTTAACTTGACATGGCCTTTGTTTGCTGTAATATGTTGTTGGTAGGAATGAATACACCTATAGGATTTGTAGCTGTTAAGATACAAGAGTAAAAATTACTATTTTTAATTATTTCTATCGATTCCTGCAATTATTAAACCAGAAAGAATGCTTTTTTCTTTTATTTTGTTTTGTGACGAATCTCTTTGGATCATGGTAGTTTTATGGAAAAGCTCATTTCCTAACTTGAAGAAAAAAAGGTATAATTACAGAAGGATTGTGTTGTGGGTTGAATTGTGTTCCCTCTCCCCAAATTCACATGTTGAAGTCCTAATCCCTAGTATCTCATAATATAACCTATTTGGACATAGGGCGATTATGTTTAAATGAAGTCGTATGTATGACCTTAATCCAATCTAATTGGTGTCTTTATAAGGAGAGGAAATTTGGACACTCAAAAAATATATCAGAAAATATGAGGAGAGTTGAGAAGGTGACCATCTGCAAGCCAAAGAGAGTCTTCAAGAGAAACCAAACATAATGACACCTTAATCTTCAATTTTTAACCTCTAGAGTTATGAGAAAATAAATTTCTATTGTTTAAGCCACCACTCTGTAGTATTTTGTTATGGTAGCTCTATTCTATAGGTGGGTAGGATGGCACAACTGTCATATTTTACTAGTTGAGAGCAAAGAAAGGATCACATGCAGTTAATGGCATGTACACACAGACACAGAAGATGTGACATTTTCTGATTGGAAAATTCTGAATATGGTTTGAAAGACACAACAGGATGTGAATTTGGTGATTGAGAAGGTATCAAATTGTGAAAAGCTCCCTATGCCATGGTTATGTGGTTGATTTTTAATCTGTGGATAATAAAGAGCTATCACACACATTTTCAAGAAAAAGCAATAGGAGTGAGTAGAAGAATACAAGGCTCAAGTGATGAAAGAAAATTTTGTGTTCAGGAAAGACATTCTAAAGGATTATTATTACTTTTTTTAAATTTAAAAATCGTCATGTGATTTCCTTGTCCTGGAAAAATCTAGGAAAAGTAACTATGAGGAATACTCCTGATTCAGAAGCAATTTAAAATCAATTCTAAACAAATAATTACAAATACTTTTCTTAATGACTAAGTTAATAAATACATTTGGCAGAAGAAGCACTGCATGGTTTTAGTATTATAAGGTAATTAATACCTGATGCGACTTTTCACTGCCCCAACCAATGATAACTGTTTTTCTAAATTTGTATTCTAAGCTGTGTTTCTGAATAGATTTGACTGATGTTTAGCATTTGTCAAAAAAAGGAAGCCATGGAGGTGCCTGGGTGGCTCAGGTGTTAAGCATCTGCCTTCAGCTCAGGTCATGATCCCAGTGTCCTGGGATCAAGCACCACATCGGGCTCTCTGCTGAGTGGGGAGCCTGTTTCTCCCTCTCCCACTCCCCCTGTTTATATTCCCTCTCTCGCTGTCTCTCTCTCTGTCAAATAAATAAATAAAATCTTAAAAAAAAAAGAGGAAGCCATGAATAGATTCAAGGAATCCATTATTTTGTCTCATTTGAAGAATGGTGAGGTAAAGGAATTCCATTAAAATTTTTTTTTTAATTTTATTTATTTTTGAGAGAGAATTACAGAGAGGGAGAATGAGAGGGGTGAGGGTCAGAGGGAGAAGCAGACTCCCTGCCGAGCAGGGAGCCCAGAATTCCATTAAAATTTTGAGGTATTTTAGGAATCTTAATTTAAAGATAAAATCCAGTGAAGAAAAAAAAATGCTATGAACGGACTGAAACTTGCCTGAAACACCAAGACATAAAAGTAGTGTAAGTTATTTGTGATATAAAAGTACCTGTAGCTCTGAGATCCAGGAAAGAAAGAAAACAGAAAAAGAAAAGGACTTTGATAGATGCCCTATAGCCCTCAGATTCCCAGGAGTTTTGATTCTGTTTCTTTCTTTATCTATCTTTGGACCGTTATTAATCTGATGTCTGAGCCACCAAAGCACCTCTGAACTAATGTTTAAATATGCCACTGAGCCCTGAGTCTTTCAGGGTTAATTATGGGAAAAATACAGTACTTAAGAGAAAGGTAAAAATGAATTACCTACCTGAAATATCCTTTCGAGGTTTATGACTCTCAGGATGCAGAGATATTTTGTTCCTAGTTTCTAATGGCATCCATGATGTCAAGATTTAGTGTAAGAATGTACTCAGAGTGATGTTTAAATTAAAGAATGCTGCCAAGACCAAAGTATCTAGAAAATTGGTTCACTATGAGAATTGCCTTATGAAAGAAATGCAAAAATCCGTGCAGTTGTGGACTGAGTGTGATATACAATGTATGGTTGGGGCATCATTTGATTTCATTTTTATTTAATAGGGTCTTTGGAAAAATAAGCTGTCTTACCTATAAGTATGCTTGCAGGTGCAGACTGCTTTATGAAGAGACTGGTTTAACTGATGGTCACAAAAAATTCGTTATGAATACTTTTGGGAGAAGAAAACCTCACTGAGGTGCCTCTTCTATAACAGGAATTCTGAAAGTGATTGAAAAACTATGCTGGGTGTCTAGGTTCTCTTAAATCTCCATAAAGGCAAAAAACTATTAAAGGCATCATATTTCTAAGTTCCCATATTTTTACAATGTAATTTTTTAAAAACCAAGAAAGCATTCAATAAGAAAGTTAAATGCCATTTTTAAATAAGGAAGCTAGCCTTAGATTGCAAAATAAATTGGTTTTTGTTGTTGTTAATGTTCTGCTAGAAAACCTGGATTTCTTGCAAGTACATCTCTATGGCTTTTCAAGGAGATGTATTGATGGGGAAAGAATATTCTCATTATTAATTTTTTTGTCTTACAGGTAACATATTTACATATTTGCTTCTTTCAACTTGCCTCTTTATACAAGGGAACATCTATGCAGCTTGAGTATTTTTTTTGTCTAGTTGTGTGACATTCTCAAGTGACCCCTTTCCAGGGTCCATGGAAAATTTAGTGGTAATGTGAATGAGAACTTCTTGGACTGGTTATAAAAACAAAACAAAACAAAACAAAACTTCAGATTTCAACAGAAAAATACCAATAGGCAATAAAAAAATATACTCTCTCTGAGTAGGCTCATATGTTTGAGAAGATTCTACTGTATCCCTACTTTTGTTTTTCTCAGTCTCACAACTGTCACAGCTATCAGTCACTCCAATTGCCTGTCACATGTGGAAGGTTTGAGGTTCTAATCAGATCTAATTCAGGTGATTGGGTCCCCTATTACTGTGTTTAAGCAGCTTAATGATTTGAAGGATTTAAGTAATATACCCTGAACTAATTTAATTCACATTTGATTTTGAATTGCTTTTTTTTCACTGGAACAATAGTACGGAAGTCAGAATTACATAACTAGAATAATTTCAGGGGTCCATTTCATTTCCAGAGTAGAGCCTAAGCAATTAATTATTTTCTGATTGGTGGCTGGGGTGTGTGGGGGGTGAGGGGTGAGTGTTGGAGTGGGTTGGGTAAAATTCCCAAAGAAAGACAATTCGTGTTTTATCTAGATTACTTTTCTCTGAGTATTTCTCATGGTTATTGATAACAGCCACGTGAATCCTATTTCAATATTCTACCAACCATATAATACACACTAATTTATGTATTCATTCATTAATTTATTTTTTCATTCAATGACTATCAAGCTACATTCTGGGACTCATGCTGGACACAAGAAATACAAAAATGCTTAAGATTGAGTCTATGTTTTTATGGAGGTTATTAGCGGGTAGTGAGATATTTCAAAATCAATATTTAAAAATGTTAAAAATATAAATTTTATTCTCTGTTATGTGTCATAGATTTATTTGACAATATTATAATTAGACATGGTTTCATGATGTTTTTCCTGGCTGTCTTTAGACTCTTATTTCTTATCACTCAGCCTTACTTTTTATGTTATATGAATATTAAACAGATTTAGCTCTTCAAAATTCCTCATGTTGTACCCTTTGCATAATGTTTTTTTTCCCTTCATTCTGTTCATCATAATCATTTTTGACATAGTCAATAAATTAAGCAGGTACGTCATTTAATTTTATTAATGGTGACACTTGAGAGTTGTATGTTTTTTCTTCTATTTTTTATAATATTTAAAATATACTCTGGGAACAATCCCTTGACAAATATTATTAAAAGTTTATTTAAGAGTTTGATTTTTAATTTATATTTTAGGAGGTAGGAAATAAATAGACAATATAATTTATACATCCAAAAATACCCACAGAAGTGTTAAGTCATAAATTAATTATGTAAAAAAAGTGAATGTCTTATCAGGATTTTAGAGTTATTTATATTTTTGTCTTGCTGTGGAGGATAAGTTAATATTTTAAACTGTCTAGATCATGGTTTGTGTGCATTTGTAGTTGCTGTTTTGTGATTTTTATTTTTTTCAACTTTATTGCACTGTAACTGTCAAAATTATAAGATAGTTAAAGTGCACAATGTGATGATTTGGTACACATAGTCATTATGAAAGGACTCCCCCCCAGTGAGTTAATACATTAATCACCAAACTTCGTGTGTGTGAACATTTAAGTAAGTTCTACTCTTAAGCAAATTTCAGTTGTACAATACAGTGTTATCAAGTATAGTTGCCAGGTTATACATTAAGTACTCAGCCCTTCTTCATCTTAGTGCTTAAAGTTTGTACCTTTTTAGCAACCTCTCCCTATTTTTTTTGTCCCCAAGCCCCTGGCAACCACTTTTCTACTCTGTGAGGCTGGCCTCCCTCCCACCCTCTCACTCCCTCCCTCCGTCCCTTTCTTTTTTTTTTAATGATTTTTTTCTTTTTCTCTTCTCTTTTCTTCTCTTCTCTTCTCTTCTTTTTGCTTTTTATTTTAATTCCAGTTAGTTAACATAGTGTTATATTAGTTTCAGGTGTACAATATAGTGATTCAACAATTCCATACATCACCCCTGGTGCTCATCACAAAAAATGCACTCCTTAATCCCCATCACCTATTTAACCCATTAACTCACTCCCACCCCTCTGGTAACCATCCATTTGTTCTCTATAATTAAGAATATTTTTCTTGGTTTCTCTCCCTTTTGCCTTCGCATTTTTGTTTTGTTTCTTAAATTCCACATATGAGTGAAATCATATGTCTTTCTCTGATGATTTATTTTGCTTAGAATTATGCTCTAGCTCCATCCATATCATTGCAAATGGCAAGATTTTGGTCTCTTTGGTTGAAAAATATTCCATTGTGTGTGTGTGTGTGTGTGTGTGTGTATCCCATCTTTATCCATTCATCATTTGATGGACAGTTGGGTTGCTACCATATCTGGGCTACTGTAAATAATGCTGCTGTAAACATAGAACTGAATGTATCCCTTTGAATTAGTGTTTTTGTGTGTTCTTTAGGTAAATACCCAGTAGTGTGATTGCTGGTACATAGGGTAGTTCTATATTTAACTTTTTGAGGAAACTCCATACTGTTTTCCACAGTGGCTGCACCAGTTTGCCTTCATACCAACAGTGCAAGAAGGGTCCTTTTTCTCCTTTTTCTCCACAGCCTCATCAGCACCTGTTATTTCTTGTATTGTTGATTTTAGCCATTCTGACAGGTGTGAGGTAATATCTCATTATAGCTTTGATTTGCATTTCCATGATGGTAAGTGGTGATGAACATCTTTTCATATGTCTGTTGGCCATCTGTTATCTTTGGAGAAATATCTGTTTCTGTCTTCTGTCCATATTTTAATTAGATTATTTGTTTTTTGGGTGTTGAGCTGTATAAGTTCTTTATATAATTTGGAGACTAACACTTTATTGGATATGTCATTTGCAAATATCTTCTCCCATTCCATAGGTTGCCTTTTAGTTTTGTTGATTGTTTCCTTTGCTGTGCAGAAGCTTTTTCTTTGGATATTGTCCCAATAATTTGTTTTTGGTTTTGTTTCCCTTACCTCAGGAGACATATCTAGAAAAAAGTTGCTATGGGCAATAAGAGATTACTACCTGTGTCCTCTTCTAGGATTTTTATGATTTCAGGTCTTACATTTAGGTCTCTAATCCTTTTGAATTTATTTTTGTGTATGGTGTAAGAAAGTGGTTCAGTTTTTTTTTTTTCTTTTGCATGTTGCTGTTCAGTTTTCTCAATACCATTTGTTGAAGAGACTGTCCCTTTCCCATTGGATAATCTTTCCTGCTTTGTGAACGATTAATTGACCATATAATTGTGGATTTATTTCTGGGTTTTATATTCTGTTCTATTGATCTATGTGTCTATTTTTGTGCCAGTGCCATACTGTTTAGAGTGCTACAGCTTTGTACTATAACTTGAAGTCTGGAATTGTGATGCCTCCAGCTTTGCTTTTCTTTTTCAAGATTGCTTTGACTATTCAGGGTCTTTTCTGGTATCAAACAAATTTTAGAATTGTTTGTTGTGGTTCTGTGAAAAATTCTGTTGGTATTTTGATGGGATTGCATGAAATGTGTAGATTGCTTGGGTAGTATAGACATTTTAACAATATTTTTTCAATCCAGGAACATAGAGTTTCTTTCCATTTCTGTGTCATCTTCCATTTCTTTCATCAATGCTTTATGGTTTTAGAGGACAAGTCTTTCACCTCTTTGGTTAATTTATTCCTGCATATCTTATTATTTTTGGTGAAATTGTAAATGAGATTGTTTTATTAGTTTCTCTTTCTGCTCCTTTAATACTCTGGTTTCTCTTCAGATCGCATAAATCTTTCACCTTTTTTTCTGCTCCTTTATTATTGGTGTATAGAAATGCAACAGATTTCTGTACATTGATTTTGTATCCTGAGACTTTACTGAACTTGTTTATCAGTTCTAGTAGTATTTTTGGTCAAGTCTTTTAGGTTTTCTAGATATAATATCATGTCATCTGCAAATAGTGAAAGTTTTACTTCTTCCTTACCAATTTGGATGCCTTTAATTTCTTTTTATTGTCTGATTTCTGTGACTAGGACTTCCAGTACTATGTAGAATAAAAGTGGTAAGAGTGGCTTTCCTTGTCTCTTTCCTGACCTTGGGAAGCTTTCAGATTTTTCCGACTGAGGATGATGTTACTTGTACATTTTTCATATATGGCCTTTATTATATTGAGATATGTTCTCTCTAAACCTACTTTGTTGAGGGTTTTTATCTTTTTTTTTTTTTTGGTCTAAATGTTTTTATTTGAAACAAATAGTTGCACCAAGCAAGAGCTTACTTTCCCCACTCCAAACTAAAACAGAGCGCAATAGGGGCAAACGTCATTTGGCAGGACAGTTCCAGTATGTGAACATCCTTCTACTCCCTGTGGTTGGGGCAACTTTATTCATCAGCAGTCATTCTTACACAAAACATTAACCCCAAAGTACTAATGTCACATAAAAGGAAGTGGTCTTAATTTCATGTGTGGGGCAGTATGTTCTATAAATGCCAAAAGGTAGGCGAAGCACAAACACAACCCACTCTTTAAAAAAAACTAAATAGTTCAAAGAATTTTCCATCCCCCACCCCTTACTCCCATAATAAAAAGTAGTGCTGGGGTCTGACACCCAGATTTGGTTTTTATCCTGGCCATTTACAAAGTGTTTGCCCATCTGAATTGCATCATTAGGGTTATGGATAAAAGTTCATTCACTTTGAAGAGAGGTGTATCTACTCCTTCCTCCTCTTCTTGCCTTCATGCTCATGTTCCTTGGGGCAGCTGCTATCTGAGGGTCTTTTAGAGCCACCGTGCTGTTTGGCTTCTTCCAAAAACTTGTCCAAACCAAAAGGATCTTCCTCAAACTGAACAGGTCCTTCTCGGCCTCTTTGCCTACGGTCTGAACCAGAAAACTCTTTATCGGGAACAAATCTGTTGGTCTTTATTCTGGCTTCTAGGTCATCACCATACATGTGCTTGTCCAGATTTTTACTGGGCCTGTAAATACTCTGGGCCATATCTTTACCACCTCTCCAGGCTTGATCATAAATGTAAATTTCATCTTCTCCACCTGCAAAACCACTGTCCATACCCTTGGACTGGTTGAAAAGCCTTTGGTCATACTGAACTTCGTTGGACATCCGAGGATTGGGCACACCAAGAGCAATGACTTCACTGATATCTCAATTTTCATTTCTCTGTGGTTACTACCTCTTATCAGGAGCTTCCCTGGAAAGATTCCTGTGTGCAGTCTCTTTTCGCCTGTCATGCCGGATTTCATCCCTCTCACGTGCCTCCCCATCCTCTTTTTCCACATGGGTTTTGATCCCAGCTCTTCTCTCCCTGGCTTTCTGGGCCATTTCTCTAAGTTTCTCTTCATGTTTCTCCTTTTCTTTTTGAGCCATCTTTCTCTCTACTTGAGCACACATGTCTACAACTTCACGAGCCTTCCGATCAACAATATAGAGGGCTTTGGCCAGCTTGGCGAAGTTCTCATTGATGTGAACTGTCTGCAGGCCTCTTCCATCAGCAGCAAGACGTTTGTCTAATGGAATTGTATACCCCTTTGCATTTTTCCAGTTTGAAATACAAGGAGGGATCTTCCACTCTTGTTGCTCCTTCACAGTCATCTTTCGGCTAGGAGAATGCATGACAGGTGCAGGAGGGGAAGGTGGTCCTCGGGGAATTTTCTTATTAATCTTGAACCTTGGAGGCTCCATTGGATCTTTCTGCATTTCCACCATCTGAATAACTCTCTGTTTAGCTCCAGAGTTGAAAGCCACTCCTTGTTGAGATGGTGTGTATCGAATATATTGAGCGGGAGCCAGTTTATCAGCAGCTTGAACTGGCATGGCTGCAGCAACCTTCTGTGATACGGATTTTTCTAAGGCTACCCTTGTCTTTTCTGTTATCTCTTTAATGACTTCTTCATCAGGTCTTTGCAGGTCTGGGTCCTCTGCATTCATAACTTCCTTGGGAACCAGGTCAGTATACTTGCTATAAATGACCTTGTCTTTTGACTGTCCTTGCCGAGCAATTGCATCATATTTAATTTTTCCTTCAGCATCCACCTGAATGGCCAGTGCATTTGACATTTTTTTATTTTGCCCCATATCCAGTGGATACTGGGCCACATGGATCTCTGGAAAAGCACCTCCACCTCCAAAATCCTCTAATAACCGAGGTGTCCAGCCTTTCTGGTACCCGTATGGGGGAGGTTCTCTTCGGGAGGAGACCAGTGAGGTCTGTCATGATCTCTGGGATCTTGCCTTTTCTTCAGCCTCAAGCTGGTCCTGAGATAGCTGAGTAGGTGCACGTAAAAAGCTGGTGAGTGCCATCTTCTTCCGCTTCTTCCGAGGGTTTTTATCTTGAATGGATGTTGCTCTGTCAAATGCTTTTTCTGCATCTACTTTAAATAATCATATGTTTCTTATCTTTTTTCTTATTGATGTGATGTGTAACATTGATTGATTGATTTGTGAATATAGAACAACCCTTGCAAACCAGGAATAAATCCCATTTGGTTGTGGTGAATGAATTTTTTAGTGAATTGTTGGATTTGGTTTACTAGTATTTTTTGAGGATTTTTTTTTTTTTAAATTTCATTTATTTATTTGAGTGAGAGAGAATGAGAGATAGCACGAGAGGGAAGAGGGTCAGAGGGAGAAGCAGACTCCCCGCTGAGCAGGGAGCCTGATGTGGGACTCGATCCCGGGACTCCAGGATCATGACCTGAGCCGAAGGCAGTCGCTTAACCAGCTGAGCCACCCAGGCGCCCTTTTTTGAGGATTTTTGCATCTATGTTCATCAGGGATATTGGCTTGTGGTTCTCTTTTTTATTGGTGTATTTGTCTGGTTCTGGCATCAGGATAATGCTGGCCTCATAGAATGAATTTGGAAGTTTTCCTTCCTTTTCTATTTTTTGTAATAGCTTGAGAAGAATGGATATTAAGTCTTCTTTAAATGTTTGGTAGAATTTGCCTGTGAAGCTATCTGGTCCTGGACTTTTGTTTGTTGGGACTTTTGCGTTTTGATTACTGATTCAATTTACTCGCTGGTTATCAATCTATTCAAATTTTCTATTTCTTCTGATCAATTTTGGCAGTTTATATGTTTCTAGGAATTTATCCATTTCTTCTAGGTTGTCTAATTTGTTGGCATATAATTTTACATAATATTCTCTTAAAATTGTTTATATTTCTGTGGTGTCAATTGTTATTTATCCTCTCTCATTTGTGATTTTATTTGGGTTTTTCTCTTTTTGATAATTCTGGCTAGAGTTTATCAATTTTATTAATTTTTTTCAACAAACCAGCTCCTGGTTTCATTGATCTATTCTATTGTTTGTTTAGTTTTTAAATGATTTATTTCTGCTTTAATCTTTATTATTTCCTTTCTTCTGCTGGCTTTAGGCTTCACTTGTTCTTTTTCTAGCTCTTTTACATGTCAGGTGAGGTTGTTTGAGGTTTTTTTTGCTTCTTGAGATAAACCTATATTGCTATAAACTTCCCTCCTACAACTGCTTTTGCTGCATCCCAGAGGCTTTTGGACCATTGCATTTTCATTTTCATTTGTTTCCATGTAGTTTTTGATTTCTTCCTTTATTTGATAGTTGACCCATAAATTGTTTAGTAGCATTTATTTAACTTCCATGTATTTGTGGCCTTTCCAGATTTTTTTCTTGTGGTTAACTTCTAGTTTCATAGTATTATGATCAGAAAAGATGCATGGTATGATTTCACTCTTTTTGAATTTGTTGAGGCTTGTCCAATGGGCTAATATGTGATCTCTTCTGGAGAATGTTCCATGTGCACTTGAAAAGAATGTGTATTCTGCTGTTTTAGGATGGAATGTTCTGAATACATTTGTTAAACCCATCTTTTCCAGTGCATCATTCAAAGTTATTTTTCCTTGTTGATTTTCTGTTTAGATGATCTGTCCATTGATGTAAATGGGGTGTTAAAGTCCCTTACTATTATTGTATTATTATCGATTAGTTCCTTTCTATTGATATGAACTGTTTTCTATATTTGGGTTCTTTTATGTTGGGTGCATAAATATTTATAATTGTTATATCTTCTTATTGGATTTTCCCCTTTATTATTATATATTGTCCTTCTTTGTCTCTTGTTACAGTCTTTGTTTTAATGTTTATTTTGTCCAATATAAATATTGCTACTCTGGCTTTCTTTTGACATCCATTTGCGCGATAGATGTTTCTCCATCTCCACACTTTCAATCTTTAGGTCTAAAATGAGTCTCTTGTGGACAGCATATAGATGAGTCTAGCAGAGGCTGCTGCTGTCTCTTTAGGGGTGGTGACCCAGCTATCACTTGCCCTCCTGGATTGCCTTGTCCTGAATCAGCTGAATTTTAAAGCTCTAGGCTCCAAGTCCCACTGGTTTTAAAAAACTCACAGAATTCAGCCTCTCTGGTTTTAAAGCCAAATATTTTGGGGATTAATCTTCCCTGTGTAAGCTCCCTGATGCAAGGGCTCATTTCTCTGCCCTCTCCTCACACACATCTCCCTCCCTCCTAGAGGCAGCCTCCCTCCACCTTTCTGACTTTCCTAACCTTTCAGATGTGCTTCTCCTCTATATTGAGTTGTGGAGTTTGTTCTGCCAGTCTTCAGATCATTCACCAGTTTATTGACTTGGATGTGAATGGTTTCAATTTGTAAACGGAGGCCATGGAGCGCTCATGGTCCTCCTACCCCACCTTCTTCCCCCAGACCCAGTCCCAGTTTTGGTGAGCCTTTGATGCTGACATTTAAGTTGAGTGGTATTCTTCCTCTTCCAGTTCTCTTTTATTATAGTGTCCTTGTCTGGCTTTGGTATCAACAGGGTAATGGTGACTTCATAAAATAAGTTTGGAATATCCCTTCCTTTTTTTTTATTATAGTGTGCAAAAAATTTATATTAGTTTTTCTTTAAATATTTAGTGGAATTTTACCAGCATAACCATCTGGTCCTGGAATTTCTTTGGGTGCTCTTGTGCCCATTAAGGACTGCTTCTTTATCTGCTACAGTCCTGTGTGATTTATGAATGCAAGCCCCATTGGTTATTAGAGCCAGGTTCTCTGGGGTCCTCAGACAGGAGCCATAAAAGCTGAAAACCATAAATGTATGCAAGCTCTTCCAGGGAGTTATTGGTATCTTGGTGTGAAGCAGAGGGAGAAGCTGGAGATGTCTACCATTTTTCCCAGTCTCTTGGGAAAATTATAGCTAGTCCCTAAATATGTGCTAAATTAGAAGTCTGACCCTCAAACCATAGCTTTTAAAGTATGTAGCTGGACTCCTTTCAGACAAAAACAGAGACGGTCAGGCTTTGTTCCCTATACACTGAGGCCTGGGGGAATAGCTACTACAAGTGTTCATGTGCTTGTTAGCAACTGCTATATGTTTGCTGTAATCATGTGGGTCTCCTGGATGCAAGCCTCATTGGTTTTCAGAGCTGGGTGTATTGGGGGACACATCCCTTAGGGGAAGTCTTAAAAGTTGGGGCACTAGATGTATGATCCAAACCCTTTGCTGCTTAGAGAGAAGCTGGGAGTTGGGGGGAGGGGGTTCTCTCCCAATTGTATGTCACTGTGCTGGAGGTGTTTTTATGGTGGGAGTGCCTCAGCTTTTCCAACCCACTTCAATGTGACTGTATTCTCACTTACCCAGTGTTTAGGGGTTGTTCACTACTTTTTGGATTTTATTCAGTGGTAATTGCTTCGTGTATAGCTGTACATTCAATATACCTATGGTTGAAGGCTAGTTCAGGAGCCTCTTATATTGCTATCTTGGTCCATTCCCAACTGTAATTTTGATTTTTAATTTAAATGCAAGTGTCAGAGACTTGTTTTCATCCTATTAAAATAACTAGTACTAAAGTTGGCCCTTTTTCATAAGCTACTAAAAAATTGGGCAAAATAGGGCGCCTGGGTGGCTCAGTCATTAAGCGTCTGCCTTCCACTCAGGTCATGATCCCAGGGTCCTGGGATTGAGTCCCACATCGGGCTCCCTGCTTGGCAGGAAGCCTGCTTCTCCCTCTCCCACTCCCCCTGCTTGTGTTCCTGCTCTTGCTATCTCTCTCTCTGTCAAATAAATAAATAAAAATCTTTAAAAAAAACTGGGCAAAATATAAAACAAAACAAGTACTTTCATGCACTGGACCACAGGAACTCTGATTCTGAGAAAGGGGAAACATATGATGAGAGTCCTATAATTTCCCTGGCTGATTTCTGAGGTGATTTCCCTGGCAGTAATGTATCTAGGAGTCGATGCAAAGTATAACAGTCTAGCAAAGTTGAAGCGTCAGAGATTAGAATTCAGGAAGTCTTCTGGATGAAAATTGTGGACAGGAATGGGAGTACTATAGAAAGAATGGACTGCACAGAAAAAGAGCTCCAGAAATCTGCATGAAAGTATTGTCATTATTAGTTTGGTCTGCTATAACAAAAATACCATAGATTGAGTGGCTAGAACAATAGACCTTAATTTCTTGCAGTAGTGGAGGCTAGGAAGTCCAAGATCAAGGGGCCAGACTATTTAGTTCCTCATAAGGGTAATCTTCATGATTGCAGACAGATGCCTTCTTGCTGTATCTCCGTAAGTTGGAAAGGAAGATCATCTCTCTCATGTTTCTTCTTTTAAGGTTACTAATCTCATTCACCAGTGCTCTATCCTCATGATCTAATTACCTCCCAAAGGTCCCACCTCCAAATACCATTTCACTAGGAATAAGGCTTCAATATATGAATGAAACAAATATTGTCCATAGCAGGTATCTTTGAGTCTATTGCTTGAATACTAATGCATTCATGCATAGGGTAAAGTGCTATATGAGGCCAGACAGCAAATGTCAGGAATACTATAAGGTAAACATTTCCCAATGCTCACACAGAGTGTAAATGTCTTCACTGAATACTTGGGAATTCAGTAACGAACTAGGGCATTTCTTAGTAGTAAGGTTAACATAATATTAGAATCATTTAGACACATACTTAACAAAGCTTACGAAGTCTTAACAAGATCACTTTGATTTATAAATAACCAAAATGCTTTATTTAACTGTCATTAAATAAAAGAAAAAAAATTCTGTTATATGAAACAATGTAACAGTCACACTGTTGGTCTGCAATTAAAAAAAAAAAAACCTAATACATTATGAAGAAATGGGAAAATGTGACAAGAGAAAAATCAATCATTACAAATAGACACAGAAATGATAGATATGGTGGATGATTTTGAAACACCTATTATAAGTATTATCAACCTAGGGACACCCAGGTGGCTCAGTCGGTTAAGCAGCCAACTCTTGATTTCTGCTCAGGTCACACGATCTCAGTGTCGTGAGATCAAGTACTGCGTTGGGCTCCATGGCCAGCTTCATATTCTCTCTCTCCCTCTCCCTCTGCCCCACCCCCCACTGCTTGTGTGCATGCACACCCTCCCTCACTCGCTCTCAAAAAAAAGTGTTATCAACTTGCTCAAATATTTAAAGAAAAAAACAGTATGTGGGCAGAAATAGAAGATATAAAAAGGAAGCAAAGAAAATTCTTAAGCAGAAAACTATACTATAGGAAATCTAGAAGTTACTGAATGAGAATAACAACTGATTAGATCCTGTTGAAGAAAACATTAGTGAACTTAATGACATGGTGATCAAAAATAACTAGCAGAAATTCAAAGAGAAAAGTGCAGGCAAAAGAAAAAAATGCACAGTATTTCAGTGAATTGTGAATCAATATAAAGCAGTCAAATATATATTCAATTTGTGTTGACCTCAGGTAGGCTAAAAATACATTTAAGAAAATGTTTAACAATTTCCCAATTTGATAAAACTTATAAAAATCTTAAACTCTTAGGAAAAGCACATATAAAATTGGATGGCACATAATTAGTTTTTGGAAATAATAGAGAAATAAGTCACAAGGGAATCTGATAGAAATACTACGTAAAAGAGAATAATAATAAAATGATTGGTCTTCTTATCAAAAACAATGGAAGCCAAAAAAAGAAAAAAAAATTAAGGTCTTAATGAAAAAAAAAATCAACTTAAAATTCTTTATCAAGCATAAATATTTTAAAAATGCATTGAACAATATCAAATTTGGGGAGGAATATGGAATATTCAATAGCATTATACATTGTTGATGAGAGTGTAAATTGTATTGTCACTTATCAATAACTGAATTATCTGAGATTTACTGTAACTTGCAAACTAACATTTTAATCTTTTACTATTTCCTGCATGCTAGCAGAAAGTGCAAGATTTCTGGTCATATATAAATGACTTTATTACTCATGGCACAGTAAGCAAATAGGCTTCATGTTTGCATGTTCCCTCTGCCTCCAAGTCCCATAAAAGCATTGCAGAGTGATCCCAAAAGATGGTTCAGTGGGTCACATCATAACTGAGGAATCACAAACTTCAGGAATTTACTTATTTTATAATGTGCACTAAACCTGCCTGACCTCTGTCTTTTAGGAAGACATATTTTCACATTGGATACTTAATGAATCTGGAGGCAGAGTGAACTCTAAGTCTGTTCTCTGTCTCTCTCTCTCTCTATATATATATATGTGCGTGTGTGTGTGTGTATACACACAAAAAAATGGAAAAATGGTCTGGAACAAAGACTGTCAGTGTCTTTGCTAGAAAGAAATATAGAAATATAGAAACCCATAAAGAAATATCTTGAATAGCACTTTGGAAACTAGTTGTCAGTTTCTTATATTTACTCTGTGACCCAGAAATTCCAATTCCAGGTATTTCTTCAAAAAGATATATCAAGTCTTGCACAAGAATGTTCATAGTAAAATGCATAAATAACATTTACAACTCAGTAATAATTCAAACAACTCAAAGTGGGTAAAAGAATTAAAAACACGTGAAAGACTAATAAGCAGATAAAAAGATGCTCTAAATTATTACTCATTAGGGGATTAAAAATTAAACCACTGTGAGTTACTATCAAATATCCAATAGAATAACTAAAATAGAAAATTTTAAAAATATTGAAAATACCAAGTGTTTGTAGAATGGTAAGAAACTATAATTCTTATGCATTCTAACAGTTATGAAATGGTAGGATTTCTTTTAGAAATAGTTTTATTTCTTTTTGCACATTGCTGCATCATACTCAGATTGAAAGCAGGAAAAAGGAAAACAAAACAAAACAAAACAATAATACATTCCATAATTTTTTTTAACCATGAAAAATCCCCAGAAAGATTATTATACTTTATTATTCAGAACTGTGTCACATGACCCACCCCTATCAATCAGAAGTTTGAAGAACCAGAATTTTAGTACTACAGTGGAAGAAAAAAATAAAGTTTGGAAATTGGTCATGAAACATCAAAATAGAGTGTGGGGAAAATATTTTTTGCATCCAAGAGCATAGAAAACATCACGCAAAACTTGTTTTCAGAACATTAAATAGAATTATCACAGTTCCCTAAGGGAAATCCCTCTGGTTAGATGAAATATCTATTTATGTATATGTTAGAAAATGTTTGCTATGCATTATTTCTTTTTTCATCTTTTCACAGAATAAAAGACAATCCAGATTTCTACTCATGATTCTGTTGAGAAGTTCTTAATACTGATTTTATTTAAAAATAGCCATAAATATAATAGTTCTACAAATATATTTCAACTTTAACCATGTTAAATGAACCATTTTACATTCCTAGAGCTCATAGGGTTTTGAACTACATATGGTAAGAGACAAATGAATTATATATAACAAAAGCACAAATAATGTTCTGACCACCTACTATTCAGAACTTTAATAGATCATACAATTATAAAATCATTTTTAAAAGTTGTTATAATAAATTTATATAATAATTTATAAATATATTTACATAATAATTTATAAATATATAAACTTATAGCAAAGCAGACTGTTCCTATGAAATTTAAAAAATGATTAACTTGACCATGAAGTTTCTGGTCATTCTAAGTATAGCATTTGTTTTCGTATCCAGCAGCTCCCTGTCCCCCCCCGCCCCTGAGGGGAAAGTGCCCTTAAAAGCATTTTACACCACTCTGGAAGGACAGACATAGATATCTTCTAAAAATACACAATACTGAAGTTCTATTGGCCACATGTTTTTTTGTAAGATTGTTTGAGTAGCATGGGGACAGGAACCATGGGCAGAAAGCTGTACTTTTTGCTGTATGAAGCTGGTGGTTATATACTTAAGTGCTCGAGGGGGAGGGCACATGCAGAGAGTATTAGATTATAAACGTTTTCTTCGAATTTCTACTCATGCAACTACTTTCACAAGATTTCTTTGGTGCCTATCATTTAGTTTAATATTTTTTTTTATTATTATGTTCAGTTAGCCAGCATATTACAAAGGGCAGAGGAAGAGTGAATTTGCTGTCTTTGCTTGAGGACGGCCATCTTCTCCTGCTCTCACATATTGGCACCCCTGGTTCTCGGGCTTTAGGACCCAGCACAGGATTATTGGCTTTCCTAGTTATCAGGCCTTTGGGATTGGACTAGAACTCTAACATTGGCTTTCTTGGGCCTTCAGCTTGCATATGGCAGTTTGTGGGACTTAGGCTTCATAACTATGTGAGCCAATCCTTCATAATAAATCTCTATCTGCCATCTATCATCTATCTATCTTCTATTGGTTCTGTTTTTCTGGAGAATTCTAATATAAGCAGATTCCCTTAGCTTTTAGCATAACAATGCCCAAATGTTTCTTACCATGTTTGTCCTTATTCTCTAGCTTTTCCTCAGTTCTAATTTTCTTCCTGCATTAGGGTCTTCACATATGCTTTCCTAGCCTAATTGTTTCCAGTCCCAAAATCAATTTGTAATGTTTTGCTTTAAAATCATAAATACGTTATACTGTCCTGATTGTTCTTGAATTACATATTTATTTATTTATTTATAATCTGAATATATATACACATATAATAATCTCAGAGGAGATATATATATATATATATAAAATCGTAAATATGTTATACTGTCCTGATTGTTCTTGAATTACATATTTATATATAAAAATTTATTTATATATAAAAATCTCAGAGGATATCATTCTGGAGGATATTCTGATCCTTCTTGAATCTTGTCATAAATATCACAATTGTGTCTTGAAAATTAAGAATATTTTTATGGTGAGGAAAAGATAGAGTCTTTTCCTACCCCAGAAGAGAAGTGTAAAACACATGGTAGAAAACAAAAAACTCATAACTAGCTTGAATGAACTGTCTTATATTCTTCATCCTACATCAGTCTTATTCTTCATGAAATCAGGATAGGAGATCAGAAGATTGGTGGAGGAGATGAAAATAGCATCTACATTTCATTAAAAAAAATGAATCATCTTAATCTGTACTTTTTTTCTTTTCATCTTCCCTCTTCCATTTGCTCACTTTATTTTGTGCTTTTATACCATGTTAAAATATGTTAAATTATGCTCAGTGAAGGAGAGAATATATAAGCATAAGCTTTTTCAAACCTCTTGGAATTAAGCAAAAAAGAATGATAACTGGCTTCAAGTTGAGTTAAAGAGAAGAAAGACCGCATTTCTGTGTTCTCTCTCTTCACACACACACACACACATACACACACATAGATGTCTATACATACACAGGCATACCGCAGAGATACTGTGGGTTCGCTTCTAGATCACTATAATAAAGTAAATGTCACAATAAAGTGAGTCAAATAATTTATTTTTGGTTTCTTAGCGCATATAAAAGTTATGTTTACACTATACTGTAGTCTATTAGGGGTGCAATAGAATTATATTTAAAAAACAATATATGTATACCTTAATTAAAAATACTTTATTGCTAAAGAGAGATTCCCACAAGTCATAATCTTTTTGTTGCTTTGATGTTGATGCTTGCTAATTAATCAGGTTGGTAGTTGCTGAGGGTTGGGGTGGCTGTGGCAATTTATTAAAATGAGACCATGTTTGCTGCATCAATTCCTTTCATGAATGATTTCTCTGTACCATGTAATGCCGTTTGATAGCATTTTACCCAGAGCAGAACTTCTTTCAAAATTGGTGTAAATCCTCTCAAACCCTACCACTGCTTTATGAACTAAGTTTATGGAATATTCTAAATCCTTTGTTGTCATTTCAATAATCTTTATATCATCTTTACTAAGGGTAGATTCTCAAGAAACCACTTCCTTTGCTCATCCATAAAAAGCAATTTCTCATCTGTTGAAGTTTTATTGTTAGATAGCAGCAATTCAGTGACATCTTCAGAAATTACTGCTAATTCTAGCTCTCTTGGCTAAGTCCACCACATCTGCAATCAGAACACACACATTTGTCAGTTAAGTTTGCTGTCTTGTGTGGGCACCATTTGTCGTGCCCCCCGAATAATTACAATGATAACATCAAAGATGACTGACCATAGATCACCATAAAAATATAATGAAAAAAATGAAATATTGTGGTAATTACCAAAATGTTACATAGGGACACAAAGTGAGCAAATGTTAGAAAAATGGTGTCTGTACACTTGCTTGTTGAAGGGTTGCCACAAGTCTTCAACCTGTGAAAAACACAGTATTATGTGTTCTGAAGAAAAGATTCACGGAAGCCATACTCTCAGTTTCGAAGGGGAAAAAACACTTTATTGATATTCTGAAAATCTAATAGAAACAGAAAGAAGAGAAGGGAAATCTACACATAAATGAGGGCACTAGTAAGCAGTAAAGGAGAATAGGACAGAGTTACATCAAATGGGGTACTTACAACATCCAACCTCATTAGCTGGGGAAGCCCTGGGGAGACAGCCAGGCTGGAGTCCTGATTGAGAGACCTGGGCAGAGCATCCACCCCTTAGGTGAAATTTCCAACTGACCATACCCATAAGGGCCATATTTATAGGGCAAATGATGGGGTCTGAAGTTAAACATTTATTTGCCTTTGTGCAGTTAGGAGGGCTGCCTTTCTATGTTATCATGTCTTTACATATTCAAGGAGTCTGGGCTAGGTGTGCTTGCCTCCCCTCCCAGATTCCACTGGGGGTTGGAGGGGAGCTCAGCCTGGAGCCCCAGGGGATGTAAGGCAAAATTTACAGCTCTAGGCATCCAAACCAGGAACGCCAATTCTGACCTGGAGGCCAGCTAATGTCAACTAACCAGGCTCCTGAGGTCACTTAATGCAGCACAAGTCTCACAACATTCTTTAGCCTGCCTGCGAATGTGCAGGTCGGGGTGCTCAGTTATGCAGGACAAATCACAGAAACCTCCATCCATACAATACACCATGAAACACAACAAAGTGCAGTAAAACAAGGTATGCCCATACATACATATAAAAGCTTATGAATATACATATGTGCGTATATATATAGGCATGTGTGTATATTAGATTATGAATCCACCAGGTATACATCATTCATGTAGCTAGCATCCAGCTATTTATCACTCATTCATCTCACATACCTCTGTTGATTTACACTCTGCAAATGGAAATTGGTTAGGAAAGAACAAAAGTATCACATGAAATTAAAATAGTTGGTTATTTTAGAAAATAAGGACTAATAGATGGGAAGGAGAACCAAGAAGTTTAAACAATGATTGGTATAGACATGCCTTTAAGGTGTAAAATGAGCAGAGTAGACATATAAGAATGAACCACATGATATGTTTTAAAACCCACTAGGTTGTAAGGTCAAAAATAGTAATGAAGAGATTTGCCTATGGCGATATACATATTTTGTTTATATAAGAGATGAAATTTTTATAGTGTTACTTACATTTGTACAATACAGTAATAATGTAGAATTACTTATATTGTGGATACAATTTTTGTGAGAATAGACCAACTAAAATCTATCAACTTTAAAAACATGAAGACTTAATTTAATTGTTAATAGGGAAAATATATATTTGAGATCTTTATCTTCAAGATGAAATTAAATTGGAAGTAGGAATTTAAAATGGAAATAAATTAGTTTTTATTTTTAGGTTAACAAGCACATGTCATAACTGCAATGGTGCACTGATTTTATTTGCTATTTTGAAAATATTATTAAATTATAAAAACATGTTTATAACCTTATTTAATAAAGTTTAAGTCAATATTGCATTATAATTTGTACAATTCAGGAGTGTTTTGTACCTCTTGTTTTACTCTGTTATTTTATTTTCCAAATTTTCTTGGCAAATATTTGGGAATACTAGAAGCCATTCTTTACTTCATATTAGATTTTGGTAGCATGATCACTGAACAGATTATTTTTGCTATAGGCATATTACGTCAATTTCCTAGTTCTGTTCTCCCAAACATCTGCCTGGGACAGAGATGTCTCTGTGCTGAGGGGCAGAGAATCTTCCTCTCCCTACTGGATGTCAGATCCAGTGACAACGGGAATTTTTGTGTGTTTTGTTCCAGTTTTAGTCTCAGAAACTAGAATATCTGGGAAATAATGGAAACTGGTTTAGCATTTGTTAACCAAACCAATTAGTTAACCAACAAATTAGTTAATTGAATTCATTATTCTCCATGCCTATTTATTTTTATATAAATCAATCTCTTTGACAGCTTCCCATTTACAAAGGACTTGCAGATGTTCTCAAACTAGGAGCTTCTTAGAATTTTCATGAAATTTCAAATATTTGCAGTCTCATGTTGAAGTTAATTTCTATTATATTGTCTTACATGAACAAATTTTAAAAAGTGTTTAAGAGATAGATGGAAAATAAAACTATTGTCATGATGGAGCTTGTTGGGATGTAAAGTTAAGTGACAGAAATGTGCCTTTGGGTAAAATGGGGAAGAATGTTTGAAAGAGGACTGCTGAGTGGCTGTTTCTTTGGTGAATATTTTTATGCTGTGAGAACTTTTGCTTCCATATATAGACCTGTACCTGAATATTTTGGTTTATGAATACTCCTTTAATGTGTTAATGCCTACACACAAGTCCTGCCTTTCTTGTGGCCCATGATTTATATATCTACTACATATACATTTACATATGTGGTTGCATATACACACATATTGTATGTCTAATATCTGTATATACAATAAATATGTGTATGTATATGTATATATGTACATAATATACCATTCTGGGACTTAGAATTTGCCTCCACTTAGTGTATCCAGACATAGATATCTTCTAAAAATACACAATACTGAAGTTCTATTGGCCACGTGTTTTTTTTTGAAATTATTATTTTTTTATTATGTTATGTTAATTACCATACATTACATCATTAGTTTTTGATGTAGTGTTCCATGATTCATTATTTGCATATAACATGTTTGATTGGATCATTGTGCAACAACATTCTTTACAATGGGCCCAGAGCTATGGTGGATTAAACATATAACAGCAGTGCTATTCCACCTAGTAACTGGAATTTAATAGAAGTATCATGGGAACATTGAATGATTTTTAGTTTTTCGTGTACTTATTTAATTTTAAAGAATACATCTTTGAAAAAAGACTGTCTACCACAAAATTCATATGTCTTTTACACATGTTTGTTTATTTTGTTTTCTTTTTAAGATTCTCTAATGGTAGCATTCCTTTTTAAAAAAATTACTATTTTAGGAACTCAGCATATTTTTAACACTGTCACAAACCATACTTCTGCTAAGCACCTTACTTTAAGATCCCAACATCTTAAGTCACTCAAATATTGTAAAGCTCCATTAAAGATAAATTATGTCTATAGGATAGCATTCCCTGGCATTTGATCTCTAAACAATTGCCTTCCAATAGAATTTTCTGCAATGGAGGGATATTCTGTAATTTCAGCACCCAGGACGGTAGCTACTAGCCACATGTGGCTTTTGTAAACTTGAAATGTGGCTAGTGAGTCTGAAAAAAATTAGTGTTTTAAATTTCATTTAATTTTAATTAATATAAATTTAAATCCATGTAGTTATATGTAACTACCATATTGGACAGCAGTCTATTCCAAATCTTTTTTTTTTTTTTAAAGATTTTATTTTTATTTCACAGAGACAGTGAGAGAGGGAACACAAGCAGGGGGAGTGGGAGAGGGAGAAGCAGGCTTCCCGCTGAGCAGGGAGCCCGATGTGGGGCTCGATCCCAGGACCCTGGGATCACCACCCGAGCTGAAGGCAGATGCTTAATGACTGAGCCACCCAGGTGCCCTCCAAATCTTAAAAGAAAAAAAAAAAGGATTCTTCAAGACAGAAAACGGAAAGGATGGCTTGATTTAAATCAGGTTTTATTCCTTAATTCAGCTTATCATTCAACATCAATATTTATTGATTGCTCACTATTTTCCAGGCACTGGATTAATTACTAATTAGGGAGTATCCAATCATGAAGACATGTCTTATAAGATAAAGGGTCAAGGGTAGGAAGTACTATTCTTCATTCCCAAACATACCGTCAGCATAAATAAAAACACTCATAGGAGAAAGGCAAGCAACAAAATAGGTTTGTGTGTGTGTGTGTGCGCATGTGTGTGCATGTGCGCGTGTGTGTGCGTGTGTTTAAGAAGTGGGTATATCTATATATGTGTGCATGTTTGTATGTTCTGAGCCATTGATTAAATTTCCTGGAAAAAAGACTCCAAGAGGGAGATATGTGTGAAGAAATTTATCAGGGAATGTCGAGATTGGAGAGAGAAAAACTAATTTGAATTGAGATGTCATTGTGAAATACACCTCACTTGATCCTCCAGAAAGCTCTTGGAGTCCAGTTTTCAGACCGTGGCTGGGATGGGACAGCACCCACTAGTTACTGGGTTGGAGTAATTCCTTAAAAGGGATTCAGCAGACAAGCATTGTTGCCAACAGTCTGAACAGCTGGGAAAAGGAGTGTGTCTGCCTGGGAAACAGGGAGAAGGGCAGAGGGAGGGGGATGAAGGTGAGGGGAAGGGGACTAGTGGAAGATCAATGGGAGGAAAAGTTGCAGACAGCTCTTTTTTTCTCAACACTCGTCATTTTATCTTAACCTTGTGTTACTAAGGAATTTGAGGTAGTACACAATATCATATTCTTTAGTTTGTGTTAAAAGTTCTTTAGTTGAATGATCATTTTAATGATTTTGAGGATCACAGTCCATTTATTTATTTATTTATTTATTTATTTTTACTTTTTATTACTCAAAAAAAAAAAACCCTCATTTTTTTTTGTTTAGCTTTCTGACTCCGTGTTTTTGCCTTCAACACTTTCTCAATGGTTTTCTGCTTGTCACTAAGGAAAGCACACTTGATCCTGTCAGGAACACATTTAGCACACATGAAACCACCTTAGGCCCTGCTGACATGTTTTTGTTTTAGAAAACCTCATACAAACTTTAGGTCTCACAGCACAAACTCCTCAAAGTTGGCCTGAGCGCAGGCCACGTTCAGATTTTGGTGCTTCTTGGTACAAAGGTAAACAACTCTATTACCAGGGGTTTGGGGCAGCCTAGTTCTGTTAGAGACTATATTGTAGGACAGCCTACAAAGTATGTCAAATGCTGGATCAATCTGAATGCCTGTGGACACCATTCCTAGAAGAGGAAAAATGCTCATAGTCCTCTTTTAATGGACATTATATTTTTCACAGATAATGAATATTTACCAAATGCTCCGTAATTTTAAAAGACCCATGAAAACTATAAAGTCCATATGTTAGCTTATTTCAGATTTGGCCAATTTTCAGGCTTACCACCCTGGAGTAGGAATCTGTTTTGCCTCTAAATCCTCAGTAGATCTAAATAAGAAATAGTCAAGTGAATTAATTAGTATACAAAACTCTTATTTGTGTCTATGTAGAAATTGTCATCTGTGAACATAGGGGAATGTTTGTATATATATTAGAAGTAGAATTCTAGATTTCTTCTTTGTTCTTTATATCCCAGTTTCTGCCCCCTCTGTCCACCCTTGGTAATGCACAAAACTAATCATGCCACTCTGTCTAATGGCCTCACTCACCGTGGAGATAAAGTTAAAACTTTGCAATTTGTCATATCTCCTTGTTAACCTTCCTGAGAATTTTCCAACATTAGTTACTACTGTTAATCTTTTCCTTGCTCCTGACATGCAGCTTACACTCCAATTACACTAACCTAACTACGCATTATCTTGCTTTTTTGTGCCTCTGTAGTTCTGAACATTCATTCTCCTCTGCTTGTAGTGATCTTTCCAAATGCCTCCCCTAATAAATTCTTACCCCTCAAGAAAAAGCACAAATTAATCTCACTGTTGGTTGTTTTTCTAAACTCTTACAATTAAGGAGAAGTAATCACTCCTTTTATTATTATTTCTTTACATATTTTTTCTATTTCTCATTGACTACTTATCTCTTCTGTGCTCTGCTGGGAAGCACATTTGCCGGACTCCCTGTCACCAGGTTTCTGGATGTGCTTCAGGTCTTTCCAGTGAGATGCACTCAGAAAAGCCTTGGGAAGTGGAAGAGGGGCAAAAGTTTTCTTCTTGAAGCTGGAGTGGCTCCTTTGTAAAGTTTAGCTGACTTGAGTTTGCAGTGGCCAGATTCTGTCTTCCACCTTTTGGTGCTTTGAGGCTCTGGGATAGCTAGAGGTCAGCAATAGGCCCTAGACACTTCTTAGGCTCTGAGTGGCAAGTGCAGTGGCTTGGTTTCAAAATCTACAAGCCACTCCCGGGGTTCCACCTTCCCAGTCCTTCTAACAGTACTATAGGCAACTTGTTCCCATATTAGGCTCTTTTCTGCTTGAAACAACTATAGTGGGTCTATTCTCTCAACTCTGCCCTAAATAAGGCTGTTAGGGGCGCCTGGGTGGCTCAGTTGGTTAAGCGACTGCCTTCGGCTCAGGTCATGATCCTGGAGTCCCAGGATCGAGTCCCGCATCGGGCTCCCTGCTCGGCAGGGAGTCTGCTTCTCCCTCTGACCCTTCCCCCCTCTCATGTGCTCTCTGTCTCTCTCATTCTCTCTGTCTCAAATAAATAAATAAAATCTTTAAAAAAAATAAATAAATAAGGCTGTTAGCTGTTTGATGAACTTAGGGATCAAGAGTTAATAGACGCACTGAAAAAATAAATATCACATATATTTATTTAGGTATAATATATATTATTATGTATTTATAGATCTAATTAATATTATGATTACATGTAAATATATGAAATAAATATAAGTATAAACATATAAATATATAGACATATGAAAGTATTCATCCTTTAGTGTCATTCTGAATTGTCACCCTGAAGTGCTATTATACATCACTTCTTCCCTTGGGAAAGATAATAGATGTATTTTGATATAGATGAAAAGATGTATATAAACCTTTTATATATAAAAAAGTTATTTGTGTATAAATATTTTTATATATAAAAAAGATACAGATAAGCCTTGATTTCTTTTGAATATGGCAAAACATAGAATTTAGCTATTCCTTCCATTTAGTAAACTGCTTGAATGATTGTAAAATTAGCCTACAACAGTACATATAATAACTTTAAAACATTTAGTAGTTAACTACTTGACCATTTTGATGGATGTTGTATGTAAAAAAGGATAGGCTTATAATACCATTATAAATATTATATAACTATGGATGTATAATATTATTACACCAATGAGTATTTATTTTCATGAAAAAAATAAATTTACTTGCACAATAACAGCAGTAGTACTTTATGTTCTGTATTTCCTGGCATATTTAAAATAAAATTTGAATGATCAAAATAAAATTTTCATACAACTCTTGAAACACAGCTACAACGCTGTCACTGGAACTATATTCATTCTAGAAATAAAATAAGATATGATTAATAATGATAATAAAGTACCATTGGTAACAACCAGGTGTGAGGATTTTATGCCCTTAAACCTCATCTTTTCATTTGTATTTATTTATTTATTTATTTATTTATTATTTTTTTTTAAAGATTTTATTTATTTGACAGAGAGAGACACAGCGAGAGAGGGATCACAAGCAGGGGGAGTGGGAGAGGGAGAAGCAGGCCTCCCGCAGAGCAGGGAGCCCAATGCGGGGCTCGATCCCAGGACTCTGGGATCATGACCTGAGCCGAAGGCAGACGCTTAACGACTGAGCCATCCAGGCGCCCCACATCTTTTCATTTTTAAAAAGCAATTTTTCTATCAGTTGTTTGATAAATACATATAAAACCTCAGATATCCTACAGTTTGCTTTAATGAGACTTTCTACCAAGATATCCGTAATCTTTATGATTCATGTATCTATTCCAACCTAACATACAGCAGACTGAATTATTCAGAAACAAACAGCAAGTCATTCCTCTTTGCCTAAATAGAGTATTCCTCATTTTTCAAAATCATATTCCAGCACACGGTAATGCAATCATCATGCTGAGACTGTCAGTAATAACCCTTACTACTCAAGTGGCTTCTTTGAACAGCTGTTCTGACACAATTTAAAATCCCATATTCTTCTGAAGGATAACAAATAATGACTATGGCTATAGAAACATTTGAAATCTTAATGAGATACTGTATGAAGACATTTACATAGTATCAGCAGTGTGTCAACAGAGTGCCCATTTTCTCCTATTAGGTATTTATTGTCTTTGAACCTTTTAGGAACATCAAAGACATCATGCATTCTATACATGTGACATTCAAAAACTCTAAAATTTGAGCATACAGATCTAAAAGTATCCAGCACATTTTCCTATTCAGTAGATCAATTCTTCATGCCTCAGTGCTTCTGACATAAAACATTGTCATAAAGTGATGCACATCATGAAAATCTAAATTACAAATTATGAATTTAAGAAATTCTTTTGTAACTTGTTAATATTTCATATGGTTATTCAAGTCCCAAACTGTTAGACCAATTTATTTTTGCAAAAAAGGAATACAGAGATGCCTGGGTGGCTCAGTTGTTAAGCGTCTGCCTTCGGCTCAGGTCATGATCCCAAGGTCCTGGGATCGAGCCCCGTGTCGGGCTCCCTGCTCAGACCTGCTTCTCCCTCTCCCACTCCCCCTGCTTATTTTCCCTCTCTTGCTTTCTCTCTCTCTCTCTGTCAAATAAATAAATAAAATCTTTAAAAAAAAAAGGAATACGTAACTCATAGAATGAAGAGCCTAATCAAAACAAACACAAAAATAAAGGAAGAGAGAGAATAATAAGGAATATGAATTGATGTACAAGAAAGTATACTAGAAGATAAATATGATAGAAAACCATGTTTTCAGCATTCTACTATAATTATAAATTATTGCAAACATAAACAATTAAAGAGGAGAGAATTGTTTCAATGTTAACCAAAGACTTTGTCATCCTCTTCCAACTTTATTGTTGGCAAGATTCATTTTCCATCAGTTAGATGAAGTTTGCCTCAAAAAAAAAAAAGAGCCTCTGACTTCTGTCTCTTACCCCAAAGGCTTCTTTTAGCAGCTCACCTGATTTGATCAGGCTCACACAAGATAGACTTTGGTTAACCTCAACTCAACTATTATAGGTTTAATTTCATCTGCAAAGTTCCTTCATTTTTGCCATGGAACTGAATAGAAGCCCAGAGTAATATTCCTAAAATGTGCTATATTTTACTGGGTAGAAGCAAGTTTCAGGTCTGTCACAATTGAGTATTAAACGTGGGTATGGAGCATGGGGGGTTGTGTTGGTATTCTGCCTATCATAACACATAACAATATTCAATACCACTGCAAATATTTTTGCAGTCATTTCACTATTGTTTGTTGGAAGTTTATCTTCTAATAGTTTCTTCAAGGATCATGAGTAAGGCTTTCTTTTAGCCAGTGAATACTTGACAATATTGATTTGTTACTTTTGTCTTCGATAATTTGAATGCTCATAGAACTTTTGGTTTATATTTTCTTTTTTTGAAGGATTTGCAGGCATTGCTACAGTACTTTCAGAATTTACTGTTGATGTATCAATTAAATTTATTAAAATATTTCTAATCTGATCACTGTTTTTTTTCCTAAGATCCAGTATATCCTTTAATTTGGTATTTTTACTACATTTTCATTAGTTTTCTTGAATTTCATTGTTTCACCTCCCCTAAAATGTTATTTTTTGTTTTGTAGATTTTTTTGACTTCTCTCATTCTTGTCCTGTCTTCCATCCTTTGTTCTACCTCAAAGTAATTTTTTTCCTCTAAGATAGTTCATTTTTCTCTTAAAATTCTTTTCAGAAAACCAGTACCTACTTTATTTCTATAGTTTGATATGTTATTCCTGAGATTTTGTATACTCTAATAGCACAAAAGTAAAATGACATACTGATTTATCATATATTTTTTAAAAATGCAATGACAACATTTTTAGTCAGTGTTTACATTTCTCTGTACAGTAATCCCTCATGCACTCACCATAGTCCGGAAGCAGGTAATACTCCTGATGTATTGTCAGGTCAGTAGTAAGCTAATGTTACATCACAATGCCTACATCACTCACTCACTTTATCTCATCATGTAGGCATTTTATAATCTCACATCATTACAAGTAGACAGGTGAGTTAGTACAATGAGATATTTTGAAAAAGATGACATTTACATAACTTCTATTACAGGATAATTGTTCTATATTAGTTATTATTAACTTCTTACTGTGCCTAATTTATAAATTAAACTTTATCTTAGGTATGTATGTAAAGGGGAAAAATGTGTACATAGAGTTTGGTGCTATCTGTGGTTTCAGGCATCCACTGGGGGTCTTGGAACATATCTTCTGCAAATAAAGCACAGGGATGGAGGTTACTCTGGTAAAAAAAACAAACCAACAAAAAAAACTAAGAAGTGTAACCATCTGGTTTCTCTTTTTTTCTCTTTTCTCCTTACATTTTGTAGGTTCTATGCTTGATATTTTATACTTAGATTTGAATGTTGTAATTACTTCCTGAACTTGATTTTTATCAGGAACACCAGCACCATGTTATAGTATAGCAAAGCATTTCTTGTGTAACAAGAATATCTATTTGAGTACAGTCTCTTAGTCTATATTTCTGCCAAACAACAATGATCAGCTACTTATGGTCTACTCACAGTACAGCATGGTTCTCCTTTACCAGCCCATCTCCCTGAAAAACCTACTTTCTGCAAATAGCTTCTCGGCATAATTGCTCTTACATAGCTACCTTCCAGATTCTTCTTTGTGCCAAATGAGGCTGGAAAGAGGAAACTTCTGCCACTAGCCATAATATACATCCCCTGTTCCAATTTTGTCTTTGAATCTTAAGCTGCATCACTTAATTTGGAGAATTTGCCTCAATTAGTAGTATACCATTTTCAATCATGGGCATCGTCTCTTGACATCATTCCAAGCCATTACCTCCATTTGCCTCCATTAAACAGACTTACCTCACATAATGTAGTACAAGGATACATATAAATTTTCCATTATTATCGCAAATAGAGATTGCAATTCATCTTATTTATCCTTCTTGATTTTGAAAGATTTCTGAAAAGACAATGAGAAAAGCACATGCCCCTTGAAATTTTTAAGTTATAGTTCTACTCTTGAATTCCATATAAAATTTTTTAAATTGTTCAGTATTTCTGTCCTAAAGCTAAAGAAGATCCTATATATTAGTTTTGTTTTGTATTATGTTTAGTGATGGCTGTTAGGTAGCTACGTTGGTCATTGCATAGCTCAAAATAAAGTCTTAATATTACCCTCTTTTGAATTACAGTGTAGATAATATTCTAGGTTGTTAATTATTTTCCTTAACATTTTTTCAGATATTCTTTATAGCTGGTTAAAAACAATCTGCTATTTTAATTTAGCTAAAAATTACTTTTGTCTCTTCTGCAAATGATATTTTACTCTTTTATAACTTAAAAAAAAAGAACTTGATTCTTTTCTCTTCCAAAAGTTTTTCATATGCTGGACATAGGTACAGATATATTTTATTTACCCTTCTAGGTGTAAGTGTAATATAAAAACAACTTATTTTTTATTTGATGATCAAAAAATTACATTGATTATATCTTCAAATATTACCATTCTGATGTTTCTTCCATTTTTTTCTTATGAAACTTAAATGTCTATTTCAGAGTCTCTACATAGCATACTACTGATCATTTTTAACATTATACCAATGCAAACATCTTAACATTTTGGTGCATTAGTGGCAAATTCCTCAGTAGTGTCTGATAAGTTGCTAAGCTTTTCTTCATTAATGTCTTATCTATTTTGTACTACCTATTGTGTTTCTTTTTTTTTTTTTAAAGATTTTATTTATTTATTTGACAGAGAGAGACACAGTGAGAGAGGGAACACAAGCAGGGGGAGTGGGAGAGGGAGAAGCAGGCTTCCTACTGAGCAGGGAGCCCGAAGCAGGGCTCGATCCCAGGGTCCTGGGATCATGATCTGAGCCAAAGGCAGACGCTTAAGGACTGAGCAACCCAGGTGCCCCCTACCTATTGTGTTTCTATCTCAAGGACAATATAGATGTTTTTTAGTATTTCCAAAATTTTTAATTTTTTTCTGTAGTCATATAAATTCTTATTTTATTCTTCTTTTATTTACTAATACTAATTTTCATTTTATTTTTTCATATAACTATTTGAGCATAACAAGCATGCTGAATTTGATCTCTTCATTAAACCACTTTATAAAATTATATTTAATCTAATTTATTTACTAGTTAATTTGTTTTTACTCATTACCATTATTTTTCTTTTATTGGAATTTGATATGTTGTATCATTTGGAAAAGGAGTTTTCTTTTTAACATATTCATATTTTTTCTTTGTTTTGATTTTCTTTTGCTATCTCCTAAACAACAGTTTGCTAGTGTCTATTCCCTGACCCACTAGTCCTTTGGACTTAAGGTTTATGGTGAAATTTTGCAGCCTTATAAAATTAATAAAATATTGGGCTTTTGAGTGTATGGTCATATTGGGGAGACAATTTAAACATGAAGTTTCCAACATCTTTTTTCTGTTCTGAAGTTGTTCATGTTTCTTTAATCTGTAGCTTAGGAGTGCAGTTGCCAGATAAAATACAGGCTACCCAGTTAAATTTGAATTTAAAGCAAACTGGGTAATATTTTTATAGAAGTGTGCCCATTTTATTTGGTATTTCTATTTGTTAAATGCGGTGATCCTATTAGAAAGGTGGTCCTTTGGTGGTATGGCTAGCCTCATTTGCTGAAGATAGGCATCTTGACAAATAATGCTTACATTCAAGTAGGGAGCCTGACCCTTGTTCCCATATCACATGGTGCATGTATCCCTTATTCATGCCAGAGCCAAATCCTTGGGCATCACTGTATATTTACAGGTCAAAGACCCATGGCTTCAACACTGTATGCATTATGTCCATTTCTATTTTTTCTCCCTGGCTATCCCTTTTCAATTACCTATATTTATAATGGTTTATTTGTATTTAAAGTTAAGAAAGGACATTGTAATCTGAACATACTGTGTCATCTTGCCCAGAAATTCATCATTATTTTTAGAACAAAATTTTAATTTTGGACTGAAAATTCTATTACAGTGTACAGTATGAAGAAGCAATTACTTTTCCTTAAAATAAATATCCTAATTTCTAATTTGTTCTGGTAAGAACAAAAAAAAGTAAAGCATTACAATATTTTTCAGAGTATCCAGTTATCTACATAAATATATCCTATCCCAGAATATAGATTCTGCACATATATTTAAAGAGAGATAGCCATAATTCCACAATTAAATCAAAGTCAGTGCAATATATTATTGAAATTCAAGTGTGAATATTTTCTATGGAATCACAAACCCAGTAAATATTTGGGGGAACTTGACTTTCGTATTCTGCATTGTGTATAACACCGAACTTTTATGAAGTATTTTATTATTAGGGATTAACTATAACATTACCTTTTAATGGAATCATAAATCTTTAATTACAGTTTAATATGTTGCTGACTTAAATTGCTTTTGGACTGAAAATTCTATTACAGTGTACAGTATGAAGAAGCAATTACTTTTCCTTAAAATAAATATCCTAATTTCTAAACATAGAAGAGATGCATTTTGTAGTACATATCTTTTGGTGGTCGGGGGGGGGGGCGGCGACAGTAAGACATCTTTCCTAAGCGAAGAGATGTGACATTATTTACATGTCTTTACTAAACAAGAGAAGAACAGAATGGGAGGAAGTACTTTAAAGATCAACTGAGGGTTCTAGAGGGAAGGGGGTGGGGGGATGGGTTAGCCTGGTGATGGGTATTAAAGGGGACACGTTCTGCATGGAGCACTGGGTGATATACACAAACAATGAATCATGGAACACTACATCAAAAACTAATGATGTAATGTATGGTGATTAACATAACATAATAAAAAAAAGATCATTAGTTTAAACCACAAATGGAATCAGGATTTAATTTTATTGCACTCATAGTAATAGTAACATAGCAACAACAATAACAAAGACCCTAGTAACACAGGAGCAAATGTTTGCTTGAACATGGTCTACTAAAATAGTATCTAAAAATTTTGTTTAAAATTATTCTTTGTGTGTATGTATTTAATTCAGTTTATATGAAATCTCATATATATGCACATGTATTTATGTGATTTAACATGTAAAATAAAAAAAGACATACCAGTTAAGTACAAATATGATACCAGACTAATTTAATCAATATTTTTAATTTAACACAGACTTGAAAATATTGTGTAATAAGATAAAACTGGGCTTTAAATATCATCCTCACATTAAATTTCTTAATTTAAAATTTTTCAAATAAACTTTCAGTTTTATTTTTATTCTATATAAATTTGAGAATACTAATAGCAGGCTAATAATAATAATTTATTAAAATATGGATGTATCATGTTTAATAGCATAATGCCTGGGTCATAGTAAATGTACAAATAATAGCTCTTTTTCTTGTTCCATTTATATTCCAAATAATATGAAAATTTATAGTAAATACCCATTTAAAAGTATACTATGCTGGGGTTTATTCTCGGCATACAAGACCGGTTCAATATTCAAAAGTCAATTAACAGGTTAAAAAAATCATATGATCATATCAATAGATACAGAAAAAGCAGTTGACAAACCAACACCTATTCAAGATAAAACATTTCAGCAAAGAAGGGATAGAGGAGAACTTCTTTAATTTGATAAGGAATATTGACAGAAACAAACTATAACTAACATCGTGCTTAATGGTGAAACACTCAAAGCATTCCCAAGATCAGGAACCAGGCAATGATGTCTTCTCCCACCAGTCCTATTCAACATTGTACTGGAAATTCTAACTAACACCAAAAGATAAAGAGATAAATGGTGTACAGACTGGGAAAATAAAACTTTGTTCACAGATAACCTAATCATTTTGTAGAAAATATGAAAAATTCCTCAAAAACCTCCTGGAACCGATAATTAATTATAATAAGATTGCAGGATATAAGATTAATATGCTTAATTGCTTTTCTAGTCGGCAATGAGTAAGTGGAATATAAAATTAAAAACACAATGCTATTTACATTAAAAACTCCCCAAAAGAAATACCATAAGTATAAATCTAACAAAATATGTACAAAGATCTATATGAGGAAAACCACAAAATTCTGATGAACAAACTATAGAACTAAATTAATGGAGAGATATTCAATGTTCGTAGATAAGAAGGATCAATATTGTCAAATGCCAGTTCTTCCTAACTTTATAAATTCAGTGCAATCCCAATTAAAATTTCAGCAAGTTATGTTATGATAATCAATAAACCGATTCTAAAGTATATATGAAGAGGCAAAAGACTTAGACTAGCCAACAAAATGTTGAAGGAAAAAGAACAAAGTTGTAAGACCGACCGTACTTGACTTTCTCAAGACTTACCATAAAGATACAGTTACCAAACAGTGTGGTGTTGGTGAAAGAGTAGATGATTAGACCAGTGGAACAGAATAGAGAACCTGGAAATAGATTCCCAAATACATATTCAATTGATGTTTGACAAAGGAGCAAAGGCAATACAATGGAGCAAAAGTAGTCTTTTCAACAAATGGTGCTCAAACAACTGGACATCCATATGAAAAAAAATATCTAGACACAGGCCTTACATCATTGATAAGAATGAACTCAAAATGGATCATAGACTTAAATCTGAAACACAAGACTAAGAAACTCATAGAAGATAACATAAGAGAAATTTAGATGACTTTGGGTATGGTGATAACTATTTAGATTCAACACCAAAAGTATGATCCATGAAAGAAATCATTGATGAACTAGACTTCATTAAAATTAAAAATGTCCACTTTGCAAAAGATTATATCAAGAGAATTAGAAGATAAACCATAAACTTGGGGAAAAATATTTGTAAAAGACATATCCAATAAAGAACTGTTATCCAAAACACACAAAGAACTCTTAAAAATCAGAAAAAGAAATAAGAAAACAGCCCTTAAAAGGGCCCAAAACCTTAACACTTTACCAATAAATACACTACTGGCAAATATGCTCATAAAAAGATGCTCCACATTATGTGTTATCAAGAAAATGCAAATTGAAACAGAAATGAGATATCACTATATAACTATTAGAAAGGCCAAACTCTGGAACACTGACAACACCAAATGCTGAAAAAATGTGGAACAACAGGAACTTTCATTCACTGCTGGTGGGAACGCAAAATAGTACAGCTACTTTGGAAGACAGGTTGGCAGTTTCTTATAAAGCTAAACATTTTCTTATCATATATGATCACTGCACTCCTTGGTATTTACTCAAAGGAGTTGAAATTATATTCACACAAAAACCTGCGCATGAATGTTTATACCAACTTCATTTATAATTGCCAAAACTTGGAAACAATCAAGATATCCTTCAGTAGGTGAATAGATAAATAAACTGGTATATACAGAAAATGGGATCTTATTTACTGGTAAGAACATGAGCTATGAAGCCATAAAAAAAAAAAAAGGAAGAACCTTAAATGTATATTACTAAATGAAAGAAAATCTGAAAAGGCTACATACTGGATGATTCCAATTATTTGTCATTCTAAGAAAGGCAAAACTATGGAGACAGTAAAAGATTAGTAGTTGCCAGGGGTCGGTAGGACTGGGCTGGAGGGAGTAGGATGAATAGGAAGAGTACAGGGGATTTTTAGGGCAATGAAAATACTCTGATACTGTAATGATGGATACATGTCATTATACATTTGCCCAAACCCATAAGACATACAACATTAAGGATGAACCCTAATATAAATTACGGACTTTTTTTTTTTTTTTAAAGATTTTATTTATTTATTTGCGAGAGAGAATGAGAGACAGAGAGCACGAGAGGGAGGAGGGTCAGAGGGAGAAGCAGACTCCCCACTGAGCAGGGAGTCCGATGCGGGACTCGATCCCGGGACTCCAGGATCATGACCTGAGCCGAAGGCAGTCGCTTAACCGACTGAGCCACCCAGGCGCCCTAAATTACAGACTTTTTATGAGGATGATGTGTCAGTGTAGGTTTGTCAGTTGTAACAAAGGTTCAATCCTGGTAGATGGTTTGATAATGGGGGCAGGAGGCTATGCATGTGTGTAGGAATAGAGTATATAAAAAAATCTCTATACATTCCTCTTAATTTTGCTGTGACCCAAAACTGCTATAACAAATAAAAAGTATATTATGTTCTATGTTGCTATTACCTGCTGGTGTTTTGGTGTCAGGTGAATAGGTTAAACATATCCTGTTCCCTTTGAACTGTGTTCTTTCACATGAAAAATATGTTTGGTCCTCCCCATTTGTTTAATTTATTGATTACATCTTATTTTTTCATTTCCCACTATAATTTAACTACATCATATTTTTATTTGTAAAAAACAAACACAAACCCAACTTCATTTGATTCTAAGGAATATGGTATAAAGACTACATTTTATAAAATATCAAAAGAAAAATGTCATAAAATTAATTATTAAGATGACTCATTATTATATGTGGTTAAATCACATTGATGAAGCTATTTCATAAGAAATATATATATATTACATATATATATATGTAAATTTTGATCATTTTAAATAATGATCAAACAAAACAGGGAGACTATTAAGCATTACATAAAACATGCAATATTTATAAAAAGTAGATGCCATTTTTTTAATTGAAGTATAGTTGACATACAATATTATATTAGTTTCAGGTGTATAACAGTTATGTACATTATGAAATGCTCATCATGAAAGTATAGTTACCATCCATCTGTCATGATATAAAGTTATTATACTATTGACTATATCCCCTATACCGTACTTTATATACCTCTTTCTTACTTTATAATTTGAAATTTATCTCTTAATCCCCTTCACCTATTTCATGTAGCTCTCCAATAGGAAACCCCCAATTTTTCTCTGTATTTACCGTCTATTTCTGTTTTGTTTGCTTGGGCTTTTTGTTTTATTGTTTTTGTTTTTGTTTAATATTCCACATACACATGAAATTATATGGTATTTGTCTTTCTCTGTCTCATTTATTTCACTTAACATAATATCCTCTGGCTCCATCCATGTTGTCACAAATGGCAAGATCTCATTCTTTTTTATGGCTATTAATCCATTTGTGTGTGTGTGTGTGTGTGTATATATATATCTATATATATCTGTATATATACATATATATCACATCTTTTTTATCCATTCATCTATGGATGGACACAGGTTGTTTCCATATCTTGGCTATTGTAAATAATGCTGCAATAAACATAGGGATATAAATATCTTTTCAGATTAGTGGGTTTTCTTTTTGTTTTTGTTTTTGTTTGGATAGTGTTTTTGTTTTCTTTGGGTAAATATAAATACCCAGCAGAGGAATTACTGGATTGCATGGTATTCCTAATTTTATTTTTTTGAAGAAACTTCATATTATTTTCCATAGTGATTGCACCAAATTACTGTCCCACCAAAGGTGCACAAGAGTTCCCCTTTCTTCACATACTGACCAACACTTTTCTTCTTGACTTTTTATTTTGAGGGGATACCTCATTATGGTTTTGACTTGCATTTCTCTGAGGATTAGTAATGCTGAGCATCTTTTCATGTACCTGTTAGCAAGCTATACATCTTCTTGGAGGAAAAATGTCTATCAGGCCCTCTGCCCAATTTTTAATTGAATTATTATTATTATTATTTTTTAGATATTGAGTTGTATGAGTTCTTTATATATTCTAGATATTAACCCCTTGTTGGATATATCATTTGCAAATATCTCCTCCCATTCAATAGGTTGCTTTTTCATTTTGTTAATGATTTCTTTCACTGTGCAGAGACATTTTACTTTGATATATTCCCATTTGTTATTTATTTATTTTTCACTAGCCTGAGTAGACATATCCAAAAAAATATTGCTAAGACCAATTCCCAAAACATTACTGCCTAAGTTTTATTCTAGGTGTTTTATGGTGTCACATGTTATGTTAGGTTTTTAATCCATTTTTAGTTTATATAAAGGAGAAGAAATGGTCCAATATCATTCTTTTGAAAGTAGCTATCCAGTTTTCTCAACACTATTTATTGAAGAAATTGATTTTTCCCCCATTTTATTTTATTTTTTGCTTCCTTTGTTAATTAACCATATAAGTGTGGTTATTTCTGGTCTCTCTATTCTGTTCCATTGGTCTGTGAGTCTGTTTTTGTGCTGGTACCATACTTTACTTTGGCTTTGTAGAATGGCTGGGTGATGGACATTGGGGAGGGTATGTGCTATGGTGAGCGCTGTGAATTGTTTAAGACTGATGAATCACAGACCTGTACCTTTGAAACAAATAATACATTATATGTTAAAAAAAAAAAAAAAAAGAAGATAGTAGGAAGGGAAAAATGAAGGGGGGCAGGAATCAGAGGGGGAGATGAACCATGAGAGACTATGGACTCTGAGAAACAAACTGAGGGTTTTAGAGGGGAGGGGTGGGGGGATGGGTTAGCCCAGTGATGAGTATTAAAGAGGGCACATATTGAATGGAGCACTGGGTGTTATATGCAAACAATGAGTCATGGAACACTACATCAAAAACTAATGATATAATGTATGGTGACTAATATAACATAATAAAATAAAATTAAAAAAAGAATAGTTTGAAATCTGGGATTGTGATATCTCCTTTTTTGTTCTTTCTCAAGATTGCTTTGGGTATTTGAAGTCCTCTGTGGGTCTTTTGTGGTTCATACAAGTTTTAGAATTATTTTTTTCTAGTTCTGTGAAAAATGCCACCAATATTTTGATAGGAATTGTGTTGAATCTGCAAGTTGTTTTCGGTAGTATAGGTATTTTAATAAGGTTAATTCTTCCAATACATGCACATGGTGTATCTTTCCATTTATTTGTGAGGTCTTTGATTTTTTTCATCAATGTCATAGAGTTTTAAGAGTATGTTTTCATCTTCTTGGTCAAATTTTTTCCTAGATATTTTATTCTTTTTGGTACAGTTGTAAATGAGATTGCTTTTCTTTCTTTCATTTTGTGCTAGTTATTAGCATAGAGAAATGCAACAGATTTGTGTTTTAATTTTGCATTCCTCAACTTTACTGAATTCTTTTATTAATTCTAATAGAATTTTTGTGGAGTCTTTAAGGTCTTTTACATATGTAACATGTTGTCTGCAAATAGCAAGAGTTCACTTCTTCCTTACCAATTTAGATGCCTTTATTTCTTTTCCTTGTCTGGCTGCTGTGGTTAGGATACCCAGTACTGTGTTGAATAAAAGTGGACATTGTGGATATTCTTATCTTCTTATTGACCTTAAAGGGAAAGCTTTCAGTTTTTCACCATTTAGTATGATGTTAACTGTAGGTTAACAAAGACAGAGGTATTACAATCCCAGATTTCAATAAATATATGGTCTTTATTATGTTGAGGTATATTTTCCCTAAACCCACTTTGTTAAGTCTTTATCATGAACGTAGGTTGAGTTTTGTCAGATGTTTTTCTTCATCTATTGAAATGATCATTTGATTTTTATTATTCATTTTGTTAATGTGATGTATTGCATTGATTGATTTGTGGATATTGAGCTATCTTTGCATCCATGAAATAAATCCCACTAGATCATGGTGAATGATCCTTCTGATGTATTGTTATATTTGCTAATATGCTAATAGTTTGCCAATATTTTGTTGGGCTTTCACATCTATGTTCATTAGGAAGAATTACTTTGTAAGAAGACACTTACTTTGATTACTGACTCAGTATTGTTACTAGTGATTGGTCTGTTCAAATTTTCTATTTCTTTCCAATTCAGTCTTGGAAGATTGTGTTTCTAGAAATTTGTCCACTTTTCTAGGTTGTCTAATTTGTTGGCATATAATTTTTCGTAGTAGTCTCTTACAATTCTTTGTGTTTTTGTAGTATCAGTTGTTACTCTTAATTTGATTTTGAGTCCTTCTTTTTTCCTTTGTGAGTCTGCCTAAAGTTTTAAAATTTTGTTAATCTTTTCAAAGAACCAGCTCTTGGTCTTATTAATCTTTTCTATTTTTTTATGTCTATTTCATTTTTCACTCTAATCTTTATTTTCCTACTTCTATTAACTTTGGGATTTGCTTGTTTTTTTTTTTTTTTCCTAGTTCTTTTAGGTATAAGTTTACTGGGTTTATTTGATATTCTTCCTGTTTATTGAAGTAGACCTGTATCACTATATACTTTCATCTTAGAACTATTTATGCTGCATCCCATAGGTTTTGGAGCATTATGTTTCCATTTTTGTTTATCTCAATGTACTTTTTTTTTTAAATTTCCTCTTTAATTTCTTCGTTGAGCCATTGCTTGTTACTAGCATTTTGTTTAGCTTCCATGTGATTGTATTTTTCCAGTTTTCTTTTTGTAATTAATTTCTAGTTTCATAACATTGTGGTTGAAAAAGATGCTTGATATGATTTCAGTCTTCTTAAATTTATTGACTCATTTTGTGGCCTAAAATATGATCTGTCCTGGAGAATGTATTATATATACTTGAAAAGAATGTGTATCCTCTTGTTTTTGAATGGAGTGTTCTATATATAACTGCTAAGTCCGTTTGTGTCATTCAAAGCCACAGTTTCCATATTGATTTTCTTTAGGTTCACCTATCCATTGATGTTAAGTGTGTTAAATTCCCCTACTATGGGGTGCCTGGGTGGCTCAGTAGGTTAAGTGTCTGTCTTCAGCTCAGGTCATGATCCTGGGGTCCTGGGATCAAGCTCTGCATTGGGCTTCCTGCTCTGCAGGGAGTCTGCTTCTTCCTCTCCCTCTGCCCCTGCTCATGTGCATGTTCTCTCTCTCTCAAATAAATAAATAAAATCTTAAAAAAAATTCCCCTACTATTATTATATCACTATTTCTCCCATTGTCTGTTAATATTTGCTTTATATATTTAGATGCTCTATTTTGGAAGCATAGTTATTTATAATAGTTACATCTTCTTACTGGATTGATCCCTTTATCATTATCTAATGCCCTCTTTTGTCATATATATATATATATATACATATATATACCATCAACTAAATATAGACTTCCATATATATGTATATATATATGTATATAAGTTGATGGTTGCTTAAGTTTGAATACATTCTAAAAGCACTACATTTTTAATTCCTCCTCCACATTTTGTGTATATGTTACATTTTTCATCTTTATTTTTGTATCCTTTAGCTAATTATTATAGGCATAATTGATTTTACTACTTTTTTAAAGCTTCATACTAGTTTTATAAGTGATTGATCTACTCCCTTTATTATATATTTGCTTTTATCAGTGAAATGTTTTCCTTTCATAATCTTCTTCTAGTTATGGCTTTTTTTTTTCTACTTGAAGAAGTCCCTTTAACATTTTGTATGGCTGGTTTAGCAGTGATAAATATCTTTAACTTTTGTCTGGGAAACCCTTTATCTCCAATTCACTTCTGAATGATAACCTTGCCAGGTAGAGTATTTTTGGTTTAGTTTTGTTTTTGTTTTTTGTTTTTTTCCTTTCAGTACTTAGAATGTATCATGTCACCCTCTACTGGCCTGCAAAATTTCTGATGAAAAATCAGCTGATAGCCTTTTGGAGTTTCCCTTATGTATAGTAACACATTGCTTTTTCTCTTACTGCTTTTAAAATTCTTTTTTTTTTTTTTTATCTTAAACTTTGACATTTTAACTATTGTGTATCTTGGTGTGGACTTCCTTGCATATATCTCATTTTGAGTTCACTGTGCTACCTTTAAATACCTGTTTCCTTCCCCAAGTTAGGGAAGTTTTCAGCTATTCTTTTCTTCAAATAAGTATTTTACCTTCTGGGATGCCTTAAATGTAGTATGCTGATGTTGTCCTAGAAGTCCCTTAATCTACCTTCATTTTTTAAATTCTGTTTTATTTTTGCTCTTCAATTTGATTGCTTTCCATTACCAAGTCCTCTAGAATTGCTAATCCATTTTTCTGAATCCTCTAATCTAGTGTTGAATCCCTCTAGTGTATTATTTTAGTTATTGTATTTTCCAACTCTGATTAGTTCTTTTTTTATATTTTTGTTCTCTTTGTTGAAGTTCACACTGAGTTTATCCACTCTTCTTTCAAGTTCAGTGAGCATTTTTATGACACTTTGAATTCTTTATCAGGTAATTTGATTATCTCTATTTAGTTCTTTTTTTTTTTATTTTTAAAGATTCTGTTTATTTTTATTTATTTGACAGAGAGAGAGAAACAGCATGAGAGGGGATAGGGTCAGAGGGAGAAGCAGGCTCCCCGCTGAGCCGGGAGCCAGATGTGGGACTCGATCCCGGGACTCCGGGATCATGACCTGAGCCAAAGGCAGTCACTTAACCAACTGAGCCACCCAGGCGCCCTCTATTTAGTTCTTTTCCTGAGATTTTTTTCCTGTTCTTTTGGTTGAAACATATTTCTCTGTCTCTGTATTTTGTCTCCCTGTGTTTGTTTCTATGTATTAGATAGGTCAGCTATTTTCTCCTGGTCTTGAAGATAGTGCCCTTATGTATAAGGCATCCTATGGGGTCCAGTGGTACAGTCCTCCCTAGGTACCAGAATCAGGTGCTCCAGGAATGCCTTTTGTTAGGCTTGCATGCTTTCCTGTGGTGACTGGACTGTGACTGCTACATGTGTATGCTGGTGTGTGGGGCTGGGCCCAGCCTAGTTGGATGCGATGACTAGTTGTGACTACTGTATGCACACTGGTTGGCAGGGATGGCCTTTGGCACAGCTGGCTAAGAGGCCCAGCTGTAACTGCAGCAGGCATGCTGATGGGTGGGGTTGGCCCCCAGCATGGCCGGCTAGAGGCCCACCTGTAGCTGGTGCAGGCATGCTGGTAGGTAGGATTATCTCTTGGTATAGCTCACTGAGAGTTCTGGCTATAACTGTTGGTAGGTGTGCAGGTTGGCAGAATGTGCTTTGTAGTGGTACTGGTTCTGGCCATGGCGGTCCACTGGGTGTGGTGGGGTGGTAGTCACTGTGGGGGATGCTGGTCCTGACTACTGCTGTCCACTGGGTGTGGCAGGAGGGTATGCACTTTGCAAAGGTAGGTTTGTATGTGGGCTGGGTTTGCATGGCAACACTAGGGTGGGTGCAGCATCAGCAAATTAAATGGGAAGTGCCAGAATGGGCTTCCACCATCATCAGGCCAATTAGGCTGAAAGAAAGGCAACATATGTGTTGCCGCTAGCTTATATTCCCTGATTTTCTTTTATGTTATCATATTTTTTGGTAGGGATTTTACATACATGTATATTGTATATAATATATAGTACATATACAATATATGGCATATATATAAAATATATACTATACATTATATATAAAGTATATATTATGTATAATATATGGCATATATATAAAATACATATATATAAATATATATATGCCATATATAAAATGTATTATATATATTATACATGTAATATATTATATGACGTGCCCAAGAGCACTTCCATTCCTGGAGAAAGTTCCTACAGTTCCCTGCCCATCCAGCACATCTTAAAATTAGTCAACAAATGGCCTACACTTATAACCCATGCTCTTTTGAAATTGCTGCCTCTGTGCTGGTTCTCAGATTAAGTGATATAGTGTGCTGGTCCGTTAAGAGCAGAGTCTGAATTTCTTATAAATATTTGGTTTCATGGAGTTAAGCCCCATTGATTTTCAAAGCCAGACATTATGGGATTCCCCATAATGAATCTCATACAGATTCCCCATAATATCACCCATACAGATTCCCCAGGGTGGGGTGTGCCTGATGTAGGGCTTGATTTTCTTGCTCCTCAGGTAGAATCTCCATGCTTGTGATATCTCTCCTGCTTGTGGGTCACTGAACAGGGGGTTTGGTTCCCAATCATGTCTCTGCCCCTCCTACCCTTCTCACTGTGGCTTTCTCTTTATATCTTTAGCTGTGGAAGTGCTGTTCTATTAGTGTTCAGGTCATTTTCATAGTGAGTTACATTATATGTAGTTGTAACCTCAGTATATCTGTGGGAGGAAGTGAGCTCAGGGTCCTCTGACTCTGACATTTTCCTTGACTTCTAATGCTATCTTAGTTTCAGTATATTAGTGTCCTTTGATTTTTATCAATAATAACTAAACAGTAAATATCCTGTTTAAAAACAGTAATTGTTGTTAAAAAGAGCAACTATTAACTGTTTAAAAACAGACACAGTAGGATTAGCAAAATAGTATAAACAGAGACAATTCTGTTAGTTCCACAATAAAAACAAACAGGTGCGGTGACAAAAACAGGTACTCATGGATTATACTTGGAATAATAAAAGAAATAGAATGTATCTGATCCTCATCTGTACACATAAATCCAACGACTAGATCAGAGTGGTACTTTCTTTTTTTTTTTTTTTTCCAAAGATTTTATTTATTTATTTGACAGAGAGAGACACAGTGAGAGAGGAGCACAGGCAGGGGGAGTGGAGGGGGGAGAGGCAGGCTTCCCGCCGAGCGGGGAGCCCGATGCGGGGCTCGATCCCAGAACGCTGGGATCATGACCTGAGCCGAAGGCAGGCGCTTAACGACTGAGCCACCCAGGCGCCCCAGAGTGGTACTTTCTAATTCAATAAAAACTTCATCAACTAATATACACTTCACAAAGGAATGCAAAGATGAATGAGATATAACACATTTCTCATGTGAAGGAATATATAGTTTATTGGAGGAGAATGGAACATACTTAAAATACTCAGAAAATTAGTAGGAGGAGAAAAGTGTTTTCTAAATTGAAACGTGTATTGTGCGGAAACCTTTTTACTTTGACATCATAAGTTCTGCCTCCATTAACCCTGTAAAAGAATATGCAAAGTACTCAAAAATATTCTTAAATGTTCTATGGCTACCTATAAACAGTAAGTTGTGTATTTCCTTTTAAGGGTGAAAAAAACGTATTTCCATAGGAATTATTACTCCAAAATCTTAAAATTTTAAGTAAAAAAGTACATTCTGCTGAAACAAATATTAACACTATAAGTTAACTAACTGGAATTTAAATAAAAACCTAGAAAAAATACATTCTGAAACTCTATATTTTATTAGCCTAATTTGGTTCAAAATTGAAATACCTACATGTTTATGTGTGCACATGTGCATACATGTGCAAACAAAACCTTGTTTGAGTGTATATTTCCAGAAAGTTAATTGTGGTTACTTTCCATATGTGTTACTGCTAGCTTATATTCCCTGATTTTCTTTTATAATATCATATTTTTTGGTAGGGATTTTACATACATGTATATTGTATATAATATATAATGCATATATAATATGTGGCATATATAAAATATATATTATATATTATATATGATATATGGCATATGTAAATATATATTATATATAAAAATATATGTGCCATATATGAAAATATATCATAATATATATTATACATGTAACATTATATGAAATATGTTATATATGACATGTATTATATACATATTATATACATATAACACATTACATATATAAAATGTATATATAATATATATTATTTTATAATTAGACATATTAAATAGTAGAAATAAAAGATCTTTTCCAGAATATAGAAGGATGAATATTTTAAGATATGTTAAGTTTAAATTCTCTGTTTAGTGGGATAGTCAGTCATTGAAACCGTGTAACACTTTTAACATCAAGGTGGCCACCAATGCATATAGGCCAAGTCCAAAGCAGAAAGTGAAGAGGGATTAAATATACATAGAATACAATTACAGAAAGCTAACTGTCAAATTTTCTGAGAAATCATATGTGCAAAATAACAAGAGAAAAATCTCAATGAAACCTGGTAAATATTTATTAACTATTTTAAAAAGCTTTTTTAGAGCCCTGTACTATACTTTGTGCATCACTGTATTTTAAAACATGACAGCAAAGCTGGTTTTTTTTTTTAATGTTGAGAATCTTTGACACATTTATATGCCTTGGAGACCTATGAAAAGTTTGAAATTTTAGTCAATCAACCAGATAGTTTATCTGCATGATGCCAATTGCTGTCACATGATTAATAACAGTCACATGATTAACTGTACTTTTAAAATTTTTATCCATGTGTTTGGCAAAATGTAGGAACAATCATTATTTTATATGGTATTTTAAAGCATTTAATGATACCACATATTTGACAGCATACAAAATCTTATATTTCATGAAGATAACTCTATTAAGGACATAGCACCAAAGCACAAAATGTACTGTATGGTGTAAGTGTTCAAATCATTGTGAGTCTTGCACTTTTTATTATTTCTAGAAAATATTTTGTAGACTCATTCTTCCACCTATCTGCTATTCTGTTTCTTTGATTACAAAAGGCATGAGGAGAGCATTTATATTCAATTTTCTAAGTACCGAAGCTGCTTTGCAATGCTACCTCAGAAATTTGATTGGTAAAATAACTTAGAGATACGGTATGTTTTTGTCTTTGTATAACTCATATAATAGACTTAATTTACACAAACATTAGAAAATTTAATATTTTCTTTGTGTATCAACACATTTTAATAGCACTACAGCTATCATACAACAGCTATTTAACATTAGCTGTGTTAATACAGATCATAAGCACAACTTGCATGCTTTATGCAAATAATAAATGAATAAATTACATTCTGATAATAAACTCATAAAATTTTGAGAGCAAATTGTATATAGGCCATTTAAATAGATGATACGTAAAAACGGAATTCAGTAAGTGACAAAGTTAGTTTAAAAGGATCTCAATATTTTCATTATGAATTATATTTAAAAAATATAGGTCTTCTACATTTCTCTTTTACTGAACATCATAGTATTCAAAATGCTATGCATGATAATTACTGAAGTTGTTTTACTGCTTGGCATCTATTATGCATGCAGTTGTGAGTGCTGCATAAATGTTGCTGCCTGTCAACTTTTTCTTCCAAATTAAATATTTCAATTATCCAGAATGTGTTATCATTAAAACAAGGCACACCCAAGGTTTTCCTTTTCTCCCCCCATTAGTCTCATGAGCAAATTTGGCTTTAGTAAAGTTATAGAAATGGGACTTCCAAAAACCTTCCATGCAAAATTTAAAATATTGCAAAGAATCTCAAATATCAAGATGATTGGGGTCAGATAAAATAAGTGAACTAAAACTGCTTTAAAATTATGTTATTTAGATACATATTTTTTATATATTTGATCACAATTCTTAAAAACTATAAATCTAAAATATTGGCTTTATTTACTCAATGTTTTGGAACTTTCTGAAGCTATATTCTGAAACCCAAATCTTTCCCTGACTCTTCTAATCTTGTTTATTCATCCATTCCTTAATTTCCTCTTTAAAACAATTTTCTTCCCACATTATTTGTAATTCTCCCCCACACTGTCTAGCTAGTAGCTCAATAATGACTTTTACTGTATTGTGACAACTATGAACACTAAGTAACTCTACTCAGTTAGTCAAAGTCTAACAATACTCTCTCCCTCTGTTCTAAGCCTCCCTACCACATGAAATTTTAAATCAAGGATGTTTGATAACTATGACATATGATGTTTTAGATTTAAAAAACAAATATTTCTGTTTATCAAAATAGACAATGTTTTTAGATATTTAGTGAGAGACACTATAGGTGCATACTGATTATTAATATTATTTTGCAAACATTTTTTCTTCAAAAGAATTTTTTCAAACATACCTCAAATATTCAGTCTGTTCAGGTGCTTAGAAGTAGTTCTACCGAAAGGAAAAATGAAGACACTGATACTACTCTAGAAAGTATGGCCATAGAAAGAGAAAATAATATTGTGTGAATATTTCTCTGTGTGTGTGTGTGTGTGTGCGCGCGCACACACGTGCGCGTGCGCATGCATGCGTACCTGTGCATATACAGGTTTATTACATATTTTGGGAAAATCATCTTCCTCCCTTTTTAAAAAAAATTCAGTTTTATAAGAGATTTAGTGTCTAATCACTATCACAGTTTATAATTTTAATTTTTGCATGTAGGATCCTTTGCCAATTTATAGAGTCTTTATAGTTTTATATTTTTTCAGATAAGCACATTCTTTCTACACATTAGTCCTTTATTTTTTTTTTTTAAGATTTTATTTATTTATTTGACAGACACAGCGAGAGAGGGAACACAAACAGGGAGTGGGAGAGGGAGAAGCAGACTCCCTGCCAAGCAGGGAGCCCGATGCGGGACTCGATCTCGGGACTCCAGGATCATGACCTGAGCCGAAGGCAGTCGCTTAACCAACTGAGCCACCCAGGCGCCTTAGTCCTTTATTTTTGTATAATTTTTGGTTCTATGCCATTTTTGAGACTAGTTGTTAAACTTTCTGAGTACTTTTGTGCCCCTGCAGTTGGATTTAGAATGGCACAAAATTTCTTCTAAACTACAAGTAGAAAAATATTTTTAGGGCGCCTGGGTGGCTCAGTTGGTTAAGCGACTGCCTTCGGCTCAGGTCATGATCCTGGAGTCCCAGGATCGAGTCCCGCATCGGGCTCCCTGCTCGGCAGGGAGCCTGCTTCTCCCTCTGACCCTCCCCTCTCTCATGTGCTCTCTCTCTCTCATTCTCTCTGTCTCAAATAAATAAATAAAATCTTTAAAAAAAAATAATTTAAAAAAAAAAAATATTTTTATCTTCTAGGAGAAAAAAAAACAATTTGATAGAATTTTAATTTATTATGACATTTAGAAATAGATATTCAGTATATTTTGGCTTAATATATAAGAAAAACAAGAAGATGAGCTATATACAAGTATTACTATCCTCCTTAGCAAAAAGCAAGTCTATATTAACATTCAAGATTTATAGACTAAAAATCGTTTGTCTTAAATGGTACAATTAAATCTGTACTTTGTGACATAATCTGATTAAATGTATGTTTTAATTTCTAATAGTTTTACATTTGTTCAATGAGATAAGAATATCATCCTTGAGATCAAAGACTTGGGAATAAGCAGGTGACTGAGAATATAACCTGAATCTGATAGAAAGGACTTGGAAGAAGTGAACAGGAACATGCATTTTGCTTATTCAGATATTTTGAGACTCCACACAAACCTGTTAGCTTTCCTAGTAAGAACAGAACAATCTTCTGTGTAGGCCCAACTGCAGCTATGTCTTTGGCCTAGTACATACATTAATCAATACCTCAGTGGTTTGAGTTACCTTTTTTCCTTCTTCCCCTGAGGAGTAATGCAAAAGTTTTGCTGAGGAAGAATCCCCAGGTTCTGAGAATCTTTAAACTTTGTATTTAGCTTGGAAGCTTAGAGTGTTGAACACTGACTGCATTTTTTAAAAAAAATTATTGTCCACATACCCAGCGTTCCTTGTCCCTTACTTATGTCATTGAACTATGCAGGGAGAATAGAACAATGCAGGTCTCTCTGAATATAAATTAACTCTTAAAAGCCAACCTAAAAAGTAACAGACATTTTGACACTGACATTTTAAAACTAGAATCTTAATTATTAAATACATTGTCTTGTTCCTCACTTAAAAAAAAAAAACCCTCATATGCAAATAAATCAAAAGAAGTACTGAGTGAAATTAAAGGTAATTTTCTAAATTCTTAAGGACCAATAAAGTAATTACTAAAGTGTTCAACTAATTTTAATAAAATTAATAAAATAATTATTTTTGTCTTTGCTTCCCCTGACACCTATTTCCTACATCCCCTTTCTCTACATTTCCTACATTTTCTCCTCATCCTCACCTATTGTCTCTCCCAACTTCATTCTCCTTCATTGCTACATTTTCCTTTCCTACTTTCTCCCTCGTTGGCTACTATCATTAATGTTATTATCAGCATCTTCATAATTATTTAACTCCAAAACATCACATACTTCAATATCACATTAGGCCATTCAGGGATCATTTCACAATATTAATATTTCTTATTTTTTGTGGTTATGGATTTTGATGCCATAACAGAAAACCTGATGGGCATCTGGCATATATTTCTAAACATAATTCCAGTAGTGGAGAAGGTAAATTTGTAGTTAGTATTATCTTTTTTAAAGATTTTATTTACTTATTTGACAGGGAAAGAGGGAGAGAACACAAGCAGGGGGAGTGGCAGGCAGAGGGAGAGGGAGAAGCAGACTCCCAGCTGAGCAGAGAGCCTGATGCAGGGCTCAATTCCAGGACCCTGGGATCATGACTTGAACCGAAGGCAGACGCTTAACTGACTGAGCCACCCAGGCACCCCTGTAGTTAGTATTACTTTAAAGAGGTAGCTGTACTGTTTGTAATTTCCTCTTCCTAAGCAGAGGTATTTTAACATTCTCCATTTTTCCCTTTTCAGTTGATTATCATCTTAATAGAAAATAATTATTTAGACAACTTGTGAAACATTTGATCATGAAAAATACGAATGCGATAGACAAAAATTTCAAAACAATACATTTTATATAATGCAGATGTTTCATGCTTTTTGACCCCCAAAATCCCTACAATATTCCATATGTATAGTCTGCCCCATAATCAGTTGAAGTAAACACACTCAAAAATACTATTTTAGTACAAAATGAAATCAAACAACCAAGTAAAACTCAACTTTGTTGCTTTATTGCTATTCCCTTCTCATTTTATGAAGATCAGTGCCTGCACATTGGTGAGAAAAACTTGGATTCTACAACCTAAGAATCATGAAAAATGCATTTGTTTTTTAAAGTAATAAACACTATGAATATTTTTGTGCTTAACAGATTTCTACCAGAGGATTTTCATCATCTTTTTTTTTTCTTTAAGACCACTTTTTTACTATGATTCAACAAGAAATTAACAAATATTTAATAAATGCCTGCCATATACAATGCAGTGTGTTCCCTGTCCTTCAGTAAAGCCAGTAGCTCAAGTGTATCTCAATATGTATTTTTCTATAGAAACACATTAGAAAGAGAAATCAATATTTAAAACAAATAAACACAGAAACATTTACTTTACCTCCCTAAGATATAGCAGCTTAACAATAAAGCTCTTCACTGTCACTTTAGATCTTGCAGAGTTGGTTTCAGATATTCTCTGGTGGTGATGTATTTACTTCTCCTTGCTCATCTCCCCATAAATTGTGTAGAGGTAACTCTATGCAATAGAAGCAAATTTAGGTTGATACAAAGAAAAAGAAAGATTTATAAGAGATCATGAGAGTCTTGACAGTCCAGGCACTTCTGCCAACACAATTCTTTTTTATTTTAAACTTTATTTGAGTCTAATTGGATTTTCTTCTTTCAACTGGGAGACTTGTGAATAGTACCAAAGAATGTCTTCTTTTACTTAGGTTGGGTTAAATCAATGAAGATCCAAGTATAAACATTTATGTATAAGTAATTAAGAGGTTTCTAGTAAAAATCAGAAGGAGAGTAAGGAAATTGCTCAACTGGAGCAAGGTTCAGTAAAGACAAAGTCCTTTGTAGGAAAATTTTAGTTTCATTGTGCAGAGATCTCTTGGAATAGTGTAAGTAGCAATTCAGAGTGGCTCTGACAAGACAGAGAGGAGCTGACACATTTGTCAATCTCTGGGTTACAAAAGGCTGAGGGGATGCTGGCTTACCCACCTGTTAAAACAGGTAGAATATGATCAGGCAGGCTTAAGGGCAGGTCTTTTGATAAGAAGATGCAATTGCTATTAGGAGTGGAAGCACATCAGTAGCCATTGTACATGAAAGTGATAAGGAAACAGAAAATATATATGCATGGACAAAGTGAGCTTCAATTTTTACAAAAGAAGAGGTATAATCTCAGCTTCTGAATTACATGAACTTTGTTTTAGCTGGAAAAAAGTCAGTATAAAAAATAAACTAGAATAAATTTCACCCTTTAAGTGTACCTTTGATGAATTTTGGCAATTATATATAGTCATTATCTCATCAGTCATGATACAAAGCATTTCCAACCAACTAAAATATAACTTCGGGCTCCTTTGCAGTCATGCCTCCTCTGGCTTTCTTTCCTCACTGTTGGGAACCACTCATCACCTTTTTCTCCCTATAATTTCACCTTTTCTATAATTTTGTATAAATGATATGATAATGTTTATTTGTTTGTGTTTGATTTTTTTTTGATGTAACATGATTTTTGAAATTCATCCATGTTTTTCAATGTTTAAATATGTTTGTTTTTGCTACGGAGTAATATTCTGTAAAATTAGGATATCACAATGTGTTTATTTACAAGTTGATGATGGCTGTATCATTGAGCATTTCAATCAGAAATCTCTAAGAGTTCTTTTTGCTCCACACCCTTGTCAACACTAGGTATTTTCAAGCATTTTGATTCTAGCAAATTTAGTAATTTGGTAGTATTATCTCATTATGGTTTGAATTTGAATTTCTTTTTTTTTTAAGATTTTATTTATTTATTTGACACACACAGAGAGAGAGAGTGAACGCAGGCAGAGGAAGAGGGAGAAGCAGACTCCCCGCTGAGCAAGGAGCCAGATGCAGGGTTCCATCCCAGGACACTGGGATCATGACCTGAGCCGAAGGCAGACGCTTAACCGACTGAGCCACCCAGGCGCCCCTGAATTTGAATTTCTGAGTGACTAATTTTGAGCACATTTTCATGTGCCTATTGGCCATTCATCAATCTTCTTTTGTGAATGGCCTATTCAAAATTGTTTTCCCTTCTTTTTTTTTGAGGAAGTGTTGTTTTTATTTTTTGTCCATAGAGGTATTCGGTTGTTTAAGTATCATTTATTGGAAAGACTATCTTTTTTTTTTCCATTTAACCAACATGGCCTTCTATAGAATATAAATCCATCCTATAGATCTGTGATTATTTGTTCACTCTCTCTTCTTTTTTATTGATCTATATATTGATCATTACCACTATGCACACTATCTATGGTGTATCTTTCAATGGCAAATGTATTCTGTTTTGGGAGTATATAAATGACAATTTAGTTAGAAAGTGGTTCAGGTATTCCATATTCTTACTGATTTTTTATGTTTTCCTTTCCTTTTTTTTAATTTTATATATATTTTTTAATTTGACAGAGAGAGAGAGAGAGAGACAGAGAGGGACAGTAGGGGGAGTGGGAGAGGGAGAAGCAGGCTTCCCGCTGAGCAGAGAGCCCGATGTGGGGCTTGATTCCAGGATCCCAGGATCATGACCTGAGCCAAAGGCAGACGCTTAACAACTGAGCCACCCAGGCGCCCCTTTTTATGTTTTTCTAACAATTATTTATAGATGAGATGTTGAAATCTCCAATAATAACATTAGTTTGTCTATTTTCAGCTTAGAGTTGTCAGTTTTGACTGATCTATCTTAAAGCTCTATTATTAGGTTTTCAGAATTGTTGTGTCTCCTTGATGATTTTATCCTTTCCTTATTAAGAGACTCACCTCTCTATCTATGGCAACTTTTCTTGGTATTGCCCAGTTTCTCTTGTCTGATAATAATACAATCAACAATATATTCCTGGTAACTTTCTATTAGTACTTGCTGATTTTTGTTTTCCTGTCCTTTTTTTCTTTTGTCACTATCTGTTTTTATATTTAAAATGCAAGTATTATAAATAGCATATAAGTTAGTCTTGCTTTTGGATCCAAATGAAACACTTCTACATTTTATTGAAGTATACAGTTCATTTAAATTTAAAATAATTATTGATATATTTAACTTTACCGACTTTGATTTATATTTGTCTTATCTTTTTCTATTTCTGCTTCCTTTAGGATTAAATTTATTTTAAATATTCTACTTAGTATCATACTGGTTTTATCACTTTGTTAAGGTGTTGGCTGTAGGAATTACAGTTTTCAATCAAAAGTTATCACAGTCTACATAAAATTAATATTATATTCCTTCACATATAATATAAAAACCTTTCAAGAGCATACATTCATTTGCCCCTTTCTTCCTTTGTAGATTTCATACATTTTATCTATACATATATTAAATCCCACAATATATTGCTATTATTTTTAAGAGGTCAACAAATAGTGTTCATATTTTTTCTACATCCAAATCTCTATATGGTATTTTCCTTCTGCATTAAAAACTCTCTTAAAAGTATTTTCTCAGGGCGCCAGGGTGGCTCAGTCAGTTGAGTGTCCAACTCTTGATTTTGGCTCAGGACATCATCTCAGGGTCCTGGGATTGAGCCCCCTGCCTGGCTCCATGCTCAGTGGGGAGTCTGCTTTATAATTCTCTCTCTTCCTCCTCCTCTGCCCTTCCCCCTGCTCCCACTCTCTCTCTCTAAAATAAATAAATAAATCTTTCTTAAAAAATGAAGTGTTTTCTCTTCCAGGTTTCCTAGTTATAAATTTTATCAGTTTTGTTTTTTTCTCTGTAAGATGTTTATACTCTTTTCATTTCTGAAGCGTATTTATTACTGAATAAAGAGATTTATTTTGACAGTCCTCTCTTACTTCTTTGGCCCTTAAAACATTATCTTCTGGCTTGCATTGTTTCTTTTAAGAAGTTAGTGATATTCCTTATTTTTGTTCCTAGTATATAACATCTCATTTTTATTTGGACTGTGTTTAATCTATTCTATTATCATTTCTTAGTAATTTGATTATGATCTTCCAATGTGTTTTTGTTTTGTGTTTATCCTGATTGGAGTTTGTTGAGCTGCTCAAATCATTAGGGTTATAGATTTCACAAAATTTGAAAAAATGTCCACTATTTCTTTAAATGTCTTTTTTTTCTGCCCTAATATTTCTCTTTATTCATGTGGGAATATTAATACATATATGATAGAGTTCTTGCTATTGGCTAAATTCAATGATACCTTGTTTGATTTTTTTGTCTTTTTTTTCCTATTTTATAGATAGTTTTTAAGTGGTTTCAAGTTCAGTTTGTATTTATTCTGAAATAGCTCATCTAAAGGTCATTTTTTCAAGAGAATTTATTGTTTAGCCCTATATGAATATGTTTGCAGCCCAGTAATTTATATTTGGTTCTCTTTCTTATATATTTGATTGATTATTGTATTGTATTGTATTGAAGTCCTTTATTTTCTCCTTTAATTCCCCTTGCCTTTAAATTCTTAAACATAATTGTAAAAAGTATTTTTAAATCTGTGTCAGCAAAATCCATCATGCTTATCATTTCTGAGTTTGTGTCTTTTGATTGGCTTTTGTCCTCTTTTTAAAATCAGTAATTTGCTATTTTGTACCGAACATTGCATTTGTTAGGCTATTAATGTTTGGATTTTGTTCTCTTAAAAGAAGGTTAAGTTTTATTCTGGCAGGTAGTTGATTAATTTGCAGATGAGCTTGATTGTTTTGATCTTCTTTTTAGATTTTTCTGAGATAAGTCTGGGGTTACTTTCTCTAGGGCTATATGCCTTATTTTTAATGCATTGCCTTTCTGGGAGTTTACTGAATGCCTGGAGTATAAATTAGATCTCTCCACTCTAGCTCATGGGAATTTGAACATCTAGCAGCTGTGTTCAAACCCAAACAATTGTTCAGCTCACGTCTCTGCAGTAGCTCTTCTTTGGTAGATTTATTTTGTTTTGTTTTTTTTCTTTCCTTTCCCCCCCCCCCTTTCTTTTTCTTTTTTTCCTTTTGTTGTGGAGTGGTTAGCCTTGCAGAATCTCCTCCTATGACTCTCAGCTTAATATTTAGCCAAACAGTCAGGATAACTCCTGTGCATATTCCTGGAGTCCCTTCATTGTATAATCTCTTCTTCAGTTTTTGCCCCATAAAGCCAATAGCCTCAATAACATAACATTGATCTCTTTGGTTTCAACTCAGTGTGATTTTCTGCTCTATTTGGACTTGCTGCACTCCAGAAAGGTCTCTAGGCATAAAACTGAGGTTACAGAGCCATCTGACAGTTTTTCCTTCTTTCAGTGATAACAGTGTGGCTTTGCTTATCATGCATTATTTGAAAATAGTTATCATAGTTATTAGGAGAGGCTAGTGGCTGACAGTTTTGCCATTTTAATCATATGTGGATATCACTATTTATTCTCTTTTTCTATGAGTTTTTATTTTTTAATTGAAGTAGAGCTGACACACAACATGTGTGTCAGGTATATAAAATATTGATTTGACAAATCTGTATAGTTATGCTCACCACAAGTGCAGCTACCATCTGTCACCATACAACGCTATTACAATACCATTGGCTGTATTCCCTATGCTGTACCATTTATCCCCGTGATTTATTCATTTCCTGACTGAAAGCCTGTATCTCCCACTCCCCATCATCCATTCTGCCCATCCCTCCCGCCCTCCCCTCTGGCAACCATCAGATTTCTTTGTATTTATGGGCCTGTTTCTGCTTTTTGTTTGTTTTATTATTTTAAGATTCCACATATAAGTGAAATCATATAGTTTTTATCTTTGTCTCACTTAGCATAATATCCTCTGGGTATGTTGTTGCAAATGACAAGATCTCATTCTTTTTTATTGCTGAGTAATATTCCATTATATATATTTATATTTATAAATATATATGTATATACACACACATACACACATAACCATCTTCTTTATCCATACATTTATCAATTGGATGTCCCTAAATTATTAAAGTGAGTTTTTCAACCAATTGTTTTGATTAACTGGACAGGTTTTCATATTTTTTGATATATAGACATCCTTGGAAAATCCCCTTCATAATTAATGACAATTTTCAATGGGGAAAAAAGAATAGTATACTTTTAACAACAGCAAAAAGAGAATGGTATATTTTTATGGTATTATCCTAATAATAATATTAGGGCTTATGGTATAAAGTCATTACTGAAAAAAAGAAAACTTTCAGAATAATGTCTATGTCATTTCTCATTAATGTAGTGTTCTAAAGATCACAACATTAAGTGTATTTGTGAAAATTAATACTGTGTCCTTGATTTGGTTAGTTATGTCTCAAGGTGAAATAATTATGAAGAGCTCAACTTTACAAAATAGGTTACTAAGTATACTACAGATAGGTAAGAAATAGTGAGTAGTGACCTAAATCTGAAAGCTGTCTACCCAATTACTTCTACTTGCAACATCTTTCAAAAACTAGTTAAAAAAATCAACTAACCAATGAACAGAAAAAGCAACCCAAGGAGAGAGTGTGATGGTTAATTTTATTTGTCAAATTGGCCAAAGAACCCATATATTTGAATACCACCCAGATGTTGTTGTGATGGTATTTCCTAGTGGAGATCAACATTTAGTTCCCTTTACTTTGAGTAAAGTAAATTACTCTCCATAGTGTAGGTGGACCTTATCCAGTTATTTGAAGTTCTTAACAAAAAAAGGCTAACGTCACCTGAGAAAGAGGGAATTCTGCCTCCAGTCTGTCTTCAGATTGAAACCGCAACATCAACTCTTCTCTGGGTCTCTGGGCTGCTGACGTACACTGCAGATTTTGCACTTGTCAGCTTCCACAATTCTGTGAGCCAGTTCCCTTAACTTCTCCCCCCACCCTCTCTTCTCTCTTTCTATATATATATACACACAACCTGTTTTGTTTGAAGAACCTGACTAATTCAAAGGCTATCCTTGTTTTCCTTAGCTATATGCATATGTTCATGTTTCATCTCCTTTGCTACTAATTCTTATATGCTGTTATATTAATCTCCAATTATTTTATTTACATAGAATTTCTATCACAAATTAAAGTATAAAATTCCCTACAACTGAGATAGTATATAATACCACTTTTATATCTGTGTTTATTCCATTTTTTAACTACACAAGTAGAATGCCAATATATGTAAAAAATAATCCTTTTGCTTTTTATTTTGCTACTGACTCTTGTGAATAAATATGAACCATCCCGATACATTAATAAACCTCAAAAAGTATGTGTCTGTGTATGTGTGTTAGGAAAGAAAAATGAAGTAATACCAATAGTAGCTGTTTCTAATGACTCTCAAAAGAACCAAAAACTAAATGAAATGTTTGTCCTGTAGCTGTTCATGAGTGTGCTTAAAAGATGTATTACAGCTCTGTTTATCATGATTAGTCTCATGTCATAATATTTTAGATTGTTTTCAATTCAATTTAAAGAAAGAACAATGCCATATCTATTTTAAGTATACTGTTGTTTTGTACCGAAAGTCAATATAGTTAGGTTTACTTTTACTGCCAGTTTATTTTCAATGAGAATATTTCAATGACAACCACAGTAGGATATTCTGATTGTCTTCAAATTAGGGAAAGAAATTGTACTTCATAATTTACTTTTGCCTCTCTACTTCAGAGAATATCCTTTGTTTCTTAGAACTATAGTTTCCTATAAATGATGATCTTCATCTTTCTTTAAATTTCTAAGAGGCAAAGACTAACTGGAAGTTTGTATGCACCTATTTTATTTTCATGGGAATTACTTGAGACAGAAGTTTCTTTCTCTTTTTCTTTTTTTATTGGCAAATTCACAAATTGAAGCAAATCAAATCAATTTCTAAAATATAGGCATAAAATATAGGAGGATAAAATATAGACATAAATCCACTGAACACACATATAACTAATATACACACTCTGCCCGTATTCTGAATGATTTCAGCTAACACTACTCCTCTGTCCATAGGCACATGTAATGTCAATGCAGGCACTTGGAGACTTAGCTGTCTTCTTTTTGTTCTTCTTTTTTTTCTCTAGGCTCTGCAACTTTTAAGTTTTTCATTGACTCCACTAAGCTTCTCTTGAGCTTTCTAGGTTTGACAAAGTTGTCCTCTGGCATGTTTTTGCCAGCTGTCATGGCTCATAGTGCAATTTAAGCCTCTGTTGCACACTATTGTAAATCCAGGTAATGAAAGCCACAAACTTCTCACAAGCATTATAAAGCTGACATCTGTCAAGATAAATATTGTGCAGTCAGCAAGGAGGGGATGGCTTAGATGGCTTAAACAGTTAACCTTGATATTTCATTTGAGAAGGCTTTAGATGCTCCTTCAAAGTATGGTGGTCTGCATACGTTCTTATGTAAAGTCTGCAGATCACTTTCATGTTGTTAATAAGTAATAGTTTAAGTTTTTAAAAACATATTTGTGTTTTGGAGAAAAAAGGATGAATTATTTCCTAAGCCCACTATTTAAAAACATGGTGTGATTTTCTGGGTAAGTTTTTTTTTTTTAATTTATTTACTGTTTTATTATAATATTAATACCTATTGCTTAAATAAAATATATTCATATGTTAAAGTATACACATGAGGAATATCACAAACCTTTCTTTGTTGTTTAGTAATACTTTATGTTCCTTTAATATTCTTTTATTTTTACATTGAACACTATATGCAAATTTGCATCTTCTTATATTTCAGTAAAATTTATGTCATAAACATTTTCATGTTAATGATGTTAACATAACTAGCTAACTAAATTCTAGCATGAAGTTACCATATAGCTTTCTGGCTATTACTAACAGTGTTCATAGAGTGCTTTAATTACAACTAATAAAGCAACTGTACAAATAAACTCTAACACTGACCATTTCTTATGGGTCAGACTATTTCCTATATGATGTATATAATCCCATTTAATTCTAACAATCATCTAGTCATATTATTATGTATTATATAAATTAAGTAATATACAGATAATTATATAAATACAGTAACCATTATATTATTATGTTTTCTCTATGTTATAGACAATGAAGCCAAAGATTAGAGGAGTAAAATAAAATGGTTGAGACAACACAGCCAATAAGGGCAAAACCTGGCACTTGAATACATTCTTGTAAACATCTTTAGAATTAGTTCTTGTAATACCCCATCATATATACCACTATGTAACAGGAAAATGAAGACTGATTTTTAGTTATAGCACACAGGCTATGAGAAGATTATTCTTTCACTCTATCCTACTCCTTTAGTATATCCAGAGAACACTGTAGAAACAGAACACTGATCACTATGAAAAGAAATTACAGCTGATTGTGTAAGAATAAAGAGACAAACTTTGGTCATTCCCCTTGAGCACAGAAAAAAAACTAAAAGACTATGCTTTTTGCCAAGGTATAAGCAAAAAGAAATGAGAATGCTGTAAGAATTATAGTCTCTCTTATCAAGCAGTGAAACACCAAAGATCAAGAGTAGACCAGAAGAAATGTTATTGACATAGACATGCTTTTTATCATTATATTTTAAGGAGGGAAATACTGAAAACTGGTTTGGAACCCATAAAATCCTTTAGAATTTTTCCATATAAGTATGTGTATAATGATTGACCCATATTCTACATGTGTAAATCTTTTGGTATACCTGTGTGTGTGTGTGTGTGTGTATGTGTGTGTTTAAACGGTAACTAACAAGACTTAATTATTCTGTTTATTTTTGTAGGGAGATTGGGAATAAAAGAAAGAACCTGTCATTAGAGTCTAAATTGTGGTACTCTCATCTATCACTTTATTATGAGAAAGAATAAGGAAGAACTTGATGAAGTCAGACTGAGTAACTCTGGGGTGTGGAGTTGGGAGGAAAAGCTAATATAGTATGCTCTTGCTCTTTACTATAAGGAGCTAAATAAGATTAACATACATATTTAATTTCTCAAGAGAAACAAGAATGAAATATGAACTATTTAATTTTATATAAAACTTAGAAAAAGGGGAATACAGAGAAGTAGTTACATTTATATGATTTTGACTTTGAACCATATTTCTTTTACATTTCCAAAAATGAAATTCACCCACAAAAATAGGAAAATACCTTAAAAAGTAGGAAAAATAGGGGTACCTGGGTGGCATAGTCGGTTGAGTGACCTACTCTTGGTTTCAGCTTGTGTCCTGATCTCAGGGTTGTGAGATCCAGCCCTGTGTCAGGCTCCCTGCTTAGTGGGGGAGTCTGGGATTCTCTCTTCCCCAGCAGTGCTCATGTGTTCTCTCTCTCTCTCTCTCTCAAATAAATAAATAAATCTTAGGAAAATAGGAAAAATAAATGCAAAGTTAAACACAAACATTAGAAAGTAAGTCCAACTCTACATTAAATTGATAATACAGCTGTAAGGTATAAATAATATTTCAAGTAACTTTAACACAGTTCTCTATATGCATTTGAATATATATATATATATATGTAAACGAAATGAATTATAAATATACTTTTGGTACATTTTCAGTAAAAATGCACAATAGGTTTATTGTTAATAATAATGTTCACAATGTAATTTTAAGCTACATTAAAGTACATTCTTTTAAACTACAGTAAATGTATTATAAATGAATTTAAAATTATTCCATAATGTATGTTATAAAAAAGTATGTAAATATACTGAGGTTATTTGGAACTAGTTTTAATAGTATAAAAGTATTAAATAAAATAGTTTTTATAGCATAAAAGTACTAAATAAAAACCTTGTTAAATTTGAGTTAGAAATAAGAATGTAAGTTGTAATTTAAAGTGTATATATTCCCTGGTTTTTTGCTACTGAAATAATCTAGAAACAGTGACCTCCCAGGAGTAATATGTACATGTAGCACCCAGATCTTGATTCTAAACACCATTCTCCAATATAATGAAGAGGTGAGACTTGAAGAAATAGCTATTTCCAAGTCTGAGAACAGGGAAAATAGAGAAAATGAAAAATGCGCACAAGGAACTGATCAAATATGAATGTATTCATATCAAAAGGACACAGGAATGGGGTTGTCAATTTGTGTGGAAAACTATATATATATTCATATACATATATATGTTTATATTTCTTATATATGTTTATAATATATATAAATGCTTTTGTTTTTTCAAGGCTATACATCTTAAAAACTTGATTAGTTCTTCCAGCATGAATAATATGATACCAACTTTAATTTTGGCATATATACTTAGTTGATCTTTCCGTTCTGTTTATTTTTAAACTTTTTGTATCATTTTGTTTTAAAATCCTATTGTGCAAAAATATATAGCCTTAGAGAGGAGACAGTAAGATTCCAATAGGAAGGTAGTGTGTTTTAATCAGTAGGCTTAAAACATTCATATGCATACTGATTTTTGATGAGTTTAAATATATTTCTTATTTTTATTTTATGTTGTCTTGTCATTTTATTTGCTTGTTTTATATGTGCCATTTCCTACATTTTGGTGATTTTAGTTTTCATTGCTTCATTCTGTTAAAATATTTAAACCTACATATTCTACTTCAAAATTTTCATATTAATTTTATGTACATATTTGACAGTTAACATTAAACTTAAATTTTCTAATAAAAGCTGAAGTTTAATATGACCAGTTTTACTCTCTGCAAGGACATTAGTACCTATTTAATTTTATCTCCTTTTTTTCATCCTCTTTGCCTATAGACACACAGATATACACACACATACATACACATATACACACACCATAACACAAAACCTTGTTATTGTTTTCATCTAGGTTGTAGTTTAATTTTTAACCAAAACACTTCTTTAAAACAATTACTACTTATTTAGATATATTGCAAGACATATTTGTGGTAGTAAATTCTTGAATAGTATTATTCAAATGCCAGTAAGCTAATTAAATAATTTATAGAAATAGAGCGTATCAAGAATGGAATATTTTTTTAAAGATTTGTTTATTTATTTTAGAGGGGGCAGAGGGAGAGAGAGAAAATCTCAAGCAGACTTCCTGCTGAGAGTGAAGCCTGATGTGAGGCTGGATCCACGACCCCGAGATCATGACCTGAGCCAAAATCAAGAGTCCCATGACTAACTGAACCACCCAAACATCCCAAGAATGGAATATTTTGTTGTAATTAATAGTGAAGCGATTTATCCACATCAGCATATATTTAAAATACTCAAAATATATTGTAAAGTGAAAAAATTAATTTATATGAAGATATGTATTTTAGGATACCATTTTATTCAACCTCTATCAATAGTTATGTCTGGAGAGATGCCTCAGTAGATAAACAGGTAGGTATACATACATAAACACACTTATCTTCTGAAAATAGGCACCATTATTTTATAAACACATTTGCCTTTATTGATGGGAATTGGTACAACATATTATATACACATTTGTAATGTTGAAATTTTGCCATGTTTATGTAATATGTAGAGAAAACATATTCAAAATGTCTACCATAAAGTGACAATTTTAAAAGAAGCTCTTACAGTCAATGGTTATATGCTACATGGGCATCTGGGCAAAAGCTATTTAAAAAAATTAATTCATTGATAAAGAAAAATATATGTTCCTAAAATAAGAAGAGTTGAATCTTCACGATCAGTGAAATGTGATTTGCCTGTAATTTTGTCATCTCTAATTTTTGCAAAACATTTAAAAATAATCTGATGGAGAATATGAGAAAAATGTTACTGAGGTGAAAATTGGTGCTTAATGGCAATACATATATCAACCTTCAGTTGGTATGAGACAGTGTAATTAATCATTGGTATAGAGTTTTAGCAAGTTTATGTGAGTTCCAAGTAAGAATATGTTTAACGATACTCTGCCCTTTATCATAAGAAATGTATTTCTTCTGTTTTTATTTTCCTTCAATTCAATATTAAGAGTTATGTTGACTTGAGGGACACCTGGGTGGCTCAGTCACTTAAGTGTCTGCCTTCAGCTCAGGTCATGATCACAGGGTCCTGGGATTGAGTCCCACATCGGGCTCCCTGCTTAGCGGGGAGCCTGCTTCTCCCTCTCCCACTCACCCCTGCTTGTGCTCTCTGTCTTTCTCTGTCAAATAAATAAATAAAATCTTTTTAAAAAATTATGTTGATTTGAGTTTCTGAGGATCACGTCTTTGGGTCATGATTTCAGATCCAGAGACAATGGCCCCAGTGGGATGGAGCCGGAAGGGGTCATTGAGAGTAACTGAAATGAGATTGACAGCTTTGATGACATGAACTTCTCTGAGTCCCTTCTCTGTGGCATCTATGCCTATGGTTCTGAGAAGCCTTCTGCCATCCGGCATTGAGCCATTCTTCTTTGTATCAAGGGTTATGATGTGATCACTCAAGCCCAATCTGGGACTGGGAAAACAGCCACTTTTGCCATGCCAATTCTGCAACAGATTGAATTGGATCTAAAGATTACACAGGCCTTGGTCCTGGTGCCTGATAGAGAGTTGGCTCAGCAGATACAAAAAAGGTAGTCATGGCCTTGGAGGATTACATGGGTGCCTCTTGCCATGCCTGCCTTGGGGGGACCAATGTACATGTTGAGGTCAGAAGCTGTAGATGGAAGCTCCCCATATCATCATGCATACCCCAGATCATGTGCTTGATATGCTTAACTGGAGATATCTGTTTCCCAAATATATCAAGATATTTATACTGGATGAAGCTGATAAAAGTTAAGCCATGGATTCAAGGACCAGATCTATGACATATTCCAAAAGCTCAACAGCAACACCCAGGTGGTTTTGCTGTCAGCTACAATGCCTTCTGATGTGCTTGAGGTAACTAAAAAGTTCATGAGGGACCCCATTCAGATTCTGATCAAAAAAGAGGAGCTGACCCTGGGGAGGGTATCTGCCAGTTCTATATCAATGTGGAATGAGAAGAATAGAAGCTGGAGACTGTGACTTGTATGAAACCCTGACCATCACTTAGGCATATTTCTCAACACTTGAGGGAAAGTTGATTGGCTCACCAAGAAGATGCACACCTGAGACTTCACCATGTCCACAATGCACAGAAATATGGACCAAGTGGAATAAGATGTTATCATGAGGGAGTTCTGCTCTGGCTCTAGCAGAGTATTGATTACCACAGACTAGCTGGCCAGAGTCATTGATGGACAGCAGGTTTCTTTAGCCATCAACTATGACCTTCCCACCAACAGGAAAACTATATCCACAGACTCGGTCAAGGTAGACAGATATGGCTATAAGGGTGTGGCTATTAACATGGTGACAGAAGAAGAAAAGAGGATTCTTCAAGATGTTGAAACCTTCTACAACCACCTTCATTGAGGAGATGCCTCTGAATGTTACTGACCTCATTTGGGGCTGTCTTGGTACCTAGCCCTACCTAGGGTTCAGTCTGTGGAGGGCTGAAGAGGAACAGGAAAGGGGAGGGAAGAGAGCCAAGGGATGGACTCTTCTCATTTTTTTTTTCTTTTTCTTTGAATGAGTGTCACTTTTTGAGGCAAAAAAAAAAAAGAATTATGTTTATTTCATTACATAGGCTATACTTATCAATATAAACAGCAAACTTTTTAATACATTTTATAAATTAAAAGAAAACAACATGTTTGGCATCAAAAAACAGTATTGGTTGAAGTTTATCTCTTGCATACATTATAAATAATCTTAGAATAACCTCACGGATTTTGTTCCTTTTTTTTTCTTTTCATTTTCATGAGTGTGTGTTTGCAGGATCTATTTTATTTTTTTAAAGATTTATTTATTTATTTGAGAGAGGGAGAAACTGAGAACGAGTGAGCATGACCAGGAAGGGCAGAGGGAGAGGGAGAGAGAATCCTAAGCAGACTTTGCACTGAGCATGGAGCCCCACATGGGGCTTCATCTCACAACACTGAGATCATGACCTGAGCCAAAACCAAGAGTCAGACTTTTAACCAACTGTACAACCCAGGTGCCCCTACAAAATCTATTTTATAAAGAAAACCATATCAGTTTTCATTTGCCCAGAATGAGGGATGGAGATTATCATTTACAGTCACTTTCTATATTTTACTGAAGTAGAATGACATATAATATCCTATTAGTTTATATCAATAGTACATCATCGTAAGTCAATATTTTTATCCATGATGAAATGATCTCCATAAGTCTAGTTACCACCTGTCACCATACAGTTATTACACTATCATTGACTATATTCCCTATGCTACGTATTATATCCCCATGATTTATTTATTTTAAAACTGGAAGTTTGTACATCTTAATCCTCTTTACCTATTTTGCCCATCCCCCAACTCCTGGTAACCAACAGCTTTCTGTATCTATGAGTCTGTTTCTGTCTTGTTTTGTTTGTTTATTTTTAAATTCCACATACAACTGAAATCATACAGTATTTGTCTTTATCTGACTTATTTCACTTAGCATAAATGCCTTCTAGGTCTATCCATGTTGTCTCAAATGGCAGAATCTCTTCTTTTTTTTATAGCTAACTAATATTCTATTCTACACACATACACACACACACACACCCCACATCTTCCCTATTCATTGGTCTATTGATGCACATTTAGGTTGCTTCCATGTCTTAGCTATTGTAAATAATACTGCCATAAACACAAGGGTGCATACAGATTTTTGGATTGGTGTTTTTATTTCCTTTGTATAAATCCTCAGAAGTAGAATTGCTGGATTGATTTTTAATTTTTTGAGGAACTTCCTTACTGTTTTCCATAGTAGATGAATCAATTTACATTGCTACAAATAGCATATGAGGTTTTTCTTTTCTCCACATTCTTGCCAGCACTTGTTACTTTTTGTCTTTTTGATAATAGTCAATCCAAGAGGGAAGAGGTGGTATCTCACTCTAATTTTGATTTGCATTTCCTTGATTATTAGGGCTATTAAGAATTTTTTAATGTGCCTGTTGGCCATCTGTATGGTTTCTTTGAAAAAGTATCTATTCAAGTCCTCCCCCCATTTCTTAATCAAGTTGTTTGTTTTTTGGTATTAAGTTGTGCAACTTCTTTATGTATTTTGGATATTAACCCTTTATTGGATGTATGATTTGCAAATATCTTCTCCCATTCAGTATTTTGCCTTTTAATTTTATCATTTCCTTCTCTGTGCAAAAGCTTTTTAGTTTGATGTAATATGGTTTTTTAAATTTTATTTTAACTTTTGCTGCCCTTGCCTGAGTAGGTCCAAAAAGTAGTGCTCACACAGATGTTAAAAAGTTTCCTGCCTATGTTTTCTTCTAGGAGTTTTATGGTTTCAGATCTTACATTCAAGTCTTTAATCCATTTTGAATTTATTTTTTAAAGTTATAAAACAGTGGTCCAGTTTGATTCTTTTGCACATAGCTATCCAGTTTTCCCAGTACCATTTATAGAAGAGACTATCTTTACCCTACTAAATATTCTTGCATCCTTTGTCATAGATTAATTGGTCATGTATGTGTGGGTTTATTTCCAGGCTCTTTATTCTATTCCATTGGTCTATGTGTCTGTTTTTGTGCCAGTCCCCCACTGCTTTGATTACTGTAGCTTTGAAATACAGCTTCAAATCAGACAGCACTATATATATAGCTTTGTTTTCTTCTCAAAATTGCTTTAGCAATCTGGGATCTTTTCTGGTTCCATACACATTTTAGGATTCTTTTTCTTTGTTCTGTGAAAAATACCATTGATATTTTGATGAGAACTGTATTGAATCTGTAGATTGCTTTTGGTAGTATACACATTTTAATAATATTATTTCTTCCAATGCATGAGCACAGTGTATCTTTTCATTTATTTGTGTAATCAGTATCTCCCATCAAGATCATCTAGTTTTCAGCATACAGGCTTACCTCATATTATTGCACTTTCCTTTATTGCACTTCAGAGATGTTGTATTTAGTACAATTGAAGGTTTGTGACAATCCTGCATTTAGCAGGTCTATTGGTGCCATTTTTCCAGCAGTATTTGCTCACTTTGTGTCTCTGTCACATTTTGGTAATTCTCACAATTTATCAAAATTTTTAAATATTATTATATTTATTATGGTGATCTGTGATCAGTAATTACCACTCCCTGGAAGGTCAAATGATGGTCAAATTTTGAGCAATAAAGTATGTTTAATTAAGGTATATACATTGTTTTTTAGACATAATGTTATTGCACACTTCATAGAATACAGCATAGTGTAAACATAACTTTTTCATGCAGTGGGAAACGAAACAATTAATTTGATTCACTTTATTGCAATATTCACTTTATCAACAGTAGTCTGGAATCAAACCCTCAGTATCTCTGGGGTATATTTGTACAGGTGTTCCACCTCCTTGGTTAAATTTATTCCAAGGTATTGAATTCTTTTTGATACAATTATAAATGGGATTTTTTTCATAATTTTTCTTGCTGATAGTTCATTATTATTATATAGAAATGCAACCAATTTCTGCATGTTAATTTTGTATGCTGCAACTTTAATGAATTCAATTATTAGTTCTAATAGTTTTTTGATAGAATCTTTAGGGTTTTATATATATAATACAATGTTCTCTCCACATAGTGACAGTTTTATTTCCTCCTTTCTAATTTGGATGTCTTTTACATTTTTCTTGTCTGTTTGCTGTGGCTAAGACTTCCCATCTTATGTTGAATACAAGTGGCAAGACTGGGCATCCTTGTCCTCTTCATGATCTTAGGGGAAAAGCTTTTAGCTTTTTACCATTAAATATGATGATCTCTGGGTTTCTCATTTATGGCCTTTATTATATTGAGGTATGTTCCTTCTCTACCCCCTTTGTTGATGGTTTTTATCATAAATGCATGTTGAATCTTGTCAAATGTTTTTTCTGCACCTAATGAGATGATCATATTTTTATCATCCAATCTGCTGTTGAGAGGTCTCCAGAGTACGTTGTGCCAAGGTCACATTGGCAAGATGGCTCTACCTAGTGTGGACTAGGAGCCCAGGGCTTGCTGGGGGAGCCCTAAAAGCCTGGCTAGAGTACCTGGACCCTGCTCCTGTTTACACTATTAAAGTGGAAGGGAAGCATACAAAATGATGCTTGCTGGAGCCTCTGACCCTGAAGAGAGTTCCAGCTGTTCCCTACCTGTTTGCATGACCTCTAGGATTAGTAAAATGATTTCCTTTATTTATGGTCCAGGTGCCCTTTAAACCACTTTTTTTTTTTTTTTTTTTGCTCATCCCAAGTGTGGGCAAGTCTGTGCACAGGCCTCCCAGTGATATCCCTCCCTACTGCAGGTCATAACATGGGGGGTAGGGGTGCCAACACTACCATGTCTTCATCTCTCCTATCCTTTTCTATGTGTACCCTCTGTTGTTGGTTATGCAAAAGCTGTTCGGTCAGCCTCAGCTCTTCAGAAGAAATTCCTCTATATGTGTGTGTATATTTGGTGTGTCTGTGGAGGGCGTGAGTTCAGGGTTTTCTTATGCTACCATCTTGGACGGCCTCCTACCCACAGTCACTTTCTATTGACATTTTCAATGAGCATTAAGCAACTAAACCTCACTCTAAACTTAATCACCAATTAGGGAGCTTCATTTATGCTTTGATACTAGTTATGCTAAATATAAGTATGTCTCTGTCCTCCCCTGTAAATTTAGATTAAGAAATAATACATCTATGTAAACATATAGTTCTCCACTTATTATAAGACATTTACACATGTTGTGAATCATTATGCTGCCAGTCATTATATGTTATGGAAAAATAAAAAAATATATTATCACCAATAGATATGGAAGGTATTTAACATAATATTTTAAATGCATATTTTTTGACAATTTAAAAATTTTATTTAGTTATTTGACATATTGTTCTATTAAGGAGTCAGGCAAATTTCAGTTACAAACATTAATAACTATAATAATTACTTTAAAGTAAACTTAACCAGCACACTGTTATCATATTACTTCTTTGCTACAGTCATTTAGCAAAATGTAAAAATGACAAAAATGACCCTTGGATTTCTTTGTTTATTCAAAATTCTCCAGATATTTGCTGGAAAGACCATTAGTTATGGTCCTGAGTTTTAGTCCAAGTCCTATCACCCACAAATTTGATATATGTGTGCATATTATTAATATATAATTGTTATTCTCCATTTGCTTTCAAAGAAAAGAAAATATTAATATATTAATATTATAATTATATATTAATTATATTTTTAACTGTGAGAAGACCAGCTGAGAATTAAGAAGATAATATATATGTTATGAAATACCATGTGAATGTCAATTATTATTTGATAATGTAACAGTGTATTTTTTGTATGTTTTCCTTTCATTCTGTCTCTGATATTCTCTTATTGTCCTAAATTTTATCTACCTAAACAGTTAACTTATCTTTGTATGAATGCTGCGATATTTGTTTCTTTCTTTTAGACATTGTAAAGAAAGCCTGATGTTGGTTATTAAAAGGAAACAAATAATTTTTCCCCTATTGTTCTGAAGAAAAGATTCTCGGAAGCCATAGTCTCGGTTTCAAAGGGGAAAAACACTTTATTGATATTATAAAAAATCTAATAGAAACAGAAAGAAGAAAAGGGATATCTACACAGAGATGAGGGCAAAAGTAAGCAGTAAAGGAGAATAAGACAGAGTTACATCAAATCGGGTACTTAAAACATCCAACCTCATTAGCTGGGGAAGCCAGGGGGAGACTGCCAGGCTGGAGTCCTGATTGAGACGTCTGGGTGAAACGCCTCCTCTCAGGGAGACTTCCAACTGACTGTCCGCATAAGGGCCATATTTATAGGGCAAATTGAAGGGGTCTGAAGTTAAACATTTGTTTGCCTTTGTGCAGTTTGGAGGAAGCTGCCTTTCTATGTTATCATGTCTTTACATCTTCAAGGAGCCTGGGCTAGGCGTGCTTGCCTCCCCTCCTGGATTCCAATGTGGGAGGGGCGGCGGGCCAGGCCAGCCTGGAGCAGGAGGGGATGCAAAGCAAGATTTACAGCTCTTGGTGTCCAGACCACAAGGGCCAGTTCTGACCTGAAGGCCAGCTAACATCAACTAACCAGGCTCCCGAAATCACTTATGCAGCACAAGTCTCACAAACAACATTCTTTAACTTGCCTGTGTATGTGCTGGTCTGGTGGTCAGGTCTGAAGGAGAAATCATAGAAACCTCCATCCATGCAATACACCTATGGGCATGTAACCCAAAACCAAAAAGTCTACGACAAAGATTTGCTGAATTCACTTATTCTTAGTGGTGGTGGTGGTAGTGGGGTGTGTGTGTGTGTGTGTGTGTGTGTGTGTGTGTGTGTGTGTGTTTTACCCCTAGCAATAGACACAGTGTTTAATAAATGGTAACTGCCTCATAAATACTGTATTGATTGGGAACAAATAGACCCATATGAGCCTTGTTTATAGCCCAGATTTCTGTGCATGGCTGTATGAATTACCATTTATAAGCATAAGTTACTGTTAACATTTATTGAGCACTTATTATATGTCATAAGTTTTTCTAAGCATTTGATTCTGGTAGTCAGTAGTAGTGTCAAAATTTAAATCCGAGCATTTTGGTTCAGAATCAATTCTTAACCACCACACAACGCCGTCCTCTAACATTAATTAACCGAGTGAATATAGATTTTGTGAGACTGCTATTCTGTTAAGAAATACTTTCAAATGGATGAGTTTTGATCTACATTTTAAAGAAAATAAGAACAAGAAAGGTGAATCTGGTTTGTGAGTCATCTCTGGGGTTTGTGAGGATAATTTTTACAAGGCACAGGGAAAGCATATACATTTATTTGAAGACAAGATGAGCATTCATGAGGGGAACAGACGATGCAGAATCTAGGAAGAAAATAAGCTCAAACTTGATTTTTTTTAAATTTAATTTTATTATGTTATGTTAGTCACCATACAATACATCGTTAGTTTTTGATATAGTTTTCCATGAGTCATTGGTTTCTTATAACACCCAGTGCTCCATGCAGTACATGCCCTCCTTAATACCCATCCCTAGGCAAACCCATCCCCTGAGCCTCCTCCCCTCTAAAATCCTCATTTTGTTTCCCAGAGTCCATAGTCTCTCATGGTTTGCTTCTCCCTCCAATTTCCCCCCCTTCATTTTTCCCTTCCTTCTCCTAATGTCCTCCATGCTATTCCTTATGTTCCGCTAATAAATGAAACCATATGATAATTTACTTTCTCTGCTTGACTTATTTCACTTAGCATAATCTCCTCCAGTCCCATCCATGTTGATGTAAAAGTTGGATATTCATCCTTTCTGATGGCTGTGTAATATTCCATTGTATATATGGATCACATCTTCTTTATCCATTCCTCTGTTGAAGGGCATCTCGGCTCTTTCTACAGTTTGGCTATTGCAGACATTGCTGCTATGAACATTGGGGTGCATACAGCCCTTCTTTTTACTACATCTGTGTCTTTGGGGAAAATATTCTGTAGTGCAATTGATGGGTCATAGGGTAGCTCTATTTTTAATTTTTTGAGGAACCTCCAC
>NC_138369.1:153990700-154018370 GCF_054177405.1 Leptonychotes weddellii | reverse complement strand
TTCCTTGGTGATTCGGGGTCTTTTCTGATTCCATACAAATTTTAGGATTGTTTGTTCCAGCACTTTGAAAAATGTCATTGGAATTTTGATCGGAATAGCATTGAAGGTATAGATTGCTCTGGGCAGCATAGACATTTTAACAATGTTTATTCTTCCGATCCATGAGCATGGAATGTTTTTCCATCTTTTTGTGTCCTCTTCAATTTCTTTCATGAGTGTTCTGTAGTTCCTAGAGTATAGATCCTTTACTTCTTTGGTTAGGTTTATTCCAAGGTATCTTATGGTTTTTGGTGCTTTATAAATGGAATTGATTCTCTAATTTCTCTTTCTACAGTTGCATTGTTAGTGTATAAGAAAGCAACTGATTTCTGTGCATTGATTTTGTATCCTGCCACATTATTGAATTGCTGTATGAGTTCTCGTAATTTGGGGGTGGAGTCTTTTGGATTTTCCACATAAAGTAACATGTCATTTGCGAAGAGAGAGAGTTTGACTTTTTCTTTGCCAATTTAAATACCTTTTATCTCTTTTTGTTGTCTGATTGCTGAGGCTAGGACTTCTAATACTATGGTGGACAATAATGGCGAGAGTGGGCATCCTTGACGTGTTCCTGATCTTAAGGGAAAGGCTCTCATTTTTTCCCCACCGAGGATGATATTCATAGATGGAATTTAATGAACTTGAGGAATGTTCCCTCTATCCCTTTACTCTGAAGAGTTTTGATCAGGAAAAGGATGCTATATTTTGTCAAATGCTTTTTCTGCAACAACTGAGAGGACCATATGGTTCTGCTCTCTCCTGTTATTAATGTGTTTTATCACATTGATTGACTTGTGAATGTTGAACCACCCTTGCATCCTGGGGATAAATCCCACTTGGTCATGGTGGATGATTCTTTTAATGTATGGTTGGATCCTATTAGCTAGGATTTTGTTGAGAATTTTGGAATCCATATTCATCAGGGATATCAGTCTGAAATTCTCCTTTTTGATGGGGTCTTTGCCTGGCTTGGGGGTTAAGGTAATGCTGGCCTCATAGAATGGAAGCTTTCCTTCTGTTTCCACTTTTTGAAACAGCTTCAGGAAAATAGGTATTATTTCTTCTTTGAATGTTTGGTAGAATTCCCCAGGGAATCCATGAGGCCCTGGACTCTTGTTTTTTGGGAGGTTTTTGATCACTGCTTCAATCTCATTACTGGTTATTGGCCTATTCAGGTGGGCAATTTCGTCCTGTTTCAGTCTTGGTAGTTTATAGGTTTCCAGGAAGGCATCCATTTCTTCCCGGTTGCTTAATTTACTGGCATATTGTTGTTTATAATAATTTCTAATAATTGTTTCTATATCCTTGGTGTTGGTCGTGATCTCTCCCCTTTCATTCATAATTTTATTAATTTGGGTCCTTTCTCTTTTATTTTGGATAAGTCTGGCCAGTGGTTTATCAATCGTATTAATTCTTTCAAAGAACCAGCTTCTAGTTTCATTGATCTGATCTACTGTGTTTTTGGTTTCTAATTCATTGATCTCTGCTCTAATCTTAATTATTTCCCTTCTAATGCGTGGCTTAGGCATTGTTTATTGCTCTTTCTCCAGTTCTTTAAGGTATAAAATTAGTTGGTAAATTCAGGATTTTTCTATTTTCTTTTTTTTTTGAATGAGGCTTGGATGGCTATATATTTCCCATAGGTATCCCATAGGTTTTGGACTGATGTGTTTTCATTCTCATTGGTTTCCATGAATTGTTTAAGTTCTTCTTTCATATCCTGGTCGACCCAAACATTCTTGAGCAGAGTGGTAATCAGCTTCCAAGTGTTTGAATTTCTTCCAAATTTTTTCTTGTGATCGAGTTCCAGTTTTAGAGCATTATGGTGTGAGAATATGCAAGGAATAATCTCAATCTTTTGGTATCAGTTGAGACCTGATTTGTGATCCAGTATGTGGTCTATTCTGGAGAAAGTTCCATGTGTGCTTGATAAGAATGAGTATTCTGTTGTTTTAGGGTGGAATGTTCTGTATATATGTATGAGGTCCATCTGGTCCAGTGTGTCATTCAAAGCTCATTTTTTTGTTGATTTTCTGCTTAGATGGTCTGTCTATTGCTGAGAGTGGAGTATTGAGGTCTTCTACAATTAATGTATTATTATCACTATGTCTTTTTATTTTGGTTAACAGTTGGCTTATGTAGTTGGCTGCTCCCATGTTGGGAGCATAGATATTTAAAATTGTTAGATCTTCTTGTTGGATAGACCCGTTAAGAATAACATAGTGTCCTTCTGTGTCTCTAACTATAGTTTTTAGCTTAAAATCTAATTTGTCTGATGTAAGAATTGCTACCCCAGCTTTCTTTTGAAGTCCGTTGGCATGGAAGATGGATTTCCATCCCTTCAATTTCAGTCTGGATGTGTCTTTAGGTTCAAAATGAGTCTCTTGTAGACAGCATATGGATAGGTCCTGTCTTTTTATCCAATCTGCAACCCTGTGCCACTTTACGGGAGCATTTAGGCTGTTCACATTAAGAGTGATTATTGAAAGATATGAATTTATTGTCATCATGTTGCCTGTGAAGTCCTTGTTTCTATAGATTGTCTCTGTTAATTTCTGTTCTATATCACTCTTGGGGTATTTCTCCTTTTATAGAACCCCCTTAATATTTCTTGCAGGGCCGGCTTAGTGGTCACATATTCTTTCAGTTTCTGCCAATCTTGGAAGCTCTACATCTCTCCATCCATTCTAAATGACAGCCTTGCTGGATAAAGTATTCTTGGCTATGTGTTCTTCTCATTTAGTACCCTGAATATGTCTTGCCAGGCCTTTCTGGCTTGCCAGGTCTCTGTGGGCTAGGTCTGACATTATTCTGATGTTCCTCCCTCTGTACATAAGGAATCTCTTCCCCCTAACTGCCCTTAACATGGTTTCCTTGGTTCTAAGATTTGTGAGTTTTACTATTCCATGCTGGGGCATTGGTCTGTTTTCTTTGATCCTGGGAATGGTCCTTTCTGCCTCTAGGACACGAATGTTAGTTTCAATCCCCAAATTAGGGAAGTTCTTAACGCCAAGCGTTTCATGGCGTCACTTATTTCTCTAATTCTGTTATCATGGATTTTAAGCTGTTTCACCCAGGCCTCCTCTTTTTCCTTCTTTTCTATCAACTTGTCTTCTAGATCACTAATTTGTTCTTCTGCCTTGTTTACCCTAGCTGTTAGATTATCTAGATTAGATTGGATCTCATTGATAGCATTTTTAAGTTCTGCCAGTTCAGCTTTCATTTCTGCCCTTAGAGACTCTATGTTGCCATTAATCAATTTCTCCATTCTAGCTATTGTCTTCATAACTGTTACCCTGAAGTCCATTTCTGACATCTTGGCTATATATGTATCCATTTGTAAATCTGTGGCAGAAGTCACAGTCTCTGAGTCTTTCCTATTTTGGGGATTCGTCCTCCTAGTCATTCTGTTCAGGGGTGGTTGAGGGAATGTACGGAGTCCAAATTATTGACCACAACCCAAGCAAGATGCACCTGTTTTATAGGGACCTTAGGAGTGTCAGCCTCTTGTTCTCCCAGCCTGTCTTCTAGGGGAGGGGCCTGTTGTACTGTTACTCAGGCAACTCTGCCTGGGCAGAGTTGCCCTGCCCCCTGTAGTGGTAGATGGGCTCAGTAAAAACCGGTTTTGGGGGGCTTTTGTTCTCTGGCGGCTTTCCCTGGTGGCTTTCCACGTCTCTTCTGAGAGTCAGTGTCCTGACTGTGCCGCAGATCACAGTTTATGGCAACCCCAAGCTGAGAGCCCATGCCTCGGCTCCGTCTCTGCAGCCGGCCTCCCTTCTCCAATACCTGGGAGCTCTGACACACTCAGGCACCCCCAGTCTTTCTGTGACCCTGAGGGTCCTGAGACCACACTGTCCCAGCAAGGCTTCCACCCCCTGCTTAGCCACTGGAGTGACATCCCTCAGCGGAGCAGACTTCTAAAAGTTCCAATTTTGTGCTCCACTGCTCTATCACTTTCCAGTAGTGGCTGATGGAGGCTCCCTCCCCTCTGCTGTCTATCTTCCTGAATATTGCCTGGATTCACTTCTCTGCACATCCTACCTTCTAGAAAGTGGTTGCTTTTCTGTTCAGAGAGTTGCTGCTATTCTTTTCTTTGATCTCCTGTTGAGTTCATAGGTGGTCAGAATGGTTAGATCCCTATCTAGCTGAATTCCTGGGATCAGATGAAATTTAGGTCTCCTACTCCTCTGCCATCTTGCTTCTCCACCCTCCTGCAATATTCTGTTTGTAAAGATCTAGATATATCTTCTTACATCTCAGGATGATTTCATGGGTGTTCAGAGTGGTCTGGTAGATATCCAGTTCAATTCAGGGGACGGGTTGGAATAGGGTCCCCTACTCCTCTGCCATCTTTTCCTCCTCCTAACTTTGTCTAGAAGCAAAGGCCCTTATATGCAGAAATAATAAGAACAACATCTGCCTTGTTCATCAGTATATCCTTAGCACCCAGCAGTGCTTCACCCAACAGCATCAAACTTGATTTTTAAAGATTGCAGTTATCTTAAAGAAAAATTTCTAAAAACTTTCTAGGAGAAATGTTGTGGTTTGAGGACTTTTGAAATTGAATTTTATGTAAAGTTCTTCTGACCTGTATAATATCAGACACATTTCTTAATACCATAGACCCTCAGTTACCTCATTTATCAAATAAGACTAATAATACATGCTTGATTTATGATTATCTGAGGATTAACTAAGAAAAGGAATGTAAAATATATAATTAAATGGTAAACACTAAATGTAAATACGATAATCTTGATTAAAAAAAAAATCTTATGTTGGTGTCCCAGGATGGTAGCAGAGTAAGACATCCTAAATGAATGAATGAATGAACAAATGAATTTATTGGTTCATTAATTCATTTATCCATTCATTCCAAAATAACATACTTTCAAGAAGACTAATTTATTGCTTGTTATGTAACAATTCCAAGGTGAGCTGCTTAGGCCAATGAGAAAGCTCTGTGTGTATTGGATACCTTATTCAAGGATCTAAGTTCCTTCTATGACATGGCTCCAGCATTCCATAGATTCTTCTTACTATCTGTGAGCCAACTTCCAGGAAGGAGAAAGAAAGTGCATGAAAAATACACACTTGTTCTGTTAAGGGCCCTGCACTGAAAGCAGTTCAGAGCATTTCAATTCACCTTCAACTGAATAGAATTAATCACATATCTCACTATGTGCTGACGTGTACATCCATGATTCTATTATTATAAAAAAAAAAAGATGGTATAGTGATTTTTGTTAAAATCTGGCAGTCTGGGAAAAAGCTGAGTAATAAATTGAAATCAATTTAAACAAATTCTGACCCTGTATAGAGCAAATTTGATTCATTTCCTACCTTTCCTACTTCACCGAGTCTTTACACCTGAAGTTATTATTTTAGTGACAGTATTTAAAATTGTAACTTAGCAAATGCAAGAGACAAATTAACCTACTTTTTAGTAAAGTTTGGTTGAATGAGGGAAATAACATTAAGGAAAATAATTTAAATAGTCTAACACTAAAATTCTATTTTAACTATCATTACTGATCTCATTTAAACCAACCAAGCAACAAAGTTATTTCACAATGCAAAGAGCCAATGAAATGTCTTTTCTACTTGCTTCATTTTCCTTTGTAGTTGTCATAGCATAGTATCCTGAACCCAAAAGCAGAACTCAGAAAGAAGTGGTCAAAATAATGACCATTATATAAAATGTATTTAATCAGGGATACCAAAGCCTTTGGGTTATCTCTTATTTTAGCAACAGTAAGTGTGCAGTTCTAGACCTACTCAGATGCACCTCATGCTGCATATCTGCTGATTCAATCTTGTGCCATATCTTGTTCTGATTTTTGCCACACAACATAACCTGGAAGCACAGGAAAGTCAATGGGAGCAAGGACAACACTGCATATACTGGCAACAGAAGCTGGTGGACAAATGCTCCAGCTTCAGTCCTTAAAATGGAAGATTTCTGTGTTTAAGGGACCCCACAACAACAACTCTAATACATCCTTATGTTGGTTTCTCTTCTTAACTTGTCTCACTCTCCCTCATCCACGTGTGCTTCTTAGAATCACTTCCTAGATAAACTTTCTGCACACAATTCTTTTCCTAAGGCTCTGCTTTTGGAAAAACCTAAATCACAATATTCATCATTTATTTATTGATAGTCAATTGTATTTTTAAAACCATCTCCTTCCTTTGGAAAAAGTATTTATATTTAATAAAAGAAAATGAAAGATACATTATCTACATCTATCCATCTACCCATATCACTTATTTATATATATATTCACACACATTTATCATTATCTTCTCTACTGTGGCCATAATGAATTATTAGGCACTTGATTTATAAGAGCTTATGGGAATTTCCATTTTTATCCCATACCAACAGGTGACTATGGGAGTTTTTCTAATGAATTATTTTGCTTTTGACCTTTTTTTTTTTTTTGGAGTGAAAGAAGTGGTTTAAAAAAAAAAGGATAAAAAGATATCTGTCCATTTTAATCATCTTACATTTCTAGAGTCATTTTTATCTGTATACCAGAATCCACAGCAATAACAAATGTAATAAGAGAAAAACATCATGCTAAAAATAGGAGTTAAGGTGAGAGATTAAAGAACAAGATCAATATATCAAATGTTGAAAGCTGATTTCCTGGTAGACCCTAAACCCCTATAAAGATGAACAGTGTGTGGTGACAAATCTAATTAACACATATGGAAACACATTCCATTCATTTCAGTGCTGTTGTCACATCCAAGGTGAGGATTTTGTCAAAAGGGAATTATTTTCAAGTTCATCTTTCTCTATTAGATTTTTGCAAAACACAACATGAATTTTCACCAAAAAATAGATCAGCTTCCTTTTCAGTTCACTATTCCTGGAGTGTCTTAGCAGGAATGGTGTCTATTTTCATAGCAAGACCAATTTCTGCTTTATGAATCATTTGTCTACATTGTAAACCCTGCTAAACTGTGGAAGAAGAATTACTTATGGACAGAAAATATTGAGCTGTAAATTATTTGGCTCTGCTTTTACCTAAATTCAGTGTTCCAAATCCTTATGTTTCACATCTTATTGCATTATTCCTGTCTCTATTTTGACAAATCATGCAAACTATAACTTTGTTACAATGACACCAAATTAGCAGCTCTATACACATACAAACATGTGTGCACACACACACAAACACATCATATACTCAAATATTTGTAAATCAGTAAATCACTGGCTTTGCTTTATCTTAGAAGCTTTAGGTAGAATAACACAAGGCCATGAAAACCACTTATACTCTTGAAAAAAATCTAAAATATTTTTAGAAGCAGGCAAATTAGGTGAGGCACACACCAAATTCTTAAATACTTATGCTTTTGCACCAGTATTGCATTTGGTTGTCTTTATGGTCTAAATCAAAAATTATCTGACAGTGAAATACTTTCTACAAAATCCTGTAACCCATCAACAATCCTAAAACTGCATATTATATTAACAATTACTATTCAATACTTAAATGTTCATTTCAGTATTATGCTTTCAAGCAAGCATATGAGTGAGAGGAATAACAGCTTTGCATTCATGGTGAATGTAAATGAGTTTGTTAAATGGACTTTCTGAGGCAGGTTTTCCTGAACAAGGAATATCTTTCAGACACTTTCAGCTGCTCTTAGCATTGGGGATACATTACAATGTAAGCAATAGCTCTTTTCTTTTTCATTCCCTCTAAATATGGAAACAACTTCCTTATTCTTGAGCTTCCATTGCTTCAATAGATGAAACAGAAAAAGACAATTGCCTTCAAGCGATTTCACTTCTGTGTCTGTTCTCTGCAAATCCTACCTAGCACTTGCTACTATCAGTTTGATTTTTACTTGTTAAATATATATATTTTTTTCATTTTAGCCAATCTAATAGGTGTGGCATTGTGATTTTAATTTGCATCTTTCTAGTGACTCATTTTGAACATCCTGCCATGTGTTTACTTGCCAAATGCGTACATTTTTGATGAAGTGCTTATTCAAAATTTTGGCTCATTTTTGTGTTGGGTTGTATGGGTTTTTTTATGGCTTAGTTCTGAAATTTCTTTATATATTCTGAATATAAGTAATTTTTTTTAAAGATTTTATTTATTTATTTGAGAGAGAGAGAAAGCATGAGGTGGGGAGGGTCAGAGGGAGAAGCAGACTCCTCGCTGAGCAGGGAGCCCGATGCGGGACTCTATCCCGGGACTCCAGGATCATGACCTGAGCCGAAGGCAGTTGCTTAACCAACTGAGCCACCCAGGCGCCCATAAGTAATTTTTAAAATAAATAATTTCAAATATATTCTCCTGATGTGCAGCTTGATTTTATTTTCTTACTAATGTTATCAAAGAGCAAAAGGTTTAACTTTATATGAAGTTCAATTTTTATATTTTTCCTCACACAGATTGTGCTTTTTTTTGTAAACCTGTTGCCTAACCTAAGTTTATAATTTTATTCCCCTAAGCTTTCAATAAAAGTTTTGTAGTTTTATATTTCATGTTATTTTATTTAATGGATCTTGTTTTGCATATGATTAGGTAAAAAATATGTCATTATTTCAGCACCATTTCATTATAAGACACGTCTTTCTCTTTTCAAGCTGAAGTACATTTGAAGTTCATCAAAATAAATTGCCACACAGATTTAAAGAAAAAAATACCCCAACAAAAGCCTACTCTCTCTAGCCAAAAGACTATGAAAAGAGGAGCCTGATAAGACCCAACATTGTTTAAAAATTACCAGCTTACTCTAGCCAAACACCATAGGAAAAGAGTGGTCCATACACACCAGAAAAAGCTAAAATGGGAAGCCTAGACATTCATCCTCCTGAGGCTGCAATGAGAGCCAAAGAGGAAACCAAGACTTATCACCAGCTGAAGATAACAAGATCTTTCCTTCCCCCATGCTGCAGTGTCATTGGAGACCACATAAGTAGGCTAGATATCTACTTCAAAGGTGCAGTAGAAAAGTTTCCCTACCTTTCTATGCTGGGTGATGTCAGAGGAGGCCTCGTGGATACCTGATAACAAACAGCAACAAGCCACTCTAAATACAGTGTCAGTAGAGACCATGTAAGGAACTGAGACTTCTACCCCAACCAATCAATTATGAGGGGCCTCCACCTAGTTATCATCTAAGGACACCTGACAGAAATGAAGCAGTCCCCGTTCCCTTGCCAGAGTAAAGTCAGAGAAAGATTGTTAAAATGAAGATTTAAAGAATCTCATAGCATAACATGAAAACATCCAACTTTCCACAGAAAAATCACTCATCATACAAAGAGCCAAGGAAATCTCAAACTAAATGACAAAATTAAACAAGACAATCAATTGATGCCAACACAAAGATGGCAGAGATGCCAAAATTATCCAACAAATATTTAAAACCAGTCTTGTTGAAAATGTTTCAGTGTACAATTGTGAACATGCTTGAAACAAAATGAAAAAAATAGAATCTTAGCAAAGAAAAAGAATGTCTCATTATAGAAATAGAAATAAAAGACAATCAAATGGAAACTTTAAAACTGAAATATACAGTATCTGAAATAAAAAGCTTTGTGGTCAGGCACAATAGCAGATAGAAGGGACAACAACAAAAAAATCAGTGAAAGAAAAAGACAACAAAATTACACAATATGAACAAGGGTGATAAATGGAGAGATAACAAAAGATTTAATATTTATGTTCTTAGAGTTCCAGAAGTAGAGGAGAAAGAGATTGAGACTGCAAAAGTACTTGGATATAATGGCTAAGAACCTCAAAATTTTGTCAAGAGATATAAAACTACAGATTCAAGAAGTTGAAAGAACCACAAACAGGTTAAACACAAAGTAATCTATAACAAAATACATCATAATTAACTAGGGACAAAAAAAATTCATGACAACAGCCAGAGAAAAATGATACAGTACCTATAGCAGAAATACTATTTGACAGATTTTTCACCAGAAACTATGGAGGTCAGAGGCAGCAGCCCAATACTTTTCAGACACTAAAAGAACTACAATCCAGAATCTTATATCCAGTGAAAATATCTTTTGGGAAATGAAGGGAAGTCAATAAATTATCAGATGAAGGAAAACAGAATTTATGATCAGCAGATTTGCCTCCCAAGCAGTCCTTTAGGATAAAAAATGGCTTAAGAAAATTCTGAGGTAGAAAGAAATGATAAGAGAAATAATGTTGGGACATAAAAGAACAAAAACACAGTAAGCAAAAATTAGGGAAAATATATTGTTTTCCTTTTCCTTTTGAACTTTATATGTTATAGTTGATGTTTAAAGCAAAAATACTGGTAATGTTCCTAAAAATTTGTAGAGAAAATATTTGACTATTATAACCTGGAAAAGGCAAAGAAGTATAAAGGGAGGGAAGGGGTGTGTGTGTGTGTGTGTGTGTGTGTGTGTGTGTGTGTGTGAATTATAGTTGACAAACAGTGTTCTGTTAGTTTCACGTGTATGACATAGTGATCCAACAAGTTTATCTGTTGTTATGTTATGCTCACCATAAGTGTAGCTACCATCTCTCATCATGCAATGCTGTAACAACCCCAGTTGACTATATTCTCTAAGCTCTACCTTTTATCCTCATGACTCATTCATTCCATAACTGAAAGCTTGTATCTCTCACTCTCCTTCACCCATTTTGTATCCTCCCATTCCCTCCTCTCTGGCAACCATCCGTTTTTTTCTCTGTATTTACGGGTCTGATTCTGCTTTTTATTGTTTTGTTTTTTCAGATTTCACATATAAGTGAAATCCTATGGTATTTGTCTTTATCTTATTTCACTTAAAGTAATACCCTCTGGTTCCATCCATGTTGTTGCAAAAGGCAAGATCTTACCCTTTTTTACAGATGAATAATATTCCATTGTGGATATATACTACATCTTTATCCATTCATCTGGACACTTGGGCTGCTTCCATATCTTGGCTTATGTAAATAATGCTGCAATAAAACAGGGGTGCACAGATATTTTTGAATTAATGTTTTTATTTTTGGGGGGGTAAATACTGGATATATGTTATTTCTATTTTTTATTTTCTAAAGAAACCACCAAAATGTTTTCTACAGTGTCTACATCAATTTACATTCCTAGCAACAGTGTGTACATGGGTTTTTTTTTCTCCACATCCTCTCCAACATTTGTTCGTTCTTTTCTTTTTTCTTTCTTTCTCTTTCTTTCTTTCTTTCATTTTCTTTCGTTCTTTCTTTTTTTAATTTTTTTTTTTATTCTGGCCATTCTGACAGGTGTGAAGTGACATCTCGCTGTACTTTTGATTTGCTTTTCCCTGATGCTTAGAGATGTTGGGCATCTTTTCATGTGTCTGTCAGCCATCTGCATGTCTTCTTTGGAAAATGTCTATTCAGCTCCTCTGCCCACTTTTTAACTGGCTTATTTTTTTTTTTTTTACATTAAGTTGTATAAGTTCTTTATATATTTTGGATATGCACCCCTTATCAGATATATCATTTGCAAATAGTAGGTTGCTTTTTGTTTTGTTGATATTTTTTCTGTGCAAAAGGTTTTTATTTTGGTGTAGCTTCAATTTTTTTTTTTCCCTTACCAAAGGAAACATATCTAGAAAAATGTTGCTGAAGCCAGTGTCATAGAAATTACTGCCTATGTTTTCTTCCACGGGTTTTGTGATTTCAGGTCTCACATTTAGGTTCTTTAATTCATTTTGATTTTATTTTTGTGTTTACTGTTAAAAGATGGTCCAGTTTTATTCTTTGTCTTGCAGCTGTCCAGTTTTGCCAGCTACATTTATTGAAGAGACTGTCTTTTTCCCATTGTATATTCTTGTCTCCTTTGTCATAGATTAATTGATCCTATATGTGTGAGTTTATTTCTTGGCTCTCTATTCTGGTCTATTGATCTATGTGTCAATTCTTGTGAAGGTACCATATTGTTTTAATTACTATAGCTTTGTAGTATATCTTGAAATCTGGGATTGTGATAACTCCAGCTTTGTTCTTTCTTATTGGCTATTTGGGATCTTTTGTGATTCCATAAAAATTTTAGAATTTTTTGTTTTAACTCTAGGAAAAATGATGTTAGTATTTTGATAGGGATTGCATTGAATTTGCAGATTGTTTTGGGTAGGATAGACATTTTAACAATATTAATTATTCCAATCCATGAGCATAAGCCATATTTCCATTTGTGTCATCTTTAATTTCTTTCATCAGTGTTTTACAGTTTTTAGATTACAGATCTTTCACCTGCTTAGTTAAGTTTATTCCTAGGTATTTTATTCTTTTTGGTACCATTGTAAATGCAATTGTTTTCCTAGTTTCTCTTTCTGCTACTTTGTTATCAGTATATATAAATGCAACCAATTTTTGTGTATTAATTTTGTATCCTATGGGGAGGTAAGGCTTATATTCCACTTGAACTCCATTATCTAAATATCATGAACTTCAGAAAATACATATAAGCTGTGAGATATGTAATTTTAGACTATTACATAAGGGATTTAAACTAATTTGCAATTTAAACTAATTTGCAAATACCAAATTAAAAAAAAAAAGATAAAAGGAAACATAAAATAAGTTATCCTGCACACTTTGTGATGGTTAATTTTTGTGTCAACTTGCCTGGGCCATGATACCTATATATTTGGACAAACATTATTGTAGATATTTCTGTGAAAGTATTTTTTTTTAATTTGTTAACATTTAAATCACTGGACTTTGAGTAAAACAGATTACTTCCCATTATTTGGGTGAGCCTTATCCAGTCAGTCTCAAGCCTTAATAGAACAAAGATTGACCTCCTCCAACCCAGAAGGAATTCTGCTAGTAGACTGTTTTTGTACTGGAATTATAATGCTTTCCTGAGACTCCATCTTGTTGGCCTACCCTAACAGATTTCATAACTTGCCAAGCCTCCATAATTGCTGAGACAATTTATTGAAGTAAATCTCTATCTAAAATATACACATGCATCTGTGTGTATATATATATATACACACGTACATACACACATTTATATCTATATCTACATCTATCTACACACACATTCACACACACATCCTATTGTTTCTGTTTCTCTGGCAAATCTGACTAATACACTCTTCAAATTTTATGCTTAGTTGACTATTGACAGAGAAGTGCTGAAGTATTCAACTTAAAATTTGGATTTGTATACTACTTTCAGTTATATCAGTTTTTTTTTTTTCCCCCCCAGTTATATTAGTTTTGCTTTGAATATGTTTCAGCTTTGTTGTTTGGTGCATACACATTTAGAAATGCTGTCTACTTGGTAGAATGACCCTCTTATCCTCATAAAGTGTGTGAATCCTTCTTAATCATGTTGCTACCGACTTAATAATTTATCTCAGAGTAATAAAGTGAATATCACAATAAGGAGAATCAAATTAATTTTGGAGAGGCATCTGCCTTCAAGTCAGTTCATGATCTCAGGGTCCTGGGATAGAGCCCCATGTGGGACTCCCTGCTAAGTGGGGAGCTTGCTTCTCTCTCTCTCCCCACTGCTCCTCCCCCAGCTCGTGCTTGCAGAAGCTCTCTCTCTCTCTCTAATAAGAAATAAATAAAATCTAAGGACACATGGGTGGCTCAGTCAGTTAAGCATCTGTCTTTGGCTCAGGTCATGATCCCAGCGTCCTGGGATGAAGCCCCACATCAGGCTCCCTGCTCAATGGGGAGTCTGCTTTCCCTCTGCCCCTCCCCCACCTCATGCTCTCGTGCTCTCTCTCCCTCTCTCTCGCAAACAAATAAATAAAATCTTTTAAAAATAAAAAACAAAATCTAAAAAAATAATTTTTTGTTTTCCTAGTGCATACAAAAGTTATATTTACACCATACTGTTATCTATTACATGTGCAATAGCATTGTCTGAAGAAACAATGTACATACCTTAATTTAAAAATGCTTTATTGCTAAAAAATGCTAACCATTATCTGAGCTTTAAGAGTCACAATCTTTCTGCTGGTAGATTGTCTTGCTTCAATGTTGATGACTGCTGACTGACCAGGGTGGTAATGGGTAAAGGTTGTGGTGGCTGTAGAAATTTCTTTAAACAAGACAACAATGAAACTTTGCTGCATCAATTTACTCTTCTTTTTATTAATGATTTCTCTGTGGTATGTAATGATAGCATTTTATCCACAGTGGCATTGATAGTATTTTATTCCAGTAAAACCTCTTCCAAAATTGGAGTCAGTCCTCTCCAACCCTGCTGCTATTTTATCAACTAAGTTTATGTAATATTCTACATGTTTGTTGTTATTTCAAAAATCTACACAGCATCTTCACCAGTAGTATATTCCATCTCAAGAAGCCACTCCTTTGCTCACTCATAAAAAGCAACCCCTCATCAGTTCAAGTTTTGTGATGAGATTGCAGCAATTCAGTCACATCTTCAGGCTCCACTTCTAGTTCTCTTGCTATTTCCACCACATCTGCAGCTACTTCCTCCATGGAAGTCTTGAACCCCTTGAAGTCATCCAAGAGGATTGGAATCAACTTCTTCCAAACTCCTCTTGATGAAATTTTTACTTTTTCCCATGAATCACAAATGGCTTTTATGACATCTAGGATGGTAAATCCTTTCCATAAGTTCTTAAATTTTCTTTGCCCACATCCATCAGAGACATCACTATGGCAGCTATAATCTTACAAAATGTATTTCTTAAATTAAAAAAAAAAAACCCACAAAACTTGAAAGTCAAAATTACTCCTTGCTTGATCCATGGGATGCCAAGTGGATATTATGTTAGTAGGCATAAAAACAACATTCGTTTCATTGTACATCTCCATCAGAGCTCTTGGGTGACCAGCTACATTGTCAATGAATAGTGATACTTGGAAGGAATATTTTCTGAGCATCAGGTCTCAACAATGAGCTTAAACCATATTGTAAACATATGCTCTGTCATCCAGACTTTGTTGTTCCATTTACAGAACATAAGCAGAGTAGGTTTAGCATAATTCTTAAGGGCCCTGGGATTTTTGGAATTGTAAATGAGCATTGGCTTCAACCTAAAGTCACCAGCTGCATAACCCCTAATAGGAGAGTTAGTCTTTTGAAACTTTGATGCCAGGAACTGACTTCTCCTCTCTAGCTATGAAAAGATATCTAAAGGTACTTAAAAGGTATCTTCTTCCAATAGAAGTCTGTTTTGTGTACACTGAAAATCCATCATTTAGTGTAGCCACCTTCATTATCTTACCTAGATCTTCCAGATAACTGCAGCTTCTACATCAGCACTTGTGCTTTTGTGTTGTGGATACAGCTTCTTTCCTTAAACTTTATGAACTAACCTCTGCTAGCTTCAAACTTTTCTTCTGAAGCTTCCTCACCTCTTTCAGCCTTCCTAGAATTGAAGAGAGTTAGGATTTTGTTCTGGACTGGGCTTTGGCTTAAGGAAATGCTGTACCTGGTTTGATCTTCTATTGAAACCAGTAATACTTTCTCTGTTTCAGCAATAAGGCTGTTTCATTTTCTTATCATTCATGTGTTCACTGAAAAGCAACTTTAATTTCCTTCAAGGACTTTTCCTTGGCATTCACTACTTGGCTAAAGTGTTTAGCATAAGAAGCCTACCTCAGCTTTCAATATACCTTTCTCACTAACCTTAATCACTTCTAGCTTTTGACTTAAGGTGAGAGACATGTGATTCTTCCTTTTGCTTAAACACTTAGAAGCCATTGTAGGGTTATTAATTGGCCTAATCTCAATATTGTTGTGTCTTAGGGAATAGGAAGGGCTGAGGAAGGAAAGAGGAGAGAGGTATGTGATTCCTCTCATCTTTGTCATAGCACAGAGAACATCCATTCCTAGTTTCCATAATAAGAAGATAGAGGGTTTGTTTTTGTTTTGTTTTCTTGGAGATGCTTCTGTCTGTATCAGTTATGCAGTTATGCAGTTCTGGGATTCAGGCTGTCTGGCATGAGATATGGGATGAAAAAAACAAGAGAAATGAAACAAAACAAAACAAAACAAAAAACTAAAACAGGGAATTTACCATTGTATTGGTTGTCCTTTGAATTTTTATTTTTTTTCAAAGTTTGCCTGCAGTTATTTACTTTTCAGGGTCTGCAGATAGTTGCTTATATATTCTTGTCAGGATTTTGCTGTTGTTGCAGTCGTTGGGAAAGATTGGGCGGAATGTGCTTACTCTATCTTAGGTGGCTCTGGATGTCTGTCCTATAACTTTAAGATGAACAAATTCTATTATTTCAATACAAACACATAGTGGTAGCAATAGCTATATTTCCTCATGTCACATTTGCATGGAGCTACCCACAGTTAAAAAGAAACCTATATTTAAAATGAAAAGGAAAGAAAAAAATAACAGTAGGAACTATTTCCTTTCCATAATTATATTTCTTAAAAGCTCTTTTAGTACTATTAATATTTTAGTCAATAATAATATTAGCATGCTGGATTCATATTTCATTTATTAACTTGTATGGTAGTTAACATGAAAAATTGAATATTATTAATCTCCTTTCTTTTTTGTGTCTATTGATGCTTGGCAGCCGGCTTTTACTTTTACTTCCTATTCTTTAGTAAGCACTATATTGAGAATAATTAATTTCCTTGAGTCAGGCGATAATTTTTTTCTCTGAGACTTTCAAACCTTGTTTACTTTGTTAAAATAGTAAAAATGCAGTTTTAGTCTATGAATAAGCAATCAGTCACAAAAATGTCTTTCTAATTAAATTCAGTATTTCTACTGACTCTCAAGTTATTGCACATCAAGTTAAATCAGTAGAAGAATACAACACCTAATGAATCCATATATAGATATGTGCCCATTTGGCTGCTTGTTTGGTCACTAATGTAACCTACTTCTCAACACATTTTAGTATTGTCAGAACTATTAAATCTCACTTAAAGTTATTGATACTGAAAATAAATGGATTTTGAAATAAATTCTTACTGTAAATATTTTATGTACTCTTGAGACTTAGGGACAAATTATTTAATATATTGAATTTGCATATGGACATTATTAATCAAAAAGGAAAGAAATATTTTACTGCTAACTTTATTATTCATAATCTGCAAAGTATTTATTTACTTGTTCAATTTTACAATCCACATGAAATAATTTCAAGATTGTTAACCCACAACCCTGTTGGAAGCATATATATAAACTATATAACAGGGTTGGTGATCAACCCCTTTTGTCTTTAGCCTTACAGTATGAGATCAAAATAGTCTTTTTCAAAATTACTGAGGTTTAGTTTCTCCTACACCTCCATCATATTGTTATATGATTCATTTGTAATAATGTTAAATTGTCATAGCATTGACTATTTTTTTCCTCACACATACCCTGGTTGATTTTTTAAATTGGCATACATTAAAATTCACACTTTATAGTGTAGAGTTCTGCGGGTTTTAAGAAAGACATGGAGCCATATATCCACTACCACAATCATTATAAGATCCATCCCATTACCCTGAAATGTTCATGTTGTCTCTAGGTAGCACACCCCTTCAACCGACACCACTCTCTAGAAAATACTGAGATATATTTCACCTCCGTAGTTTTATCTTTTCCATTGACATATAAGTGAAATCATACAATATATAAGCTTTTGGATCTGACTACTTTGGCTTAGTAAAATGCAGTTTAGATGCACCATATGTTGTTTTGTGAAACAGTAGCATGTTTCATTGTATTGCTGAGAAGTATTCCATTGTATATACCAAGGTTTATCATTTTACCAGTTGATGGATAACTGAGTCATTTCCAGTTTGGGGTGATCATCAATAAGTGCTGCTCTAAACATTTATATAAAGGTTTTCATGTGAATATGTTTTGACTTATCTTGGGTAAATTTGTGTTAGGGGGATTACTTTTTGAAGTATCTGTCCCAATTTTTTGCACAATTTTATAAAATGTTTTCTTTTAAAAAAAAAACTGTTTTAGATTTACTGAAAAATCAAAGATAGTAAAGGAGATTTTATACATTCTGTGCCTAGTTGCCCCTATTATCAGTACTTTACATTAATGTTACTTCTGTTATAATTAATGATGCAATATTGATAGATGATTATTACCTAGATTCCACATCCTATTCAAATTTCCTTAGTTTTTAATCTATTGTGCTTTTTCTGTTCTAGGATCCCATCCAGGATGCTGCATTATATTTAGTCCTTATATCTCCTTAAGCTCCTCCTGTTTGCAAAAGTTTCTCAGACTTTATTTCTGATGACCTTGATTGTTATGAGAAATATATCTCAGGTATCTTATGGAATGTCCCCAAATTGGGAATTGTATGATGTTTTTCTCATATTGAAATTGAGGTTGTGGATTTTTTGAGGAAGATCACAGATGTGAAAGTGTCATTTTATTGCATTATATCAAGTGTATGTACTATTAATACAGCTTACCATTGTTGAAGTTGACCTTGGTCTCCTGACTGAGTTTGTATGGTTAAATATTTCCACTGTAAACTATTCTTGCCCTCTCTTTTATGCTGTACACATAGTTCCAACCTTGGCCATTAATAGCTGCTCACAGTTGGTTACTGGGTCACTTTGATATATCTCTATCATTGCATTTGTGCATTTTTTTTTTTTAGCACTTTCTTACATTCTGGAACTGCACAATTCTCCAGACTCATCTTGCATATTTATGCCCCATTGCTAGAAGAAGCAATTTTTCACAGGAGTCCTGGTTCTTTTTACTCTTCCCTTAAGAAACCAGAAGCTGATCACTAGGTGTCTTTATTACTATCATAGTGTCATTTCATCTAGATGCTTTCAGTTGAGAGAGAAAGGAACTATATATGTGTATGCATCTACCAATCTTTCTATGTGTAACCATCTGTATCTAAAGTTAAATGAGTTAATGAGTTCATTTCTTATGTTTTTTTCCTAATCCAAATCCATTACCTCATGGATCATTCAAGACTTCCCCCACCTCGTTTGCCTGTAAACTACCACTCCAACAATAAGAAAACTAGCTCCCACTATTCCCTTTAGGTTTACTTAATTGTTCAATTCCAGTGTTTATGTGTATAGCAGTTTCAGAATTTTTAACCTATACCCCATGGGAAAAAAAAATTTATCAATCAGAGTACAATGCTTATGTGCAATTCCCTTTGTCTTCAGTCTTACAGATCCTGTTTATTTCCAAAGTTTCTTAGGTTAAAATGTTTTCTTCCAGACTCTTCAGAGGTTGCTTCATACATTTGTACTGTAGGTAGCTTCCCTCAAACGTGCACATTTTTTCCTGGGATCCTCTGGCCTCCTAAGTGACCCTTTTTTGTTGTTGTATTTGTATACATTATGGTTCATTCTTTGTGCTGCAAAACTGTATGAGGCATACATAGTGTGATGTATCTATCATTACAATATGATATGGTATTGTTTCATGACCTGGAAAAAACAGAACAAAACAAAACAAAAAAAAACCTGTGCTTTGCCTGATCATCCTTCCTCCCAATCCACTGGCACTCACTAATGTTCTCGTTGTCTCTATGGTTTTGCTTTTCTGGACTGTATATAATTGAAATTACAAGATACCTAGCCTCGTTAGACTGCTTTCTTTCCACTTAGTAGTATACATTTAAGATTTCATCCATATCATTTTATGGCTTAATATATCATATCTTTCTATCATTGAAAAATCCATTGTACATATATCATATTTTTTTTTTCATTCATTCAAGGTTATCTTAGTTAATTCCCGTTTGGACAATTATGAATCAAGCTGCTCTAAATATTGATGTGCATATTTTGAGGCATATGTTTTTAAATCAGTTGGGTAAATATACTTTGGATTATGATACCTTCTAGGATTGTATAAGGCTATTTTTAGTTTTGTAAGAAACTTCCAGTCATCAAAAGTGACTGTTTTGAATTTGAATTTACCAGCAATGAATAAGAATTCTTCTAGATATGCATCCTTACCAGTAATTGGTATTACTAGCTTTTTAGGGTTTTAGGCATTCTAATTAGGTGTGCTGTCGTATGTTATTGTGGTTTCCATTTTTTTAAATGTGTTTCTAGTGTTCTATTTTGCAAATTCTCTATATATACTGGATATGTTTTTCAGAAATATGATTTACATTTTTTTTCTCCAAGTCTACACCACTTTTTTAAAGTTCTTACCTCTATCTTTACCAGAGAAAATTTTATTTCCCATTTATCATATAGTTTTTTTTTTCCTCTTAATGGTTATTTTTTGGTGTTATATATAAAACCAAATTTTTTGCCTAATTCAAAATTAGGCAGATTTTATACTATGTTTTCTTCCAGAAGCAGTGTAGTTTTAGATTTTATAACAGATTGATTACGCATTTTAAGTCCTTTTCATGACATGTGGTATAAAGATCAAGATTCATTTTCTGTAGAAAACAGTGAATACTTGTTCCAGTATCATTTGTTGAACATATTATCTTTTATCCATTGAGTTGCCTGGTACATTTATCAAAAATCAGTTGACAATTTGTGTTGATCTATTCTGTATTTTCTATTATCTTCAGTGGATCTATATATAATTTCACTAATACCACACCCTCTAGATTAGTGTAACAATAATACAAGTCTCAAAAGTTGGTAGTATGAGCCCACAAACTTTGTTCTTTTTCAAAACAGTTTTAGGTAGTCTTATGCCTCTCATTAAGTTTGCTTCCCAAAGTTAACTTCATATATGATGACCCATTCTGACTACACAAATGCTTGAACTAAACTAGGTGACCAAGATCATTATGGATTCTATAAAGAAAAACAAAATACAACAAATAACTTTAAAATGTGATGCATTTTAAATGCAGTGTCTTAATTTAATTTAAAATTATAGATTTTGAGGTCACCTGGGTGGTTCAGTTGGTTAAGCATCTGACTTGATTTTGGCTCAGGTCATGATCTCAGGGTCATGAGATATGGAGCCCCACATTGGCTCCATACTTAGCATAGATTCTGCTTGAGGTTCTCTCTCTCCGTCTGCTTCTGCCCCTCCCCACACTTGTGCTCTCAGTCACTAAATAAATAAATAAAATATTTAAAATAAAATTTATAGATTCTTATTTTGAATACAGTTAAACATATACACATATAAAATACATATAACATATGACATGTCAAATATGCATATTAAGGTAATTTTTGCCACAAGTCAATCACTAAATGTGTAGGGTTTATTTTGGCTCAAAATTAAAAGGTTTTTCTTTAGTCTGGCATACCTGTGTACTACAACGGCCAGGTAATAAGTACACTGAATGAATGTTCTAATAACTCTGGAAATTATTTTAAGGTTCATGAGAGCATGAAATTTCGTCATGACCTGTCCTCTTTTCTCTCACATTACAAGAATGAAATCTCAACAAGCTGTGTGGCTCTCTTTTATAGATTTGAAATCTATTTGTGTTTCAGAAAGATTGCTGACTATTTTCAGATGGGGAGAGTGATTGTCTGAAATCTACTTAAATGTATTTATTATGCCAAGAACAGATATTAAATCACACATAACATATAGGCCAAACTGTGTAATAACATATGTGCATATGTGTGTGTACACACACATACATGGGATCCACTGCTGCTTTTTAAACCTACTCTCTCTATATAAGCATTGTTTTCTACTTTGCTTTAGATATTTACAGACTACCTTTAAAACTGTTTTTGAAAAGGAAATGTTAACATTTCTCTTGCATCCAAATTGCTTTCACAATGTTGTGAATAACTTTTATTTGTGAAATATTTGCTGATAAAGAAATCATTTAATAGCATGAGACAGTTTAATAGAATGGCCTTTATGGTCAAGATACGTCTAAACAGGTATTCTGTCATCACACTTCACAACGGTCTTTTTTTTTTTTTTTATGTTATATTAATCACCATACGCTACATCATTAGTTTTTGATGTAGTGTTCCATGATTCATTGTTTGCGTATAACACCCAGTGCTCCATTCAGTACGTGCCCTCTTTAATACCCATCACCAGGCTAACCCATCCCCCCACCCTCTCCCCTCTAGAAGCCTCAGTTTGTTTCTCAGAGTCCATAGTCTCTCATGGTTTGTCTCCGCCTCCGATTTCCCCCCCTTCATTCTTCCCTTCCTGCTATCTTCTTCTTCTTCTTCTTTTTTTTTTTTAAATATAATGTATTATTTGTTTCAGAGGTACAGGTCTATGATTCAACAGTCTTACACAATTCACAGCACTCACCATAGCACATGCCCTCCCCAATGTCTATCACAACACTGTCTTAGATTTAGGAAGTTAATTATCTCTTATCAGTAAAATATGTGGATGACACTACCTCTGTTTCAGAGTTAACATGAGGATTAAATGAATTTCTATTATTTCCAGAACCTTTATTATTCTGATCACCATCTTCTAAAAACACCATGCTTACAACTGAGTATAATACTTGAGTCATGGGTGATTAATAAAAATCATTAATACATACTTGTTTTTGCCTAAAGATCTTGTATTAATGGATCTTTGAATATGCTAGACATTTTAACAGCTGCCTAACATCGTTGGCTTGTTCACCTTAGAGTAAATTAAACTTCAAGTCTGAGTGAAATGCATGTTTCAGATGTTGTAGGCATAGATATTCTTTACTTCCCAACAACAGGTTATTTGTTAGAATTGCAGTTATACAAATTGCTATGGGGAACAATTTTGTTCTGAAAATTTAATCAGGTAAAGCTGTAAACATATCAAAGTGTAGAAACTGCTGTCACTTTAATGTGATTTGTTTACTACAATTTTTCACGTACATGTAAACATAATTGGGAAAAGTATCTATATTCCCTATGAATAGCAATCTGTTACCAAAATAAAAGGATATATAGAGATTGTTTTTAATTCAGTAGATAGTACATAAAGTCTCCTACAATCTATGGAGGTGGCGCTTATGTAGAAAAAGTTTGCTAAAATTTTTCAAACATAATTGAGAATTTCTTATTATAAAACCAGGGAAGAAAAAAAAAGAAAGAAAACATGGCAGAAGGGATAGTCAAAGGAAAAAAAAATAGAGTTGCAGTTCTGATATTTTAAATTTTCCACATCATTAAAAGACAGAAACAAAAACAAAATAATATGGTAAAATGATCAGGAAAAGAATATTCATTTTATTACAGACAGAATTCCACTAGAACAACCTATGCATTTGTCTTATTCACCATTGTATAAATAATGTGTAATAGATTTGCATATAATAGATGCTTAAGAAATATTTAAAGAGAGAATAAATACAAAGTGAATGATGAATGGATGAATGAATAATGAATGGAAAGTTCCACTTATTTTGTGAAAAGTTATCTTTTAATAAGTTATTATATATCAATGAAAAATGTTTATCCTAAATTAAAGAGAGCAATTATTTAGTGAGTACCTGATACATGTAACATGTATCAGGTCTTAAAAGAAGGGAAAAAAAAAGACACAATATCTATGTTTACCTGTTTTATCATTTTAAAAAGATCACATGGTTACTACATGAAAACAATACAAAGACAAAGATAGATGCAGTAACAGAAATATTGGGAAAATTGGGATCAGCTTCATTTTAAAATAAACTTTTAAAATTGAGATATAATTTACATATATTGAAATCTGGCGATCTTATATGTGTATTTATATGAGTTCTGACAATTATAAAATCTATATATTCATCATTTAAAACAAGGAATGGGATATTTCCAGTGCTGGGAGGGGGTCACCACTGCGGAGCTGCAGCAGCTCCGGGTGCAGGAGGCAGTGGACTCCATGGTCAAGAGTCTGGAGAGAAGGAACACCTGGAGGATTCAGGGTTTCCTGTTCCAGCACGGCACCAGCTGCTGTGAGGACAGCAGATCTGCCATGCAGCTGGTGCACCAGTGAGTTAGAGCAGTTGCAGGACTGCCTGGCCCAATGCACCATGCACTGCAATGACAAAGCCAAAAATTCAACAGATGCTAGAAGTAAAGAGCTTCAGGTGAGGCTGCAGCTGGAGATTTGTGTGACCAAGTATGTGGATGATCATATGTACCTCATCCCAACCATGACCAAGATGATGGAGTCTCTCTTGTCTGTTGGGAAAGAGAAGTCTTTGCAATTGGCCATTGGGGCTGACAGCAGGGATCTATTTAAAAAGAGAAATGGGAGTCTTGTTCTTTTAAGTAAGGTTTATGAAGAAATTAAGGATGGCAGCAAGTTGGAGGCATGTGTCATTTGCCTCTGGACACTGGTTCCTTTGTTTCAATCCTAGAAAGTGAAATGGAAAAAAACTGCTAAGTTTGGGTCAGAGATGGCACAGGAAAGTTTTTGATGGCCTGAATTGCACATGCTTATCCTGGCACTAGGGATCTTCCTTGTATGAAGCCAGAGCCTCCAAGATACCAGATTCTTCTTAGTACACAAGTACCAACAAGCTGGCAGATTCCTCTAACCTGCCTATGATCTGGTGTGAGCAGAGGTGTTTCTGTTTGTTGCCAACCTCCTGTTTACCAGAAGGATCACCAAATCATTTTCCATAAGCTGTAAAACAAAATCTATGAGGTCACTAATTTAGAAGGGAAAAAACAAAAGGTGTCTGTGTCTTTGTTTTGCTTGGTTTTGTTTAATATACAATGGTATGAAGTTGATTTAAGATGTGGAGTTGGGAGGGGTGCCTGGGTGGCTCAGTTGGTTGAGCATCAGACTCTTGGTTTCAGTTCAGGTCATGATCTCAGGGTGGTGAGATTGAGCCCCACCTCCGCTCTGTGCTCAGCAAGAGTCTGCTTGAAGATTGTTTCCCTCTGACCCTCCCTCCTCTTACTCTCTTTCAAATAAATAAGTTTAAAAACAAAACAACAACAGAAAAAGATGTGGAGTTGGGAGAGGTCATTTGCATAAGAACTTTGAACAGTTCCTTGTGGATCTCTTTTCTGGCTATCAAGATGTGGATATGCATTTCTTGAAATACACATTACACCTTTCAGCTAGGAGACCCTGTAAAAAACATAAGGCAATGTTACACTGGGTATGGGAAGCCCACCTTCCCTCTCACTGGCTGCCATGATGGGCCCTGAGGCTCTCTGCAGTAGAGCCACAGGACAATCTTCCAGTAACACTCTTCCTTGAAGGGAAAGGGGGTTTTGATTGTACTCTATGCCAGTATCCAGGAATGAACATTGAAGGAAGTACTGTTGCCTTCTTAATTAAGAGAGTGATTAAGCACTGGATTTGGAAAAATGTGTTTTTTGTAGAACAGAACGGAATGAAAGCCCAAACTCAGTATTACTTACTTAGCCCCCTGAAGTAACAGAGCACTACTGAGACAATCCCTTGGCAACAGGTAGGTCAAAGGAAAAAAAGTTAGCAACTCAGGTATGAGCTGTGACTCATTTAAAGCAACAGAGGGGCAACTCATCCATGACCAAATATTGCTTTGGTTTGGGGTCTTTGCAGAAAGCAATGTTGCTGCCCCAGCTCCACCACCTTGTCATTTTGATAAGGACCTTGTCTTTTTACCAACTTATTACTTGAAGTGATAATATAGCCTGTGTTTGGTGTTTCAAGGCTGTGATACATTTTCCTAGTGGTTCAGTTTTAAAAAATAAGGTTTAGGTTTTCGTTAAAAAAAAGAGGGGTTATGGGATATTTCTTTCATCTCAGTTCCTTCTTGCCCATTCCATGGCCCACAGACAACCACTCATTTCTACCAGCATTGATTATTGTTGTCAGATCATGGACTTTCTATAAATAAAACCACAAAGTGACTACTCCTTTGGCTTATTTTTCACTGTGTTTTGGAGATAAAATAATGTTTAATGTCATAAAAAATATGTGCTTAAATTCTGAAATATATAGAAAATGAAATAGTATGTGCTCTCCTCCCACAATAACTTAAGAGACCCTCCTCTCTTTTTTCTTACTTTCTGCCTGATACTTGTTGGAAGAATCAGTAGGAAGAGATTCTAGGAACCCTGCAGAGTTGTATGGAGAGAAACCTACTTTTCATATTAGACTTACATGAATAAGGCATGTATCTTTGCTTTGTGAAACTGTTGAGATTTTGAAGTTATTACTGATGTTGACATATTCTAACATATGAGTAGAAAGTAGATATCCTGCTTATCACCATTGTAAGAGCAAAATACAAATTAAAAATAAGAAGCTTCATTCTCTCTGTTGATAATATGTGAAGACATTGCCTTTTCTTAGAGCATTTACTTTAGGAAACTTGTAATAGTTCTTATCTGTCTCTTTGAAATATTTACAAATCTTTTCAAAAGCTAAATATGCCACTTGCCAGCTTTATGACCCAGAGATATCTCTTTAAACAAGCAGGGAAACATTTCCTTGAATTGTAATCATTAACAAGGATAGGGCCTCTATCTCCCAGTTTCTGTGGGAGAATATGAGCCTCATTTTTGTGGCACCTTTTTCCAAGTTGCAAAACTACTTCACGTCAGTGAGATATGAGAAATTTATTTTTCCTTTGGATAAAACCGGTTAACACAGATAGTCCCTGTAATTAGAATGAGAATTTATAATAAACTGTACATGACAAATAATACTGCTAAGCCCTCCTATTGAGGACTGGTTATTGTTTATCTTGAGAACATGTATGAAAATGGTGTCTACATGGCTATCTTAAAGGGTAAGATATCTTTCTGTTTTTTTGTAATCTCTTAGCAAATTATCTGTGATGCACATCACATTCTGGTTTAATGCTTATTCAATAATGAAGTTGTTTTATCTCTCTTCTGTCCCTGTGCAGAGGTTTTCTGGGTTGAGAGAAGATTTTGTTTTTAATTATATTTCCCCAACAATCTTGAATGAAGACAGGATGTCTGGAAATTCCTGAACTGAGTAAAGCAGCTGAAGGTCTGTGGCCACACAATAGTCAGGTAGTGGCCATGAATTATAAAAACGTTTCCCTTCCAGCTCTCCACTCTTGTGGAATACTAGCTGCACCACCACACTCTCTAAATCCAAAATTTTACTATTGGATAATGATGGGTAATACAGATTCTTTTTTTTTTTTTTAAGATTTTATTTATTTGAGAGAGAGAGCGAGCACAAGCAGGGGAAGCAGCAGGCAGAGGGAGAAGCAGGCTCCCCACTGAGCAGAGAACCCAAAACAGGACTTGATCCCAGGACCCTGGGATCACAACCTGAGCCAAAGGCTCAACCAACTGAACCACCCAGGAGTCCTGGGTAATTTCTAAAATGCCATTAAGATCATATGTCCAGGGAATGTCTCGTATAACTCTTTCTTTTAAAAAACTAATATCTTTCTGTCATGTTTTGAATGAATATAAGAGAATCTGATTCTTTATTTTATTTTATTGTTATGTTAATCACCATACATCATTAGTTTTTGATGTAGTGTTCCATGATTCATTGTTTGCGAATAACACCCAGTGCTCCATTCAATACGTGCCCTTTTTAATACCCATCACCAGGCTAAACCAACCCCCCACCCGCCTCCCCTCTAGAACACTCAGTTTGTTTCTCAGAGTCCATAGTCTCTCATGGTACCTCTCCCCCTCCGATTCCCCCTCCTTCATTTTCCTTTCCTCCTATCTTCCTCTTTTTTTTTTTTTTTTTTAACATATAATGTATTATTTGTTTCAGAGGTACAGGTCACAGGTCTGTGATTCAACAGTCTCACACAATTCACAGCACTCACCTAAGCACATACCC
>NC_138369.1:153972528-153990200 GCF_054177405.1 Leptonychotes weddellii | reverse complement strand
AAAGATTAAAAAAAAAAAAAACAGAATATGATCAAATATGATCAGGCTGGTGCATAGATCAGTGCCACACACTAGATTTTGGGCATATTTTGATCTGTTAGAAGAAAGTGCCTCCCAAAATTTTAAAGAAAGAAAAACTTATATATGTACAAAATAAGGGTAAATACAATGAAGGGATGGAATATGACTGTAAAGATGAAATTATAAAAGATTTTATAAAAGGAATTGATAAGAAGTTGGTTGAAAAAAGAAAGAAGAGGATTTAAAAAAACAAAAGGGAGAGAATGTGATCAGGCGGGAGACTAGAACAAAGCCATACACTAGAGATTTAGCGTATATTTTGGTCTGTTAGAAGAAAATGTATCCAAAATTTTAAAGAGAGAACAACTTTTATATATATATACCAAAAATAACGTTGACTACTATAAGGGATAGAATATGACTCTAAAAATGAAAAATAAAAAAGATTTTTTTAAAAAGGGATTGAGAAGATGTTGGTTGAAAAAGGGAAAGAGAAAAATTCAAAAAAAAAAGAAAATTAAAAAAATTAACTTTGAAAGACTAAAGAATCATGGGAAAAAGTCATGAATTCTATGTGCTGTATTCCTGTAGTGCTGGCGTTCTGCCATTCTCATTGATCAGTAAACTTGGTCTTGGCTGGCTGTTCTTGCTGATCTTCTGGGGGAGGGGCCTGTGTTGCCATGGTTCCCAAATGTCTTTGCCAGAGATGGAATTGCCCAGTGCTTGCCGGGGGCGGGCTAAGTAATCTGCTCGGGTTTGCTCTCAGGAGCTTTTGTTCCCTGCAAGTTTTCCGTACCGCTTTGGAGGAGGAGAGTGAAAATGGCAGCCTCCCAATCTCCACCCCGGAGGAGCCGAGAACTCGGGCCCCGCTCCTCAATGAGCCCCAGAGAAAAGCAGTCAATCACTCCCGTTTCCCCCATCTCCAGCTGCACTCTGTGCTCACCCGGTCTGTGACTGAGCATTTCTATCTCTGGTACACGACCCTGTGTGGAGTCTCCAAACCCAGCAGATTCCTGTGGTGCACTCCTGCGCTGCTCCCCCCAGGGGAGGAAGGGGAGTCTCCCCGGATCTGCCACTTGTTGGGCCCCTGCTGGAGGAGCAGTGGCCCGACTGTGCTGTGGATCATGGTTTATGGCAACCCCGAGCTGAGAGCCCACTCCTCAGCTCCGTCTCTGCAGCCGGCTTCCCTGCTCCAATACCTGGGAGCTCTGCCACACTCAGGCATCCCCATTCTTTCTGTGACCTCGAGGGTCCTGAGACCACAATGTCCCAGTGAGGGTTCCATGCCCCCCTCCCTCCCCTGCTTAGCCACTGGAGGGACATCCCTCAGCGGAGCAGGCTTCTAAAATTTCTGATTTTGTGCTCTGCTACTCTACCACTCGCCGGTAGCAGCTGACAGAGGCCCCATCCCCCACCATCTATCTTCCCAAATATCGCCTCGGATTCACTTCTCCACATGTCCTACCTTCCAGAAAGTGGTTGCTTTTCTGTTCAGAGAGCTGCTGCTATTCTTTTCTTCGATCTCCTGTTGAGTTTGTAGGTGTTCAGAATGATTTGATCCCTATGTAGCTGAATTCCTGGGACCAGACGGAATTTAGGTCTCCTACTCCTCTGCCATCTTGCTCCTCCCCCTGAGAATCTGATTCTTTAATGGCATAAGGGCAGTTCTTTTAATTTGGATAAATTAATGTGTTTTCTGGGATTCTTAGGTTTCATCCCTTGGGTTTCATCCCAAATTAATTATTGGTATTTTGGGGGATATCATTTTAAGAGGAAAATTAAAAATAATTTGGGTAGCCAGAAAAAAAATATGGAAAAAAAAATTAAAGAAGAAAGATGAGAATTAAAGGCACTTTCTCTTTATCAGAATTTTCCTTCTTTCTCTACTGTTTCTGTTGCATCCATTCCCCTGGTTTCCTTTTATCCTTCCTTGCCTCAATCTGACTCCTTGAAGAAGGAAGTGATGATTTTTTTTTTTTTAAAGATTTTATTTATTTATATGAGACAGAATGAGAGAGAGAGCACATGAGAGGGGGGAGGGTCAGAGGCAGAAGCAGGCTCCCTGCCGAGCAGGGAGCCTGATGCGGGACTCGATCCAGGGACTCCAGGATCATGACCTGAGCCGAAGGCAGTCGCTTAACCAACTGAGCCACCCAGGCGCCCAAAGTGATGATTTTTTGAACAAGTAGTTCCCTCATTAGTGGATTTCTCTGAAAAAAAAAAAAGAATATAGGCACAATTTCTTTACTGGTTAATGGATTACCTGCTCAATTAGATGGCACAGGTTTATGTATCTTAGAGCTTAGCACTGAGTCCTTTTCATATTTTAGCCCAGATTCCACCTGTAAGAGTTCCCTATCATCCATATACTCTGTAGCTAAGAAAGCAGGCTTAATACAGAGATCTGATTGGGGGATAATGGAGAATATAGCGAAAAACTATGCCACCTATGAAGACAATAGGATGGAGAGTAGCTGCACTGGTCACTTGAAAAAAGGCAAGCAAACAAGTTATTAAATTGATGAATGCCAATATGGGAAGGGAAACAAAACTGCCACATAATTTACATTTTTCTTGTCTCAATGCCAGAAAAACAAGCCCTTCCTATTTGAATTGACAGAAAAGCTGATGCCATTGAATATTCAGAACACCTATCCTTTCACTTTCAGTCTGTATGTGTTTTTAGGTCTGAAGTGAATCTCTTGTAGGCAGCATATAAATGGGTCTTGTTTTTTTAATCTATTCTACTACCCTGTGTCTTTTGATTGGAGCATTTAGACCATTTACATTTAAAGTAATTATTGATAGGTATGTACTTATTGCCATTTTGTTAATGTCTTCTGGTTGTTTTTGTAGTTCTCTGTTTCTTTTCTCTTGCTCTCCTTGATAACTTTAAATGTTATGCTTAGTTTTTTTTCTCTTTATTTATTGTGTAATTATTATATGTTTTGGTTTTGTGGTTAACATGGGGTTCATCTATAACATCCTAAGTACATAGCAATCTATATTAAGTTGATAGTCATTCTAAAAGAAATTTTTTGCTTTCTCCTACCTCCATATTTTATATATATGTTGTCATATCTTTTTATTCATATCTTTTTATATATTTTTACTCATAATTTTCTTCTAATTATGGTCTTTTCTTTTCCCCTTAAAGAAATCCCTTTCACATTTCTTATAAGGCCTGTTTATAGGTGATAAGCACTTTGAACTTTTGTCTGTGAATCTTTTTATCTATCAATTCTGAGTAACAACATTGTCAGTAGAATATTCTTTATTGTAGGTTTTTTTTCCTATCAGAATTTTGAGTAAATTATGCCATTCTCTACTGGCCTGCAAAGTTTCTGCTGAAAAATCAGCTGATAGCTATATGGGGTTTCCCTTATATAACTTTTTTATTTCTCTTGCTGCTTCTAAAATTATCTTTATTTTTAACCTTTGACATTTTAATTATGTGTGTGGTGTAGATCTTGGGTTCATCTTGTTTGGAATTCTCTCTGCTACCTGAACATGGATATTAGTTTCCTTCCCTAGATTAGGAAAGTTTTCAGGTATTATTTTTTTTTAAATGAGTTTTCTGCCCCTTTTTCTTTCTTTTTCTTCTGGGACCCCTATAATGTGAATTTTTTTTTTTTTTTTTTTTGCTTGAGGTTCTCCAAGAGAGCCTTTAACCTATTCTCATTTTGTAAAGTGCATTGTCCTTTTTGCTGTTCAACTTGGGTGCTGTCACCCTGTCTTCCAGATTGTCAATCCATTCTTCTGCATCCACTAATCTGTTGTTGATTCCCTTTAGTGCATTTTTCATTTCAATTATTGTACTCTCCAACTCTGATTGGCTATTTATGTTTTCTGTCTCTTGTTGAAGTTCTTATGGAGCTCATCCACTTTTTTCTCTAGTCTGATAAGCATTTTTATGATCACTAATTTAAAGTCTTTATCAGGCATATTGCTTATCTCTGTTTCATTTAGTTTTTTTTTTTTTCCCCCCTGAGGTTTTGTCTTGTTCTTTCATTTGGAGCATCTTTCTCTGTCTCCTCATTTTGCTTGACTTTCTGTGTTCTTTGAATTAGACAGAATAGTTACTTCTAAACTTGGAGGAATGATCTTGTGTATGGTTATCTATTTTGTAGTCTGTGTGTGCCTGGTAACTGTGGCTGTCTGGTTTGAGCTGTGGCTGGCATGAGCTGGGGGTCCAGGGGCACTCTGTATTGGGGGCTACCCTGGTGGGATGGCCAGAGCTGAAGTAGTCATGGGTGGGGATAGTCCTGGGGATCTCCACACAGAGGCCACCATGGTAGGGCAGCTAAAGCTGAAATGGATACAACCCAGGGCTTTTTGCACAGAGGGAACCCTGGAAGTACAGTTAAAGTTGAAATGGACATGGACATGGCTGTCCCTGGGCTCTCTACACAGAGGGCATCCTGTCAGAATAGCTAAAGCTGAAATGGGTGCAACCCAAGTTATCTCAGAGCTCTTTGAACAGAGGGTGCTCTTGCAATACAGCCAAAGCTGAAGTGGGCATGAACCACAGCAGTCACTGGGCACTCTGCACAGAGGGTATCTTACCAGGATAACTAAAGCTGAAATGGATACAAATTGGGAGTGTCTGGGGCTTTATGCACAGAGCTCTATGCATAGAGCACACCCTGGCAGGATGCTGAAACTGAAGTGGGCATGAGCCAAGATGTCCCAGGGCTCTCCACAGAGAATACATGCTGGCAGGACAGCTGAAGCTGAATTGGGTGGGAGTTGGGTTGTCTCAGGGAGCTCAGTGCAAAAGGTGCCTTGGTAGGGCAATTGGAGTTAAGGCCAGCATGGGCCAGGGTATCCCAGGGTGCTTCATGGAAGAGATACTCTGGTGGGGCAGCTGGATCTGAGGCAGGGTGCTGATCGGGGGTCCTAGGGTGCTCCACACAGGGATTGCCCTGGTGAGGTGGCTGGAACCAAGGCAGCATGGATCAGGGGTTCCTGGGGCACTCTGAACAGGAGACACCCTGGTGGGGCAGCTGGAGATGAAGCAGGTGTGAGCTGGGAGATGAGAGAGTGCTGTGCACTGCCCGTGCCCTAGCAAACCATCGGAAGTTGAAGTGCTGTGGACCTGGAGTGTTCTGAGTTGCTCTGAACCTGTGTCACTATGACAAGGCAGGTGGAGCTGGGATAAATTCTGACCAGGGCTTTCCTGGTATGTGCTGTGTGGGGGCTGCTTTTGTGGGACAGCTGGGACTGGTGTGGGATAGGGACCCAGGGCTCACTAAGGTGGTGCCAGCTAGGGTGACCAGACCCTGCTCCTGTCCATGCTATCAAGGTAGAGAAGTAACATAAACCATGGTGCTCCCCAGCCCCTCCAACAGAGCTCTAGCAGCTCCCTCACCTATTTGTCAGGGTTCTAGGACTACTTCCTTTACATTCTAGCTGCTTTTTTAAACCATGGATATTTTTCTGTGTCCCAGGGCAACTGGGGCTGGTATGGGCTGGGAGCCTGGGCTTGCTGAGAAAGCAGACCAGCTATGGTGTCCAGACACTGTTCCTGTCTGTGCTATTAAGGTGGAATAAAAATAAACATTAAGTCCATGTGACACATGCACATGTGTGCAAGAGTGCAGAGAACAAAAGGTTCTTCTATATGTAAAAATACCCATATTATAAATAGAAAGAATGATAGAATCAGAACACTAACCTTTTTCAATCATCAATGTATTAATTGATGGACTTACACATAACAAATGATTTTAGTTACTATGTATTTTATAATGTGATTATTAATATTATAAAAATTTATTTTTATAATGAAGAAATCTGGAGACACTACCTTAAATCAAGTAACGGAATTTAATATCAACAATTTTACAAAATGACCTCGTGGCCTTACTAAGATGATGAACTGAAAGTGACATGTCATTTTTATAGCACTCTTGATAAAAAATGTTTAATCTGAACAAAGAGATAATGAGCAAATTCAAATAGGTGAAGGGAATTAAGAGGAACAAATTTTCAGTTATAAAATAAATCACAGGGATAAAAAGTGAAGAATAGGGAAATTAGTCAATTATATTATGATAACATTGGATGGTGACAGATGATAACTACACTTACCAGAGCATTTTGTAATATGTATAATTGTCCATTACTAAGTTATACACCTAAAACATAATATTGTATCTTAACTCTACTTCAACTAAAAAATTATTTAAAAAAAATTAATTTGGGAGACATATTAAAAACATACACATAAACCTGAGTTCTTTAAGACATTAATGACAGAAAAAATAAAAAAAGCAAGCACATGGTTCTATTTTAAAGTAATAATAAATAGATTAAGGGAGATTTAAAAAAAAACAAGGAGATTAAAGGAGAAAAAGAAAAATTATAACTAAATGTAATACATGGTCTTTGGTTGGATTCAAAAACAACCAAGCATAACAAGGTATTAAGTATATTATTGAGTCAATAGAAAAAAATTAATATAACTGGTTATTAGATAATTTTATTGTTTTGAATGACAGTCCTTTTGTGTATCATAGTCAAGTAGAAGAATGCACTTTTTTTTGAAATATATATTACAGTAACTAAGAATGACATCACAATGTTTACAATCTTTTTTCCTTTTTAATTAACTTACTCATTTCCTTTGATCTCTTTTCCCCACTATCATTTCATTTTCTCCTCAGAACCATTCTAATTTTCTTTTTTTAATTAAAGTATAATTAACATACAATGTTATTAGTTTCAGATGTGCAACTTACCAATTTGAGAATTCTATACATTACTCAGTGCTTGCCATGATAAGCTTAGTCACCATCAATCCCCATACGTTATTAAAATATTATTGGACATATCTTTGTAACTCCATAACCTTTTATTTTATAATTGGAAGTTTGTACCTCTTAATGCTCGTTATTTTGCCATCCCCTTCACAATGTCCCCTCAGGCAACCACAAATTTGATCTCCATATTTGAATCTGTTTTATTTTTCTTATTGTTTTTAAATTACATATATAAGTAAAATCATAAGTTACGTATCTTTCTCTGTCTAATTTCACTTAGTACCTCCTTAGTCCATCATGTTGCAAATGGCAAGATCTCAATAAAGATAAGGGTGCACATACCTTTTTGAATTAGTATTTTTTTTTTCTTTGGGTAAGTATCCATTAGTGGAATTACTGGATCATATGGTAATTCTAGTTTTGTTTTGTTTTTTTTTGAGAAACCTCCACATTGTAATCTGAAGTAATTGCACCAATCTGCATTCCCACTAACAGCGTATCAGGGTTCCTTTTTCTTCACGTTTGCCAACGCTTGTTATTTCTTGTTTTTTTGATACTAGCCATTCTGAGAGGTGTGAGCTGATACCTCATTGTGGTTTTGATTTGCATTTCCCTGATGCTCAGTGATGTTGAGCATCTTTTTATGTGTCTGTTGGTCACCTGTGTTCCTTTGAAAAATGTCTGCTCAGGTCCTCTGCCCATTTTTAAACCAGATTGGTTTGTTTGTTTGTCTGTTTTATTGGGGTTAAGTTATATAAGTTATTTATATATTTGGCTATGCACCCCTTATTGGATATATCATTTGCAAACATCTACTCCCATTCAGTAGGTTGACTTTTTGTTTCACTGATGGTTTCCTTTGTTGTGAAAAACCTTTTTGTTGTAGTGTACTCCCAGTAGTATATTTTTGCATTTGTTTCGAGGAGATGTAACCCTAAATGTGTTGCTAAGGCTGATTTCCAAAAGATTGCTATGTTTTCTTGTAGGAGTCTTATGGTTTCAGGTCTCACTTTTAGATCTTTCATCCATTTTGAGTTTACTTTTGTATATGGTGAGAGCAGTCTAGTCTCATTCTTTTGCATGTAGCTGTCCAGTTTTCTTCAGCACCATTTATAGAAGAGACTGTCTTTTCCCTATGGTATATTCTTGACACTTAGGCTGCATATTAATTGACCATATAGGTATCGCTTTATTTATGGGCTTGCTATCATGTTCCATTGATTTTTTTTGTCTCTGTACAGTACAATCCTTTTGGTTTCTATAACTTTGTAATATAGCTTGAAACCTGGAATTGATACTTCCAGCTTTGTTCTCCTTTTTCAAGATTGCTTTGATTATTCTAGGTGTGTTGTAGTTCCATACAAATTTTAGGATTCTTGCATAAAATTCTATTGGTATTTTGATTGGGGTTGCTTTGAATTTGTAGATTCCCTTTGGGTACTGCAGACATTTAACAATATTAATTTTTCTGATCTATGAGCATGGTATATCTTTCCATTTGTGTCCTCAATGTCATATTTTTCAGAGTTTAGGTCTTTGACCTCCCTTATTAAATTTATTCTTAGATATTTTATTCTTTTTGGTGCATTTGTAAATGGGATTTTCTTAATTTCTCCTTCTGCTATTTCATTGTTAGTATATAAAAATGCAACAGACTTTCTTATAGTGATTTTCTATCCTGCAACTTTACTAAATGTATTTCTCAGTTCCAATAGTTTTTTGATGGAGTTTTCTATATATAGTGTCATGTCATCTGCAAATTGTAAAAACAATTTTACTTCTTTCTTATTAATTTGGATGCCTTTTCTTTTTTGTTCTTTTCTGATTCCTGCGGCTACAACTTCCAGTATTCTGTTGAATAAAAGTGGGAAGAGTAGACATCTTTATCTTATTCCTGATGTTATTTTTTGTTTTTTTAACAGAAAGTATGATGTTAGCTGTGGGGTTTTCATATGTGGTCTTTACTTACTTTCTTATTTATTTAAAGATTTATTTGTTTGTTTATTTGAGAGATTGAGGGAGGGAGGGAGGAAGGGAGGGAGTTAGTGAGGGGGAAGGGGCAGAAGGGGAGGGAGAGAGAGAGAGGATCTCAAACAAACTCCCTGCTGAGCATGGAACCTGATGTGGGGCTCCAACTCAGGACCGTGAGATCATGACCTGAGCTGAAATCAAGAGTCAGATGCTCAACCAAGCCACCCAGGTGCCTTCATATATGACCTTTATTATGTTCAAGTCATATTTCTTCTAAATTCACTTTGTTGAGAGTTATCATAAATAGATGATACATTTAGACATATTTGTTCATTTGATACATATGAACATTTTGTTTAAAAAATTATCTTTAGAGATCATTTTTTTTAACCTTTCTGTTAATTTGATGTAGCACATTAATTGATTTGCAAATATTGAACCACACTTGCATCCCTGGAATAAATTTTATTTGTCATGGTGAATGATTTTTTAAATGTATTGTTGAATACAGTTTGCTAATATTTTGTTGAGGATTTTTGCATCTATGTTCATCAAATATATTAGATATATGCCTGTACTGTCTGGTTTTGGTATCAGGATAATGCTGGTCTTGTAGAATGAATTTGGAAGTTTTCCTTCCTCTTATATATTTTTTATTTATTTTTATTTCCTTAAATAATCTCTACTATCCCATGTGGGGTTTGAACTCACAATCCTGAGATGAAGAGTTGCATTCTCAAATGACTGAGCCCTCTAGGCACTGTTCTTACATTTTTTTGGAATAGTTTGAGAAGAATAGGTATTAATTCTTCTTTAAATATTTGGTAGAATTCTCCAGTAAACACATCCTTTCCTGGGCTTTTGTGTGTTGGGAGTTTATTACTGATTCAATTTTATTACTAATAATCAGTCTGTTCAAATTTTCTAATTCTTTCTGATTTAGTTAATGGAGGTGGTGTGTTTCATGGAATTTATCCATTTCTTCTAGGTTGTCCAATATGTTGGCATATAATTTTTCATAATCTCTATAATCCTTTGTATTTTGACTTATTTCTTTTTCTTCATTTCTGGTATTTTTTGGGGTCTTTTTTGTTGTTGTTTAGTCTGTCTAAAGGTTTATTAATTTTGTTTAATTTTCAAAGAACCACCTCTTGGTTTCAATAATCTTTTCTATTTTTTGTTTCTATTTCTGCTCTAATCTTAATTCTTGTTTTTCTAGTTTCTTTGGGTGTAAGGGTAGGTTGTTTGAGATTTTTCTTGTTACTTGAGGTAGGCCTGTATTACTATAAACTTCCCTCTTAAAACTGCTTTTGCTGTGTCCCAAAGACTTTGATCATTGTATTTTCATTTTCATTTGCCTCCATGTTTCTTTTTTATTTCCTCTTTGATTTCTTGGTTAGCCCACTGGTTGTTTAGCAGCATGTTGCTTAACCACTACATGTGTTTTTTTCTAGTTTTTTTTTTTTTTTTTTTTCCTTGTAATTGATTTTTAGTTTCATACCATTGTGGGTGGAAAAGATGCTTGATACAATTTCAATCTTCTTAAATTTATTGACACTTGATTTGTGGCCCTACATGTGTTCTATCCTGGAGAATGTTCCATGTGAACTTGAAAATAATGTGTATTCTGCTGTTTTTGGGTGGAATGTTCTATGCATATCTGTTAAGTCCATGTAGTCTAATGTGTTGTTCAAAGATACTTTCCTTATTTTTTTCTGGATGGTCTATCCATTAATATAAGTGGGTGTTAAACTCCCCTAGTATTATTGTATTACTGTCAATTTCTCCCATTATGTCTGTTAATAATTGCTTATGTATTTAGGCGTTCCTATGTTGGGTGTATAGATATTTACAATTGTTATATCCTTTTGTTGGATTGATCCCTTTATGGTTATGTGGTCCCTTTCTTTGGCTCTTGTTAACAAACTTTGTTTTAAAGTCTATTTTCTCTGATGTAAGTATTGCTACCCTGATATTTTTTTCACTTGTAATTATAAGGTCTGCTTTCTCATCCTTTTACTTTCACTCTGCATCTTTAGGTCTAAGGTGAGCCTTTTGTAGGCACCATATAAATGGGTCTTGTTTTTTTTAATCCATTCAGTCACCCTATGTTTTTTAATTGGAGCATTTATTTTTAAAGATTTTATTTATTCATTTGAGAGAGAGAGAGAGAGCGCACAAGAGTGGGGTGAAGGGCAGAGGGAGAAGCAGACTCCCTGCAGAGCAGGGAGGCCGATGAGGGACTGGATCCCAGGACTCTGGGATCATGACCTGAGTCGAAGGCAGACGCTCAACCAACCGAGCCACCCAGGCACACTTAGCACATTTACATTTAAAGTAATTATTAATAGCTATGTACTTTTTGTTAATTGTTTTGTGGTTGTTTTTGCAGTTCTTCTCTGTTCCTTTCTCTCTCTTGCACTCTTCTCTTGTGGTTTGAGGGCTTTCTTTAATGCCTAGAATCCTTTTTCTTTTCTTTTTGTATCTAGTGTAGTTTTGAAATTTGTGGTTACCATTGTGTTTATATATGTGTATAGAAATCTATTATGTTAATGGTCATTTAAGTTCAAAAACGTTCTAAAAATATTAAATTTTTACTCCCCCTCCACATTTTAGATTTTTGTGTATCCCTTAACTAATGTTTTGCAGATATAATTGAGTTTGCTACTTTTGTCTTTAAATATCCATACTGTTTTTATAAGTGATTAACCTTTACTATATGTTTGCTTTTACCTGTTAAACTTTTTCCTTTCAGAATTTTCTACTAGTTATAGTCTTTCCCACTTAAAGGACTTCCTGTAACATTCCTTGTAAGACTGGTTAAGTGGTGATGGACTCTTAACTTCGGTTTCTCTGGGAAACTAATTTCTTTTTCTATTCTGAATGATAATCTTGTGAGGTAGAGTATTCTTGGTCATAGGTGTTTTTTTTTTTTTTTCTGTTTTTTGTTTTCTTTTAAGTAGTTTGAATATATCATGCCACTCCCTTCTGGCCTGCAAAGTTTCTGCAAAATCAGCTGATATAGCCTTATGGGATTTCTGTTATATGTAACTGTTCTCTTTTGCTGCTTTTGAAATTCTCTATCATTACTTTTTGCCATTAAGTTTCCCTATGTGGACTTCCTTTAGTTGATCTTGTTAGGGCTCTCTTTGCTTCCTGGACCTAGATGTCTGTTTCTTTCCTTAGGTTATGGAAGTTTTCAGGCATTGTTTCTCCAAATAATGTTCCTGCACTGTTCTCTCTTTCTCTTTCTGGGACCCTATTGATGTAAATTTAGTATGCTTGATAATGTCACCGAATTCCCTTAATCTGTTCTTTTTTTATTCTTTTCTTTTTGCTGTTCAGCTTGATTGCTTTCCATTACCCTTTCAGATTCTTGAACTATTCTGCATACTCTAATCTGCTATTGATTCCCTCTACTGTATTTTTTATTCCAGTTATTGAATGTTTCAGCTCTGACTAGTTCTTTTTAATATTTTAAAAATCATTGTTGAAGTTTTGAGTTTAACCATTCTTTTTTCTATTCCAGTGAGTATCCTATGGCCATTAACTTGGATTCGTTATCAAGCATATTGCTTATCTCTGTTTTATTTAGATTTTACTCTGATTTTTGTCTTGTTCTTTCATTTGGGACATATTCCTCTGCCTCCTGATTTTAATTCTGTTTGTCTCTATGTATTAGGTAGGTCAGCTATGGCTCCTGCTGTTGAAAGCCACGCCCTTTTACAAAAGAGTTTCTTATAGCACAGACATCCCAGGCTTATCTCCTCTGTGGGCTGCCTGTGCCCCACTATTATGACAGAGCCGTGATTACCTTTAGCCCAGCTGGCAGCAGTGAGCTGCACGAGACTGGATTTGGTCCCCACTTTGTTAGAGACCTGAGGCTATTGTGGTTTGTTTGTGGGGCCAGTGCTCACCCTAGGTCTCTGCACATAGCCTCCTGTCTCAGCTGCTGGAGCACCAAAGGGCTCAGTGTGGCTGAGAGGCTCTTATGGGTGGGCAAGCCTGGCAGTCAGCGAGATGTCTTCAATTAGTCTCTCTGCCATAGTTCAGGTATACTACAAGGCATGGCCTGCTTTTTGCACAGTCAGCTAAGAGGCTGGACTGCTGGAACTGTGGGTACACTGGTGAGTGGGGTTAGTTCCCCACTTCCTCAGAGCAGCAGTGACTGCAGTGGCACCAGGCCCTGCCAGCTTTGCCTGCAGGGTGTGGCAAAACAGGAATAATGTTAGAGAGACACTTGCTGAGGTGGGGTTGGATGTAGTAGGTCCACAGGAGAACACAGTACTTACATGGTAGGTAGAGAGTGCCTACTATAGCAGGCATCCAGCACTCTAGGCTGGTGGAGGGGAAGAGAAATAGAACCCACCAACACTTTTTTTTTTTTTTTTAAGATTTATTTGAGAGAGAACCTGAGTGGGGAGGGGGACAGGGGCAGAGGGAGAAGCAGATTCCCTGCTAAACAGGGAGGCTGATACAGTGATCGATCCCAGGACCCAGCTCACTGCTGCCAACTGGGCTAAAGGGTAATCAGGACCCTGAGATCATACCCGAGCCAAAGGCAGATGCTTAACTGACTAAGCCACCCAGGCACCCCAGCCACCAGCACTTTTGTACCCTGAGAAATCTTCTGAAGATCCCTGCCCCTCCAGCACATTTTATGAAATTAGCCAATAAATCTCCTTTATATACCCAAGTACCTTTCAAACTGCTGCTTCTATGATGCATCTTGGGTAGGGTTATTATAGTGGCTCTTCAAGGCAGGGACTTAGTTTTCTATTGCCCTCTACCTCTGAAGCTTTAAGTCCACTGATTTGTAAAGTTCCCAAAGTTAAGCCCCACAAGTTTTCAAGGGCAAATATATGGGGACTCATCTTCCCAGTGCAGGGCCCCAGGGCTGGAGGAACCTGGTGTGGGATCTTATCTTCTTGCTTTTCCATGCTTATGACGTGCCTCCCATTTGTGGTTAGTCCCACCAGGGGTTTGGTTCCCAACCAAGTCTCTGCCCCACCTATTCTTCTCAATGTGGCCTCCTCTCTAGGATTAAGTGTGGAAAGTCTGTTCTGTCTTTAGGTCATTTTTAGAGGTAACTGTATAGATGTAACTGTTGTCTGTGGGTTGAGGTGAGCTCGAGATCTTCCTATGCTATCATCTTCCCCATGTTCATCATCCAGTTTACAATTTAATTTCAAATGATTCAACCCAAAATAAATATATATCTATAACTAGAGCTATATTTAGAAAGAAAAAGGGATAAAATTAATGTAGTTAATATTAAGAACAGATTTATCAAGGGAGGGGTATACATGTGGATGCTTATTTTAATGTTTTCACATTTCCTGGAAATTTTTTTAAAAATTTAAAGTTGGGAAGAAGGAAAACCTAAACCAAGGAACAAAAAATAAGGAAATACTCCACTTATTTTTATAATCTTGGGAAATTATAAAATATAGGCTATTGTTTATCTTTCAGATATATTTACTACAAAGTACATTTTAATCGATTTGAAATATGTACAAGCTCCAGAGGAATAAAAGTATACGAACATCTATACCCAAGTGATTGGAATATTTCTTTTAGAAATCTTTTTAAGTAAATAGTTACTTAAGAAGAAAAAAATTGCTATTTACCTGAGAGAGACATCATCTTTAATATCTATGATCTTGCCTGAATACAGAAGTATGTGTTTTATAAATTCATATTATGAAATTACTTATCTTTTTATTCTATATTTACTCAGTTTGCATAAATGTTAATGTTTACTTTTGGAAAAATTACTTGTGGGAAATTTATGAAAAGAATTCAATAAAATTATGTAACTCTAATAATTTACTATAGAAGAAAATTTACATGATTAAAGGAAGATGAAAGTATCAGTAAGTACTCATTCTTAGGGGAAAACAAACAAGATTCCACAATAAAATTTGGCTTTTTCAGTTGTATGTTCTCTGTGCATATTAACTCATACAAGTTGAACTTGCTGAGTCCCATGTTTTCATAGAATATTTTTCATCATCATGATTTAACAGGAATTTAAGAACAAAATGGAATAAGCCTAAAATGAAAATAGAATAGCAGTTTATCATGTTTTGACCAATAAACTATCAATAGGCTTCTTAATGTTACAAAAGGCATGTTTTACTTTCCTATGTAAGGATTTCTAAAATGTTAATGCTATTGTGTGATTATCTTCACTCTGTACGAGGAAGTGTATGTGGCTTTCATCTTAAGAACAAATTGCAAACATTTTAAAATTATTTTCTTAGTTTTTTTAATGTCTCTATGAAGATTTTTATAAAATATATCTTTAGATTATTTTTCCTAAAGATGAAGATATGTTCATATTAATGTATAGGCACAATTAAAGCAGAGATGGAAATATCTCTTTAACAAAGATAGTTTGTCTCTAAATTACTACTGCTTATTAAAATAATTTGACTTTTTTTTAAAGATTTTATTTATTCTTTAGAGGGAGAGGGAGCAACAGACTCCCTGCTGAGCTGGGAGCCCGACATGAGGCTCGATCCCAGGACCTGGAGATCATAACCTGAGCCGAAGGCAGACACTTAACCATCTGAGCCACCCAGGTGCCCCTAATTTGACATTTTTGGAGACTTAATAGCACATGGTAAGTTTTCATGAAGAATGTATAGATTGCTATGTAGACTGAATATATTAATTAAATTTGGCATTCAGAATTTGGAAAAAATTGCTTAAAGTGCTTAAAATTTGGTATGATTTAAATATCTGAATTTTAAATACATTTTTTATGGCAAATGGATCTTCAAATAAAAATGTCATGTAATTTTTATCATATCTCATGGATAAGCATTTATATTAAAGAATCAGCTATTATTGCAGAATACCAAAATAATTGTATGTGATGGACATTATTCCCATATAAAACTTTTTCTATGTAAACTACTATGTAAAAATCAACTGGGTTTGATTTGTTCAGAATAAAGAACATTTAGATCATTCCTGTCTCTAACCTTCCCCATACAATCTTAGAACAATGAGGAATAAAAAAAAATAGATTCTAAAACTAGAACTTCATCTTATTACCAGTCTTAGATCTTTGAGTGTGTAAGAGGTGTTGACAATTACCTAATAAATTGGTTTTAGGTCAGTTCTTCATTTGGAATCCTTAGAAATTACTATTTTGAAGTTTTGTTCTCTTTAGATCATAGATCTCTATAGATCATAAGACAGATCCAACACTATGACTCTCTACCCCAACATAGGGAAAACAATAAGTTTGGATTAGTAAGCCTAACTTGGAGAAACTGTTTAAAAGAAATATGTTTCCTTTATTCCATAGGTACTAAATAAAAATCTCTGTGATAGAAAAAGTGGTTTTGAAAGGCAGGCTTCTAGAAGGTCCAGGAATGTAGGCAAGGAAGAGATTTATTAAGTCTTAATAAACCTCATCGGTGAATACTTATCAGATAATTCAACCCAGCATAGCAAGAACAGAGACCTAACATGAATTTGGGGCTGAGTACACCACAAATACAGTGAGGAGGGATGTTTCTGTGAACATATTCCTTAGTGTAGTATGTGTGTCCATTGAGAAAATAAGTGTAACGCAGTGGTAATAAGAAAGAGGAGGGAGTCAGAAAAAAATCAGGCCCACATCTAGCCAAGCAGGGTTTTTGATATTTTGATTCTGGGCACGTGTAACAAATTTAAAGAGATGATTAGTTGTACCAGTGTATAGACATTCTTTCTTTTCCTTCTCCAAGATGGTTTGTGATTAAACTGCTACATAGCAGAATGGAATATACAGAGTTTAAACATAGATATGTATATTAAAAATGTTTTACATTAAAATATTTTAATAGAAATATACAAGCACACATAAGTATATATTTACATCTATATATACGAACATATACATAATTTTCAAAAAGCTACTCCATTCAAAGAGCAATCAAAATGAGGTCTTAGACATCATTGGTATTTTTATAACCAAAACAACACAGGAGGAAAATTAGGAAGAAATACCAATCAAGTACATAAATGGGTATGGTCATTATGTGTATGTGTGCATGTGCACATATTTATCATTGTTGATGATACTGTTTTAGGCAGACTCCTGTTCCTTCTTTGTGACATGAGCCCCAGTGCTCTAAGTTTCTTTTGGCAGGAGTGTGAGAAAACGTGGCTACTAAGATATAAGTGTCAGTCACAGGGAACAGTTTCCATCAAAGTTCTCAACAGTGCTATTACTAGGTTGACAATGTAGGGAAACAGAATTTACCACCCTAAAATGTGTCTTTAGCATAAAGATTATTTTAGGCTGGTTATTTTTTAAGAAACTGCAAACACAGGAGAAGCTCTGAAAATCAAGTAGAAGTGACTCTTTTGTAAGAGAACATTTACATGTATAAGGCAAATCTATTTATAAGGGTGTCTCTCTCACTATACCAAGTATATGGGGATAATTCTAAATCTTTAGAAACTTATCAATGGAAAAGACAACAACTTAAATGTGTATAACACACTTACCTTTGTGTACAGTGCTTTTCCTGATAATTTCTCATAATTAGTTCTCTAACCCCAACATCTTTTTGGGTATTTAGCTAAAGATGATATTAAAGGTGATGGCTTGCGGCATCTGCCTTCCTCTCTGGGATTGAGCATCATGTCGGGCTCCCCACTCAGTGGGGAGCCTGCTTCTCCCTCTGCCTCTGCCTGCAGCTCCCCCTGCTTGTGCTCTCTCACTCTCTCTCTCTGTCAAATATATAAATAAAATATTTAAAATAAAAGAGTTAGTTCTTCTGGGTCTCTCTGATATATAAATATTATTTAACTTTAGTTTTTCTCCTGCTATTCTGACTTATTTTTTTTAAGATTTTTATTTATTTGGGGCGCCTGGGTGGCTCAGTCGTTAAGCGTCTGCCTTCGGCTCAG
>NC_138369.1:153926818-153972428 GCF_054177405.1 Leptonychotes weddellii | reverse complement strand
CCAGGATCCTGGGATCGAGCCCCGCATCGGGCTCCCTGCTCCGCGGGAAGCCTGCTTCTCCCTCTTCCACTCCCCCTGCTTGTGTTCCCTCTCTCACTGTCTCTCTCTCTGTCAAATAAATAAATAAAATCTTTAAAAAAAAGATTTTTATTTATTTATTGAGAGAGAGAGAGCATGAAAGGGAGGAGGGTCAGAGGGAGAAGCAGACTCCCTGCTGAGCAGGGAGCCCGATGCGGGACTCAGTCCTGGGACTCCAGGATCATGACCTGAGCCGAAGGCAGTCGCTTAACCAACTGAACCACCCAAGCACCCCCTGCTATTCTGAATTATATCAATTTAATTATTAGATCAAAGAACCTAGAAAGGAAGAAAGGAAAAATTTTCTGCCCCTACAGATGGTACCCATGAAGGGACAAACTTCACTGGCTGGATGCTGCTCATTTCATGGCTGTTGCAACTGAGAGATTCTATGACCTCTGACAAAAGCTGGCACAAGTTAACAATTTTTACCATGTTAGTCTTCTGGATCTCTGCCTTCAATGTCTAATGGAATTGAGAGTGGTGAGAGTCCTTTTCTTTGTCTAAATTTAGATTAGCAGAAGAAAATATTTGTGGAATTAGTGTCTTAGGTATAGTGACATTGGTAAAAGTTTATTATGAGTACTCATTTTCTATTGATCCTTTTTCTCCCAGAGATGGTCATTATTTTGTTTCTGTTGGCTTTATAACCAATGAGATTATCCTCTCTGGTCTCTGCTGACTGGAGGATGCTTGTAGAGATACACATCTGGTGGACAGCTAAATAAGTTGCAGATCCAATACGCCAGTTGGTCAGAAACACAGGTAACAAACTAGACTAAGCAATGCAATTGCTGTTTCATTACCTTCCTTTCTGACTGTGGCCAGCTCTCAGAGGAGTTTGTCATAAGGGATCCTGGTCCATAAGGGGCCTTTATCATCTCAACCTTTGTTATTTTGTTAGTGCTAGAAAAGTCCCAATTAGTAACACCTGTCCAGTGTCAAAGACTGGTGGATCTGTGACTGGAGGTGTCTTGTGTTCTCATGGGAAACTAGAGACACAGTTTGCACTATGCCATTCTTACCACCTGTCACAATAAAGGTATTTGCTTTCTTAGACTATCTCTGGACCTTGTGAGGGCTGCATCTTTTAAACCTTTCTTGGGGATGCCTCTTACATCCATGGTTAAGACATAAAAAGCTTTATTGGTTTGAGTCACTATTAAGATTCACATTAAGATTAATAGATCCCACTCATCAATGGCCAGAGAGTAGATACTTTGAATTGAAAAACTTCTAGATTAAAAAAAAAAAGTTTGAGAGCTTTCATCCTTAACAGTTGTCTAATGGGTACTTATGGAAAGCCCAAATTAAAAAATAGTTACAAAGAAATATAATGGCTAGCCTTAGGGACTCCCTTAACAAAATAAAAGGACAGAAATTAAAAAACTTCATATCCAATGTAAATTCCCATCTTTAATTCCAAATAATTAAATATGACACCTTCTGGTACACATGTCTATTTTATAAGAACTGCCATCCAGAAAGCTGTAGATATCTACAAAAATGGCAAAATCGTACTAAGATTTTTTTGTGTCCTGTCAACTTGACTTGGTAACTAGCAGGTTGGGGACTCCAAAACATGATCAGACTGAAATACTAATTGTACCCCCTTTGTGGATATGTCCAAACAGAAAATGTGGATTAAACTTCATTTTGACTGGGGTCCTCCCAAACTGCTACCAGCCCTCAGGGTAATTATACCCCAGAATTACAATGATCATTATGAGAAATGTTCCAACTAGGTAAGATTATTTTAAGAAGTGAATTAAAGGCAAGGAATTCCAAATCAAACAAACAAAATGGAATATATATTTAATTGGTATGCAGATGCTTCCAAACATTTTCAAAATACCAAAATAGCTTTGCTGAAGGATTTGTTGTAAAAGACTAATTAAAAATTAAAGTTATGAAAGGTACCTAAAACAAAAGTATAAAATTGATGTCATTCTTACTGCTCCCTTCTATCATCCTTTATTTGAGGACTCATTCTAGTAATCCTTTGTCTGAATTTCCTTCCCACACTGAATATACAATTAAACAGATATCTTTCAAAATTAAATCACCCAATGCTACAGGCAATTCTCTTCAGACATCTTTCACTCCTTGGTCAAAGGCCAAAGTAAGGGCCATAGTTAAAGAATTTCTTAAACTTGGAGGATTCTCAAAAGGTTTTGTAAATGGATTACCTCCTGAGATTAGTGGATAGAAAAAAAGGCAGAAAATAAAATGAGAAGCCACAGGACTCCTGACCATGTCTGATATTCAAAGTCTGATAGGAATTTTTTTTTTTAAATTTTATTTATTTATTTGAGAGAGAGAATGAGAAAGAGAGAGCACATGAGAGGGGGGAGGGTCAGAGGGAGAAGCAGGCTCCCCGCCGAGCAGGGAGCCCGGTGCGGGACTCGATCCCGGGACTCCAGGATCATGACCTGAGCCGAAGGCAGTCGCTTAACCAACTGAGCCACCCAGGCGCCCTTTTTTTTTTTTTAAAGATTTTATTTATTTATTTGACAGAGAGAGACACAGAGAAAGAGGGAATACAAGCAGGGGGGAATGGGAGAGGGAGAAGCAGGCTTCCCGCGGAGCAGGGAGCCCGATGCGGGGCTCGATTCCAGGACCCTGGGATCATGACCTGAGCCGAAGGCAGACACTTAACGACTGAGCCACCCAGGCGCCCCTGATAGGAATTTTTTAAGGCTTCTGTCCTAAGCTAAATGTGCACAGAGAGAAAGAAAAACATTCCAGCATAGGTGGATGGGTGTGACAGTCCTTTGATATCAAGGTGTCAACCCAGTTTTTTTCAGGAATTAAAAAACAGTTGTCTTTGTTTTACAAATCTAGTCTTTACAGAACCAGAGGTGTGACTGCAGAAACAATTCAGTGTTTACCAATCCCAAAACCTTTCCCATTTATCTTTTTTTTTTTTTGTCTTAGGAAACCAAAGTCCTTCTTGGAGGAACTTTTATTTTTTCACTGTGACTTTGAGATGTAAGTGTTCTACAAACTTCAGGGAGGTAGGTAATTCTTATCAGAAGGAAAACAAAAAGGGAACATTCATTTAAAATTTAGGTGAATTAGGGGTGCCTGGGTGGCTCAGATGGTTAAGCATCTGCCTTTGGCTCAGGTCATGATCTCAGTGTCCTAGGATCAAGTCCCACGTCCCGCTGTCTGCTCAGCGGGGAATCTGCCTCTCCCTCTCTGCACACATGTGCTCTCTCTCTCTCAAATAAGTAAGTCAATAAAATGTTTTTTAAAAAATAAAATAAAATTTAGGTGAATTAAAAAAAAATGTTCAGCCATCTGAGCAGATAAACTTAACACATTCCAACTGTTCTTTTATATCTACTGAATTTTATATTAATTGTATCTATGTAATGGCTAGAGGCTAGAATGTTAGGATTTCTCTTTGCATCTGTATGTTTATGTGTGCCTATATATGTAAATTGTAGATGTGTGATATTTAGCTACAGCTGTAAATATCTATATATCTATATTGGTTGGTTTTGGTTAAAAATTAAGTATTCCAAAAATTCTTAGAAATATAACAACTAAACCACTGTTTTTCAAGTTGACATCATCTGGCATAATCTTGGGTAAATAATACCTAGTTGAAGCCTGTTAATATCATATACATAAAGTGGATAAAATGGAAAAGGGAGTAAAAGTGCTTTTAGAATGCGTGCAAACTTAAGCAGCCATCAACATAATATTGACTTCTATTTACCACAGGATGATACATATGAAACTCATGGTAACTACAAACCAAAAACCTACACACAAAATAGAGACAGGAATCCAAGCATAACACTAAAATCATAAATCATAAGGGTAGAGGGCAAGAAAAGAAAAAAAAAGGGGAACTATGAAGACAAGCAGAAAACAATAAAATGGTAACAACTACATAACTACTTAACACGTAAATGGTATTAACGCTACAATCAAAAGATGGAGTGACTGAATGGATAAAAAACAAGACCAATCTGTAAGTTGTCTACAAGGGGACTGACTTCTTAACCTAAAGACACATACAGATTGAAAATGAAAGGACAGAAAAAATATTCCATCCAAATGGTAGTTTAAAAAAAAGCTGGGGTAGTATTACTTCTATCAGATAAAGCAGACTTTAAGACAAAGACTGTAACACAAGACAAAGAAGATCTATATAGCAATAGAAAGATCAGCCAAATAAGAGAATAAGAGCACCTAAATATATAAAGCAAATATTAACAGATAAAGGAAAAGTTGACAATAATAGAAAAATCGTAGGGGACTTTAACACTCCATTTATATCAATGAATACATCAAAACACAGAAAATCAATAAGGAAAGAGTGGCTTTAAATGACACATATTCAGAACTTTTCACCCCCAAAGAGGAGAATAAACATTTCCTTTCAAGTGTACATGGAATATTCTCCAAGATAGATCACATATTTGAGCACAAAAGTCATCTCAATAAATTTAATAAGATTGAAATTATAGCAAGCAGCTTTTTTGACCATAATAGTATGAAACTAGAAACAACTATAAGAAGGAACCTGACAAAAACACTAACACAAGGATACTAAACAACATGCTACTGCACAACTCTGGGTCACTGAAGAATTCAAAGAGGAAATAAAAGAATACCTTGAGACAAATCGTAATGGAAACACAGTGGTCCAAAATATCTGGGATGTACCAGAAGCACTGAGGGAATTTTATAGTGATATGAGTCTACCTGAAGAAACAAGAAAAATCTCAATCAAACCCTACACTCGAAGAATCTAATAAAAGCAAACAAAGCAAAAGTTTAGTAGAAGGAAGGAAATAAGATCAGAGAGGCAATAAGTAAAATACACACTAAAAAATGTAGAAAAAATCAATACAAAGAGCTCTTTATCAGTTTTATCTTTTTAAACTTTTATCCAGGCCCATCAAAGAAGAAAAGAGGGCACAAATAAAATTAAAAATGAAAGAAGAAAAGTAACAAACAACAAATATAAAACATTGAGACTATAAAATGAAAAAATATGACAACAAATTGAACCTAGAAAAATTGATAAATTTCTAGAAATATACAATGTTCCAAGACAGAAAGAAAGAAAAAATCTGAAAAGACTGATTACTAGCAACAAAATTGAATTGGTAATCAAAAAACTCTCAAAAGTCCAGGATCAGATGACTTCACAGGTAAATTCTACCAATAGTTAAAAAAAAGGTTTAATACCTATTCTTCTCAAACTAATGAGTAAGAGCTAGGTAGGGGGAGATAGGTAGCGGGCTATGTGATCAGGCTCACAGAAATCCCAAAAATGTGGAGGTGTGGGAAAACCAGAGATAAGGGGACAAATAGGACCACCCTACCTAGGGATATGGGGTGGGTGTCTTTATGATGATCACCTGTGATCAACAAAGAATAACCAGACCCTAAAAAGGAAGTAAGCCATTGAAGGTGTTATCAATAGAGATGTTAAAGGGATTTAAGTTCCCTGGTTAGCTTTCTATAAAAGACCAACCCTAAAGGCCCTCATTGGTCCCCTATTGGGACCCCTCTCACTCTTGAGAGCTTTTTCTGTATCTTCACTTAGTAAGCATCTATTGCTTTACTCACTCTGGGGATTCATTCTTCAACTCCATGAGACAAGAACCTAGCTCTCTCGCTTCACTATTACAAAATATAGAACAGAAAGGAAGACTTCCAAATTCATTCTATGAGGCCAGTTTTACTTTAAGTCCTAGCCACAGCAATCAGACAAGAAAAAATAAAGACATCCAAATTGATAATAAAGAAGAACTGTCACTATTTGTAGATGACACAATAGTATATATAGAAAACCCTAAAGACGCCACCAATATAAAACCCAAAAATTTAAAAAAAAATTAGGTGAATAAATTCAGTAAAGTTGTAGGATACAAAATTACAGAAATTTGTTGTATTTGTATATAGGAATAGCAAAATAGCAGGTACGTTAATAAAAATTCAATTTGTAATTGCATCAAAAAGAATAAAATACCTAGGCATAAAGATAACCAGGGATGTAAGAGACCAATACTCTGAAAACTATAAGATGTCAATGAAAGGAATTGAAGATGACACAAACTAATAGATACCATGTTCATAGATTGGAAGAATAAACACTGTTAAAATATCCATAGTATCCAAAGCAATCTACAGTATCAATGCAATAATGCACTCCCTATCAAAATACCAATAGTATTCTTCACAAAAATAGAACAAAGAATCCTAAAATTTGTGTGGAACCATGAAAAACCCCGAACAGCCAAAGCAACCTTGAGAAAGAAGATGTCGGCTTTGGCCAGCAAACCCTGAGATGGCGAATGAAAAGATTACTCCAGACACTAAGTAGGAGAAAGGAAAGGGCCTGAGGACCAGACGCTCTAGCGGCAAAAGGCCTCAAGTCAAGCTCTACATCCATTTTTATTATGTATGTTATTGTTACATCAAAGAATCAAGGTTAGAAAGGAATGTGAAGTTTCAATCACTCGGTTGGTGACATTTCCGGTCATTGTGTGATTAGAACTATCTGTGTTTGTGACCTGCAGGCAGGGCGTAGGTGACTATTAAGGATTTATGTCTAACCTAAGTTAAGCATCTGTCCCCTGGGAGATAGCATTGAGCCACAATTAGTATCTGGCTGTTTTCAGCCCAGAAACCTAAAAGGAGGCCTACTTTTCTGGTCTCTCCTCCTTTGCTGTTCAACTAGCCTCTCCCAAGGAGGATTGTATTTATCATGTCTTAGCTAGCCAGGCATTGTGAATTCCCACAGAGGAGCAGAGCTGGAGGTATCATGCTCCCTGATTTCAACATATATTACAATGCTACAGTATCAAAACAGTATGGTATTGGCACAAAAATGGATGCCTAGATCAATGGAATGAAAGAGAGCCCAGAAATAAACCCGTGCTTAGATGGTCAATTAATCAATGAGAAAGGAGGCAAGAATATTCAATGGAGAAAAGGCAGTCTCTTCAACAAATGGTACTGGGAAAACTGGACAGCTACATGCAAAACAATGAACTGGTGGACCACTTTGTTAGACCATACCCAAAAATAAACTGAAAATTAAATGAAAGACCTAAATGTAAGACCTGAAACCATGTATCTTATAATAGAAAATACAGGTAGTAATCTCTTGGATGTGGGCCTTAGCATCACTTTTCTGGTTAAGTCTTCTCAGGCAAGGGGAAAAAGAGGCAAAAAGAAACTATTGGGTCTACATCAAACTAAACAGTTTTGCACCGTAAAGAAAGGAGTTATGAAAACAGAAAGGCAATCTACTAAATGGGAAACAATATTTACAAATGATATATTCAATAAGAGGTTTATATCCAAAACATGTAAAGAACTAATACCACTCACCACCAGAAACACTAATAATCTAATTACAAAATGGATGGAGGACCTGAATAGAATTTTTCCAAAAACATGCAGATGGCCAACAGGAACATGAAAAGATGTTCAACATCACTAATCAGGGAAATGCAAATCAAAACCATAATGAGATATCACCTCATACTAGTTGGAATGGCTAGAATCAAAAAGAAAAGAAATAAGTGTGGCAAGGATGTGGAAAAAGGGAACCCTGTGTAGTGTTCATGGAAATGTAATTGGTGCTGCTGCTATGGAAAACAGTGTGGACTTCAAATATTAAAAATATAAATATCATACCATTCAGGGATGCTTCTGCTGGTATTTGCCCAAAGAAAATGAAAATACTAATTTGAAAAGATAGATTGATTCCATATCTTGGCTACTGTTAATAGTGCTTCAACAAATCTAAGTGTCTATTGATACATGCATAAAGTACATACACAAGGGACTATTACTCAACCATAAAAAAAATGAAATGGACCAATCTAGGCGGTATTATGCTCAGTGAAATAAGTCAGAAGAAGACAAATATCATGATTTCACTTATATTTAAAATCTAAAAAACCCCAAGAAACAATTTTTAAAAAGACTTAATATAGACAACAAACAGGTGGGTGACAGATGGGAGGGTTGTGAGGAGATAGACAAAATAAGTGAAGGGAATTCAGAGGTATAAACTTCCAAGTTTAAAATAAGTCATGGGGGTGGAAAGTATAGCATTGGAATATAGTCAGTAATACTGTAATGACATTTATGGTGACAGATGTTAACTACACTTACCATGGTGAGCATTGTCTAATGTATAGAATTGTTGAATCACTATGTTGTACACCTAAAAGTAATATAAAACTGTCAACTATATTTTAAAAAATTGGAAAAAAAGGTATGAGGTATGGATATGTGTTTTTGTTAAGGAAAAAAAAAAAACAAGTAATTTTGTCTTGGTTGTTTCAGAATAGAAAAGAGAAGGAAAAAAGGACAGAGAGAAGAGAAAAAATTTTACTTTGTGTAATCCAGCAGGCTTAAATTGAATTAATATTTTAAGGGTATTAAAAATAAGGTTTAATATTAGTCATGTGCTATGTAAAGGTAAAAGTTAATTTTCTTTCACTTAATAACAGGAAAAAGTTTTCTTGTACTATTTGTCTGCTTCTAAGATTATGAAGTAATCTGTCTAAAAAGCAAAGATTTTGTGTTATCAGAATAATTTCCTTTACTTCATTTTTATCATCAGATCATTGATTACTTAAGTAAACCTATTCCTCTCAATATTAGAACTGCTAAATTTTTCCCATAACTATGTAACCTTCTATTTTTGTCTATGAAGTCTTTGTCAGTTGGGTTAAATAGATAACTAAATATTGTTTCCCAGTGACCTATACTCCTACTTAGTCAAGTGTCCAAAAACTTTTGATATTTTTGACAAACTTCCCAAAACTAAATTCATTAAATGAAGTCTTTTGGACCTGAAAGAAACTGTAGGAAATTCCAGAGGGTCCCTGGAACATCTCAAAAGATTTGTCAAACTAATTAAACTTATTTTATGTGAAAAGCATTGTCAAATAAGTGATGATAAACCTTCATATATTATTTACCCATAAAATATAACCTAAGGTATTAATATGAGTGTTATTATAGTATACTATATAACTATAACCATGTAACCATAATAATAGTTATTAATATGTGTTCTAAATATTGTAATAAATTCCTAAAATTCTGATATGTCCTAGTATAATGTTATCAGTCATAATTCTAGTTATCTTAAAATGTATGTCACAGAAATAACTATTTCTTTGTTGCATTGTAATGAAGTTGCATCTGATCTTTAAGTCTTTGTCATTTACAGAGTTATTGTTTTATTTGACAGTTTGAAAAGGTGTTTATAAAAGTTCTTCATATTCAAGGAGACTCATGGAAAGTACTCTAGACTACAGGTTTCTGATAATGTTCAGATCATAAAACTAAAGGGGTAAGAATTTCCAGAATTAATGGAAAAAACTAGATTCAGCCAAAACAACGAGTAGCATGTGATGAAATGAGCTGATGAGGATGATTATCATTTTTTTTTTTTAGATTTTATTTCTTTGACAGAGAGACAGTGAGAGAGGGAACACAAGCAGGGGGAGTGGGAGAGGGAGAAGCAGGCTTCCCGCGGAACAGGGAGCCCGATGCGGGGCTCGATCCCAGGACCCTGGGATCATGACCTGAGCCGAAGGCAGACGCTTAACGACTGAGCCACCCAGGCGCCCGGATGAGGATGATTGTAATTTTTGTGATTTTTTGTTTTGCTGATTTTTTAATGTTTTGTTTTGCTACATTTAAGGAAACTTTTTCTCTTAAGCTAACTATGACTTACAGCAATTTGATAAAAATAAACCTCTGTGAACAAATTAAAACATTTATTTTTTCTACCCTACCTGATTCCTCTAGAATTCAGAAACTTTTAGTGAGTTCTTATATTTTCATGGCAATGTATTTATTTGCATATGTTCAATAAGAATCTGTTTTTCTTGTAATGGGATATACTTAGAAACATTGGTTATGTTACAAAAGCTTTGACTGGAATGTCATACTTGAGAGAGCTATGCATAGACTCATAAGATCAAACAGGTTTAAGGAACTATGCTTGATATTTCAAAGCCACTAAAACCCCTCGGAAAAACAGCTGGTACCTTGCCTACAGGGTTTCCAGCAGCCTTATCAGGTGAATAAGGAGGGTCATTTCCTGGGAGGTGCAGGAACCTCAGGATATATTGGGAGCCTGAAAAGGACAGGAATTCACCCACATCTATAGAGATTGCAGGCAAGTCTCATGGCAAGTCTTTGATTTGGCTTCTTATCCTGGAGATGTTTTTATAAGTTCAATCTGAGGGGCACCTGGGTGGCTCATTTGGTTAAGCATCCAACTCTTGATCTCAGCCCAGGTCTTGATCTCAGGGTTGTGAGTTCAAACCCCATGTTGGGCTACAGCGTGGAGCCTACATAAAAAAGAAATAAATAAATGTTCAGTCTGAGACTCCTTATAAATTTTCTGCAAAGCAGATTTTGAAAGAGCCTACATAATTGATTGCTATTCTTATATGATTAATCAGGCCAAGTTTATTGAAATTAGACTTATTTTACAAACAATTCAACCTTGATTTGGCTATCTTTGCTGAAAATAAGGGTAATTTTAGAAGGAAAAATTATGTTTCGGTAACATATCTTTGTGGATGTTAGATTCTAGTTTTTTTTTTTTTTTAAAGATTTTATTTATTTGTTCATAAGAGACAGAGAGAAAGAGAGGAGAGGCAGAGGGAGAAGCAGACTCCCCGCCGAGCAGGGAGCCCGATGCGGGGCTCGATCCCAGGACTCTGGGATCATGACCTGAGCTGAAGGCAGACACTTAACCATCTGAGCCACCCAGGCACCCAGATTCTAATTCTGATTAATTGTCTTTGAGGGTTTGTTGTTTGCCTATAAACTGGACTGGATCCTGAAATTTTCTGATTTCCTCAAATATCTGACTAAGACTTTCCAAATTAATGTTCCAATTTTCTCCCATTCTTTTGACTTGGAATCACTGAGACCTAAAGCTGCCCTTTTTCCCAAAGCCCTGCAAACTGAAGCTAGAGGACTTTATATAACCTTTGGAGAAATCATAACAGCTCATGTTTAGACAAATTATGCCTGTTGCTGTGTGAGCTACTCAAAGTTTACCCGAATACCTGATGTTATCATTAGAGGCATTCAAACTTCAGAAGACAGCTTAACCCCTACGTCTAGAAATCTCTCAACTGGCTGCCCTCAGGATTCAGAATGGGTTTATATTATATTCTAATCATTAACCTTTGATTTTGTTGTTGTTGTTTCCATAGAAATGCCTTATTAAATACGTGATTTTTTAATTTTTTTTTTTAACAATACAGGCCTAATTTTGGAAGCCCCCCTGAAAGACCTGCATCTTGTAATTAGACAAACTGTTTAACTAAAATGACCTATTCTCAGATCTTAGAGACTGGTTCAATGAGATATGGAGCAGTCTATCATTTTGGCTTCTGGATTGTGAAGCTTCTAAGTTTCCAAAGCAGGACCATGGGCAGAATTAGCTGTTCCAAAATAAGTCTCTTTTGTATAAAGATTCTTTTATGTTGATTGTTTTTAAGAAACTGCAAATCACAGGTAAAGCTCTGAAAATCAAATACAAGTTACCCTTTTATAAGAGACATTTACATGTATAAGGCAATTCTCCATTCTTAAGGCTGTCTCCCTCACTGTACCAGAAAGATGGGGATGACTCTACATCTCTAGAAACTCTTACGGAGAAGATAACAATTGACATCTGCATAAGAACTAATGCCTAACAGCTCATGTGGGGAATGGGTAAATAAACTGAATTATTCAAATAATGGAATACTTTGCAAAAAATTAGAATGTCTATACTAGGTCTCCATGAGATAGGGAAGCTGAAGGGACTCCATTTTAGAAAAGCTTCATTTCTGCTGTTTTTCTGATAGGCCCCATTTCTGAAGAAGCCAAAGAAACTGTTCCCACTTCAAGGGGAAAGCAAGAAAGTTAATCTATGAGTTTTCTCCTAGGCCCAAACACCTGATAACATGTAAAAAGAACCAGATCCCAAACATGTTCTAGGACATTAGCTTTGAACAAACTTCTGCTGCATCTAGCATCAACATCCCCTGCATTCAGTTATTTATGGAATACCACCTATTGTTCATCTGACACTAGCCTTTGAGGGGACCCTACCTGGATTTCTGGAGGAACATGTATCCTATACCCCTTTGCAATATAAACCCTAACCCCAAGTGACAGAGAGACTCACTCTCCTTTCTTTTCTGAGTCTCCCAGACACTCCATCTGCTATTTTCTGTCACTCACACTATTAAGTAAACTGTTTTCACTTTCTCTGGCTCATGTTTGATTTCTACCCTTCATGAAGCCAAGAACCCTATTGGCTGATCCTTCAGGACCTTCGTCTGGTCCTCAGACCCAGCCTGCCTACATCATCCATATGTAAATGCAAAAGCACAAGAGTTAAAAAAGTCAATTACAAAATATGCCCTTTAAGATAGCATTGGTTAGATTTTAAACACACATACTCATGTGCCTTCTTTTCTAATTTTTACTATATGTGTAAAGCTCAGTAAAAATGAAAATGCAAACATACATGTGCTTGCACACACACACGTTTACACAAATAGTAAAAATAAAAAATAAAACATTCATGGGCATAAGATTTTCCAAGTTCAGTATAGTGTTTGAATCAGAGGGAGGGAGGGAGAGGTAGTGGGTTGTTATACAATCTTGCAAATAGCTCAAGGCCTGTCTATGCATATATTATTCTTTAATAAATGTTTCATGTGAAAAATATATTTTACAAAATAAAATGTTAATATAATAGAGTCATTTAAAATGTTGTAGAGTGCTTTTGTCAGTTTAATGACAGCTATAGGTATGTAACATTTATGTTAAAGTTTCTATAGTTATCCATGTTAAATATTTTATATTTTACATTAAAAAAAATACAAGATTAGAGATAACAAAGAGATGGTGAATAACAAAAATAGTCTACCTGATACAGAAGCAGCTTAAATTTTCTCTTATCAGACAAGTTGATGTGAGCAGGATATTGTGATTTAAAAATGACCTTGAGTGATTATTTTCATAAATATGGCCAACTATCCATTGAGAAATTGTCCCTAGGGAAGCAATTCCCAATTCAGAAAACCAGGGAATGATGTTTTGGCAGAAAAATCGCAAATCTTGGCATTTATGTCTTTGGAAATTATGATACGGGCTAATGAAGTCTTAAGAGTATAGAACATTCAGACAACTGTCAAATTGGTTCCAGGCCTTGAGGGATCTAATGTTCATTAGCAGGAGGGTCATATATTAACACATACCCAGTTATTCATTTCAGGACATCAAATTAGCTTAAGAAAAAGAAAAAAGCTCCTATTAAAGATACCATGATGTTCAAGGTCATGTGAATGTGACTAGCCTATAGTTCCCTAAATCATTTTGCCAGATGAGTGGATGAAAAGATGGCTTATAGCCTTGCAAGATGTAAATTGCTCTTCAAAAACTCACATCCCGGGGCGCCTGGGTGGCTCAGTTGGTTAAGCGAGTGCCTTCGGCTCAGGTCATGATCCTGGAGTCCCAGGATCGAGTCCCGCATCGGGCTCCCTGCTCGGCAGGGAGTCTGCTTCTCCCTCTGACCCTCCTCCCTCTCATGCTCTCTGTCTCTCATTCTCTCTGTCTCAAATAAATAAAATCTTTTAAAAAAACAAACAAACAAACAAAAAAACCCCAAAAACTCACATCCCTTTATTAAATAACATACTTTTAGACACTTTTTAGAAATTAAAGATACTTAGATTTGTCCCCTTATCCTTTCCTGTTCCTGGAAACTACTAGAAAGTAATGGAAATTGTGCTCTAAAATACCTTAAATGTAACAGTCAAGACACTCATGTGCTTATTAGGATTTAGAATTAATGCATTCCTATTCGCTGGATTGCTAACACTGGCAGGTTATAGCGGCCTATTTCTCGGAGTTGGCACACATAACACACCAATTTCTAAACAATCTATTTGAGATGTAAAAAGAAAATTTCAGTCTCAGAATTTCTATATTCTACTACTTTCTATCTTGAACACCTTGCTTGTTTTTGTCATAGCAATTATCATAATTGGTAAATCATTTTTGGTTTATTATCATGTTATGATTTAAGTTTTTGTTTTCACTCACCTCTAGAAAGAAATCACTATTCAGAGGCCATGTATCTCAGTTTTGCATTTGTATCCCCAATCCTTAGCATGATATCAAACAATAATAAAACTTATTAAATATCTAGTAACTGAATGAATGCAACAGGATAGAAGTTTTTACTGTAATTAATGTTAATGGGGCTATGCAGAGAGAATACAAAAAAGACAATTTGGCAAAGAGTCCAAAGGTTTAAAAAAAAAAAAAAAAGCAAAACACTAAAAATTTGCAAATAACACCCATGGTAAGAGGAGTGGGAATATAAATGTGTTGACTGTTGGTAGTTCTATAGGACCAGACTCCATTTAAAGGAGATAACTAGGCAATAATTTTTGGAGTAAGAATAAGGCAGATAAATTGACTGTAAAGTTTGAGCATTGAAAACAATATCAAATGTGGTCTAAGGAAAAGAATAAAAACAACAACAATATTACTATCACAATAAATGATAAAGACATTAATTTTCATTTTGGCTTGTTGCTTTTGTCAGTTATTATGGCACTTGGCAGCTCTTCTCTCTTTAGCTCAGCTGAGCTCTTGACAGGTAGGTACACACATAAGTGTGAAGTAAATATTGCTTAAGTAATAACATAGATTAAATAATAATATATTGAATAATGTTGTTATAGAGAAACTAATGTATAAGTTGTTAAAAAGAAAAACACAGGCCCCAAATGGTGTCACTTAGACCAAGTTCCCAAACTGAGGCTTAATACCTAATCTAACCTCGCCCAGAAATGTCTTAACCAGTCAGGCATTTTCCAGAAAGTGCCAATGAGTCTGCTATGTGGAGCCCTCCCCATTCCCCAAAGAAAGATGAAGTAATAGGCATGATAAGACCCCGTACTTTTCCCCTAAGGGAAAGCCACCTTGCCCAAACAAATCTTTTGTTACTTTCTAGGCCCATTCTCCTTCTATAAAAAACCTTCCATCTTGTACACCTCCTTGGAGCCTCATTCTACCTACCAGATGGGATGCTGTCAATGCATGAATCATTTAATAAAGTCAATTAGATGTTTAAAATTTATGCAGTTGAATTTTTGTTATTTAACTGATTTGGTGGCAGTGATGGAATCAGAAGTGAACTTCTAGCAGCATTCACAAACAATGAGAAACAGAGGCATGGTGCTAGAGTAGGCAGTTAGTTAGACCTTAACAGGATGCCTGGAGACCAACAAAGGGGGAGTCAAGACCCATTATCAGGACAGTTAGCAACCTGCCTTGGCAGCATTCCACGAACTAGGCCACAAGAAGCCAGATCAAACTAGACAGGCCCAAAACAAAGGTCCCCCTGCCAAAGTAAGGGGGGAAAAATGGTGTGAAACCCTGTTCTCAAAGACATCCTCTCCCCTAATAATAAATATTCCACCCTAGTTAATAATTGTCAATAAAACCCCAAGCACAGCTCTCCTTTGAGCTAACCTGCTCTTGTATCTTGAGAGTATACTTCACTCTCTCTTTAATAAACTCTTCATTTGCCCCGTTCAACCACTATCTGGTCTCTTTGAATTCTTTTCTTGTAACAAGACTAAAAGGTGACATCTCTGGCGATGGGCTGGGTGGAGGCCACAGGGCCTAGAAGTCTCCCCAGTTAACCCAGCAACAATGGTACCCATGAACCCTTTGAATTCACCATATTTCTTGCCATTTCTGAGGGCTGTCGGTAAGCTCCTCTCAGTTGTGGGCATTGCTCCTTTTGTCTGTGTTTGAGCTCCTAATCTAATTGGTTTTCTTTTATAAGGGAGGTCAGCTTGAGCTGGCATGTGGTTATGCTTGGAGCCCAAGTAAACCAGCATGTTTGCCCAGAGCCCAGCTGAGCTGGCAGTTTTACCCAGAGACCAAGTGAGCTGGCAGAAGGGTCTGCCCAGAGTCAAGCCCCTAGCCTTTCAGACCACAATGTCCCAGGTGGAGAACCTCAGTAAGAGTCCACAGGAATTGGGGGCAATGCACACAATGCCTTCTTGCGGCCAGGACCCAGTACTGACACTACATTAAGGTGCACATGGTTGTAGGTCTTATTTTGTATATTATTTTGTGTACCTTTATCAGGCTATTGCTGGTGGGGATCTCCATGGCCAAAAAGCCACAAAAATTGGTGAGCACGGGTCGAGCACTTAAGGCTGTTGGAGTGCTCACCACCTGAAGAGGATTACAATGATAAGTTTGTCACAGAACTGGTTAGACTGATACTAGGTCACTCACCTCAAGAAAACTGTCATGCAGTGAGGTACACTGTAAAACACACAATCCCCAAACCTATGCATATGTCTTTTAGGTATTAGTTCAGCTCTGAGAAACCTGAAGTCTTAGTTAATGGATTTCTTCAATTCTAAAGAGTCAAGTGTGCTACCTTCGGGCACACCTGCTTATTTTATGTCTAAGAGCTCTAGTCCAGGGAGTTGCAGATATCTACCCAAGATGGAAAAAAAAAATACTAAAAATAACCTAGAATTACAGTGGCTTTTATGGGGAATGTTCCAATTAGACAAGATTGTTCATTTAAGAAGTGCACTTAAAAGCAAGGATTCCTAAATTAAGGAAATGGAATGGGTTGCATATTTTAATAGGTATGTAGAGGGTTCCAAAAGGCTTCAAGATCCCAACATAGCCTCATTGAAAGATTTGTTCCAAAGGACCAATGGAAAATTAAAAACACAAGAGGTACCTAAAACAAAAGACGACAGGAATGATGTGAATACTATTGCTCCCCTCTACTCTCAGGTAAAGAAAAGTAGAGGGGTACCTCTTGTGTTTCAGTCACAGTCTACTAATTTTCTGTCTGAACTACTTTCCTACTCTAAGAGACAATTACATAGTTACCTTTTAAAATAAAACTGCCTGAGTTTGGAGGCAATCCTTCTGAGATAGCTTTTACTTTTTGGTGAGAGGCTGAACTAATAGGCCATATTAAAGAATTTCCTACACAAAAGGGAGGATCCCAAAAGGGTTTTTGAAATGTTTAAAATCCTCATCAGGGCCTAGGACCCTGGGCTGCCACATCTTTATGAACTTGCGTACACGTTGGTAGGATCCAAAAAAAAAAAAAAAAAATGGATGTGGAAAGCAGAATGGCATTATCCTGAGAATGATATTTGAGATCCTCAGTCTTTTTTTTTTTTTAAGATTTTATTTATTTATTTGAGAGAGAGAGAGGGAGCACATGAGACGGGGGGGGAGGGTCAGAGGGAGAAGCAGACTCCCTGCTGAGCAGGGAGCCTGATGCGGGACTTGATCCCAGGACTCCAGGATCATGACCTGAGCCGAAGGCAGTCACTTAACCAACGGAGCCACCCAGGCGCCCAAGATCCTCAGTCTTTAAAGTGGTTCTCTTATGGATCAGAAAAAGCTTGCAAAATAGCACCCAGTCTTTTAAAAGCCATTGCTAGAGTCCTTCCTGCCCATACTGATTGGTCTATTATTTAAACATGTAAACAAAAGGAATATGAAAGACTCTAAAGCCCATTGGAGGCATTCTTTCTGTGGTATTCCAGCTTCCATTCAATAAAATTGGTCATTCAACCTCCTCTAGCTGCCTTACTTATAAATGGATTATCCCCCAGAGATTAGTGGGTTAATAAAAATGCAAAAAAAAAAAAAAAAAAAACCAGGATGGGAGGCCACAGGACTGACTGAGCTCATAGCTATAGCTGAGCATTTTGAAAGGACCTTGGAGCAAGATTGTAAACAAAAATCTGCCAAACCATTGGCTTTACAGCTACAACAGCTCCAAGACCAGAGACCTAAAAAACATCTGGTCCCCCACATTTCACTCTAAGGGTCCACCTTCAAAATGATGGCCTAAAGATCAATGTTTGCCCTCAAAGGACTTATGCAAATTCCTCAGTTTGAGTGCCACCCAAAGGAGGGCCCCTGTGTGGACCCCTCCCACACTTGACAGGACTCCAAAGGATTCGCTAGTAAACTGTTACCAGGAATTCCCTTAAACAGCTAAGATGAAACTGAAATTTAAATTAGTAAAATCTTGCTGAATGATACCAGGGCTACACTTTCTATCTTAAACCCCATTCTCATAGGATAACAAATTCCTTGGAGTGAAAACAATGTTTCCATAGTGGGAGTATCTAACTTTCTGAACCAAAATTTGGTCAAATTGGAAACTGATATTCAAAACCTGATTTTAAAAAATTAGGCCTTCTCTCCTAAGCTAAATGTACCCAGAGGAAGACATTCTCATACGTGGATGGTGTGTCAGTCCTTTGATTTTTAGGCAACAACCCAAATCTTGGAGAAAATTAAATTGTCCTTTTTTCACAAACCTAGTCTTTAGAGGATGAAAAGTGTGGTTCCAAAAACAATTCAGACCAACAACCCTTTTTACCAATCCCCAAATATCCCCTATTTATCTCAAAAGGCTTATAAGTATTATAAAAATTCTGACCTTAAGGGAAAAGAAGTCTTTCCAGAAAGTGCTTACATTTTTTTTCCCTATGACTTTGAAATGTAAATGTTCAGTGTTCTACCTGGTCTCTTCTAGCATCTCTTTATCTAGTCTATCTCTTTAAAAGGCAAATTCCAAGGATGTAATTCCAAACAAGTAAAAACAAGGGGAAAGGACCATTTAAAACTCTTGCCTTGCCAAGGATAAATACAAATTTAAGTATCTTCTCTACAAATGTTAAAACAAAGCTTTAGTCATCTAGACAAATAACCTTAACTTATTCCATCTACCAGAAAAATTCAGATTCAACTTTTATAACTAGTGAATTTTATAACTATTCAGTCATTCAAAAACAAAAGCTATAAGATCTTTGGTAACTTAAAACCTTAAAAGTTTTGCTAAGTTAAATGATGAGTTTAGCTAAATTTATTAAATATTCAGATACTTTCCAAATAAGACAAAATGATAAAATATTAATTAATAAACATACATTTATCTACTTTTGGCTTCTTATCCCCCCCACAAAAAAAAAACCCTAAAAGATATTTGGATATGTTAATGCTACATTGGAAAATTTAAGAAAGCATATACTTCTAGAAATTTTAAAATATATTCATAAATTTGCAAATTAAAAAAAATGCTGATATGAAAGACCATTCACAATTACTTATTTCTTAGTTTTCACTAGAAATCAAAGTTCCCAAGGCTTAAAAATTGTAATTAATATATATAATTAAAATTGTTAGGAAGAAGCTAGATCTGAGCAGTGGAAGAAATGCCCCGCCCAGAGTCCCAGGTCCTTGAGGGGAAAATGATAGAGATGAGGCAAGAGAAGGAGGCAAGGACAGTGATAAACAGGTTACATATTAGAAGCCTAGGGGCTCAACATCCTGACTCTGTGGCTTCCAAGACCATGGGGCTGACAGGCCAAGAGCCACAGGTCCAAAGCATGCGCTCTCCTCTTCCACCTCTGCCCCAGGGTAGCCCCTAGAATACATTTGCGTTGTGGGAACAGACCCCTCTCTCCATAGAGGAAGGCTGCAGTGACAGTTCTGGTACAAATCTTATAGGTTCAAAAACTTCCCTCTCAACCTGTGGGAGGAGTCCCCCAAATGATTAGAAGCAGCCTTGGTTAGAGACCACCCTGCCCATGATGCAAGACTCATGCACACAAAAGGAAAGGACTCCTGTAGACTCAGGGCCATTCCCACCTCTGGGCCTGCCTTCTCTCCCACCTTGAGAACATACTGTGGCTTTAACAAGGTTGCTTTCTGCTATCACTTTGGGTACTGATCTCTAATTTGATCAATTGATCTCTCATTGCCTCAGTGCTATGAGCTGAGACACAACGCTTTTCCCACTGACAAAACTGGATTTGATTAAAACAAATCTATTAAAATTTTGTTTTCTCTCTGTTAAAAGGACAAAGTTTTCTTAGACTTTTGGTCTGCTTTTGATAGAGATGTTTGTTTCTTTACCTTTTAAATATTAAGTTTCATAATTATCTGTGATCCTATTTAAGCAAGTGTTTTAAAACTTTTTTTTTTGACAAACTTCCCCAAATCCAATTCTGTATGAAGTCTTTCATTCATTCATGTCAAAAACATCATTAAACTAATTATGCTTACTTGATAAGTAAATTACATGAGAAGCATTGTCAAATAACTAATCCTAAAACTTCTTTATATTTGTAAGATTGTGACGCATGTAAATAAAGTCCATTTTGTTTCCACAAAAATGGCCCTTCATTGTCAGACTTTTTTCACCCCGGTGTCCTTGTGACAGGACAGTAGTCTGCTTTTAAATAAAAATAAGATGGTCAAATAATGGTTGTAAATTCAGTGAATAATCAGGGCTGTGGGAAGCTCAAAATGACGGCTTAGTGCTTCTTGGCCCTGACAAATCGCATTGTTCAATTTTTACATTCCTTCACCCAACATGGTACATTTAAGATGACTCAAATTATAAAACAGACATTGGTATAGAGACTTGTATAAAATTACAAAAACAGTCTAACAGCAATGTCTGACTTGATTGGTCCATAATCCTGGAAAAACTGGTTTTGTTTGTTCCCAGAGGCTTCAGACCTCCTTCTGGACACTTTAAACACCCGCAACTGGACTTCCTTAAATTGCTACTTCGTATGGGTTATCAATATGTTCTTGTTACTGTATATGTGTTTTCCAGGTGGGTTAAAGCCTTTCCTTGCTGCAAAGCGGATGCCCCTCACAGAAAAAAAACAAATGAACAACAACAACAACAAAGTTAAAATAATGTGTTTCCCATTTGGGGTATGTTTTCCATCATTTTCAGTGATCAAGGCACCCATTTCACTTGACAGATTATAGGAGCCTTAACAAAAATGTGACAAACTTCTTGAAATTCTATCAGTACGCAACCTTCTGTGGATCCCTTATTATCTCACGCTAATAATACCAACTACCATTAAGTCTCTAATGTCTTATGCTCCAGCCTATTATCAGCAGGTTAAAGAACTCTTCCTGGATCCTTATTCAAAGGAACCTGTCAGTCACAGTCTAAAGTCTGATGACTGTGTAGTCCAAAACATTATCAGAGGAAGACACCTTCAAGGCCCATTGAAAGTGGCCTCACCAAGTGGTCCTGACCAAGGACACTATGCAAAAGGAAGAGACGCTAGAGATCTCTAAATCAAATTGACGAGAAAGAGAAGTAGCTGATATCAAGGTAGACTGCTTCCCACCCGATGGATGGATCATGACTTCATATTTTAGCTAAACATAAAACCCTTTCTCTTCTTTTCCTTTACTTGGCCACTGGCTTGGAAAGATACCCTCATTGGTATCTCCCAGACCACTGCTAAGGGAGGCGGATAAGCTCTTTTATCTCAGGCTCGGAGAAAATTTAACTGTCCCCTTAATTTTTGCCAAGCAAAATAAGACATCTCCTTGGTCAACTCTCCTGAATTTACACTGTTGAGTTAAAGACCTGCCAGGAGGCTTTTCTGATTCAGGATTTACTCCTTTACTCCTTATTTCCCTGGTTAGGGATAAATGTAAATGAGGCTATGATCAAGAACTTAATTCTTAAAATTATTACAAAATCTACCACTAAAACAATAGCAGCATTAACAAAGATTCGTAAACTCTCTAGCCAAAGCTGTCCTTGATAATAGAATAGCTCTTGATTATGTTTTAGCTAAGCAAGGAGGTGTCCGTGCTGTGCCTGGACACTCGCTGTGCCTGGATTAACACTTATAGGGAAATTAAAACTCAATTACATAAGAACCAGCCACTTGACTTAAAGAGGGGACTACTTCCCAGAGGTCTTTCTTTGATTTATGTGATTTTGATTGGTTTGAGTCTTGGGGACCATGGCTCCAAAGTACACTCCAAATATTGGGAATTATCCTACTTAGAGTAATCATAATAATATCCTTGGTGTGTTATTTCTCTTAAAACTTTATTTATTTATTTATTTTAAAGATTTTATTTATTTGACAGAAACAGAGTTAGCGAGAGCAGGAACACAAGCAGCGGGAGTGGGAGAAGGAGAAGCAGGCTTCCCGCCGAGCAGGGAGCCCGATGCAGGGTTCGATCCCAGGACCCTGGGATCATGACCCAAGCAGAAGGCAGAAGCTTAACAACTGAGCCACTCAGGCTCCCACTCTTAAAACTTTAAAATGTGTCTGCAGCTGCTAACCACCAAGCAAAGTATCTACCCAAGACTGGAACATCTAAAGAAGAAACAAAATAACCAACTTAAAGAATGTGAACCAGAAGATATGACCTGTGAGTATCACAGAGGGTAAGTAAAAATGTTAGGATCTATGGATGCCATGCAAAGGAGTAAAAAAGCTGTGGGAATTTCAGAGCAGTTGCTGAGTTGCTTACATTCTGACCACATCTCTCAGTAAAGCTTAAAATCTGATCAAAGGGGGAAACTGTCAAAAAGAAAACCACAGGCCAAAACAGTATCACAGACTGAGTTTCCAAACTGGTGCTTAATACCTGATCTAATGGCAGTTTTAATTCCCCCATGAATATAATTTTAAACTGGTCATTCAAGAATTTTCCAGTGGCACCCATGAGTCTGCCACGCAGGCCCTCTCCCCTCCCAATCCAAAAAAGATTAGATAATCTGCTTTATAAGATCCCTCTCTTTTCCCTTAAAGGAAAGCCACCTTGCCTAAAACTATCCTTTTCTTTTGCTATTAACTTTCTTGTCCCACCCTCCTTTTATAAAAACCTTCCATTTTGTATGCCTCCTTGGGCCGCCCCCCTCTACTTGCATGCTGCCAATTTGTGAATCATATAATAAAGCCAAATCTTTAAACTTTACTTTGCTAAATAACAAAAATTCAACCAAGTAAAATTTCATAATACATTAAGGGAAAAAATGTTGACTAGCAACTAAATTACTTAGGATGATAAAAGTAATATTTACACAAATTAAAAGAAACAAAAGCTATGCAAACTACTTTGAACCACTAAGTCAGGTTGGTGGGGTCCCTGAGGTTCCTATTTGGATAATAGGAAAAACCTGTGGACTGTTGATTTTTATCTTGTGCCATCATTTGGGCCTGCCAGATATCATATTATGTATCATATTATGTAAAGAGGCTCTGGTTAAGGAAAATCCAGTTCAGTTCAGCACAGTCTAAAGTTCTGTTGTTGTTGTTTTTTTATCAGATTTTAAAGGGGAATTAGAAAAATAAATTTTTAAAGAACCAATAGTAGATTTTAATAAAATACTCTTCAAAATTAAACTGTCAGTTGTATGTAGATACTCATTTGCTTTGTAAATAAAACGTATCAGCTATTTTTTTCTTTTCATTTTCACACAGGTGTTTTCACACCTTGAAAACATGTTTTTGCTGGTTGTGCCCATCTGCCTGTCCTTCTGTGATGTTTTTTCTGGCCATGAAGATTTGAATTAAACACTCCCATTCCTCATTTCACAGCCATTTCTATCACCGTGTTTACATGTTGTACAGTGAATTGTAGTCAGCTTCTCCCTGTAGCCTATGCCTTGTCCTCATATTCTGACAGAGTAAGTCCTCAAGTGCATGTTAATGAGTATTAACACTGAATCTTTCTGGCTGATATGAAGCTCATCAAAAAAAACCCCTCCACATTTAAGATCAAAACCCACTTCAAATTCATTCATTTAAAAGAATTTTATAACCATTTGTTTTGATTCCCATCATGAAATGTGTATTTTGTGTGTCTTCAGCTTTCTTAGCCAATGTGTGAGCCAAGAAGTTTGCCTTACATTGTCAGCGGTGTCAGCGGGAAATCTGTTTTACATTATATCACGCAAAGGCTGTTTTCAGCTTTGGCTCACGTTCTATTTTACAGTAATGAAAACAGTCGATAAAATAACATTGAAAAGCACATCTTATGTTCACCAACTCTTAATATTAAAAAGCATTCATGAAAAGGAAATGTTGGAAATTACATACGAATATTTTCTGACTAGTCTAATTTTCATTTTATCAGTACTTTATTTGCTAAGTGCTATGAAAATTAATAACAGAAAACCTCACTAAAATGGAGTCAGGTGGGGCGCCTGGGTGGCTCAGTCATTAAACGTCTGCCTTCGGCTCAGGTCATGGTCCCAGGGTCCCGGGATCGAGCCCTGCATCGGGCTCCCTACTCAGCGGGGAGTCTGCTTCTCCCTCTCCCTCTGCCTGCCATGTGCTCTCTCTCTGTCAAATAAATAAAATTTAAAAAAAATAAAAAAATTAAAAAAATAAAATGGAGTTAGGAGATTTCAGCAGAGGGAGCTTTCATACTCTACCACTCAGAGTCAATTGCAGATGCAACAGGAAGACACAGGCTTGACCTTGCATGTGGATACTACATTACTATCCCAGCTAAAGGAAAACACACTTTCCTTACCCAACTAACCTGTTTTCTCCATAAAAAAGCATATATCTCATTTTTTGGACCCTCCCTCCCCACCCAGTTTTGCTTGCAGTTTGTTTTTCCTGGATTGCATTTCTCTTTTATTTCCGAATAAATCCATGTTTGCTGGTAAAAGAATTAGTTTTTATTTTTAAGGTTAACATGTCTTCATGGCAATGATGGGATCCCTTACCCCCTGGCAATAGCTTAGCCAATGAGAAGCCACTATACTTCAAACCCTTAGTTTACTCCGACTTTTAGTTTTTATATTTTAAGATAAAAAAATAAAATATTTTTAAAAAATGGTTATCAGAGACAGAGAGAGAAAGGGAATAAGCAGGGGGAGTGACAGGCAGAGGGAGAAGCAGGCTCCCCACTGAGCAAGGAGCCAGATATAGGACTCCACTGGGACTGGATCGCAGGACCCTGGGATCATGACCTGAGCCGAAGGCAGATACTTAACTGACTGAGCCACCAGGTGCCCCAAGATAACCATTTTTTTAAGACTTTCAGTTCTTTTTTTATTATTATTAATTAGTTAATTTATTTATTTTTAAGTAATCTCTACACCAAATGTGGAGCTCGAACTCATGACCCCAAGATCAAGAGTCGCATGTTCTTCCAACTGAGCCAGCCAGGCACCCCTAAGACAGCCATTATTCATCATTCATTAATATATTTTCCTTACTTTCCTTACTGTGGCCTTTTCTTATCCTCCAGTGTTATATGTTTCTATAATCTTTAATACTTTCACTTAAATAATATTTTAATTATGTACATATATGTGATATACATATCAAAGAACAAAATCCATTGTTTATGACTATGTTCCTAGTACCTAACACATTTCCTACATCATGGTAAGTGCCTAAACTGGTGAAGGTAAAAGAGGGGCACCTGGGTGGCTCAGTTGGTTAAGCATCTGCTTTCAGCTCAAGTCATGATCCCAGGGTCCTGGGATCGAACCTCGAGTCGGGCTCTCTGCTCAGTGGGGAGCCTGCTTCTCCCTCTCCCTCTGCCTGCCGCTCCCCCTGCTTGTGCTCTCTCACTCTCTGTCAAATAAATAAATAAAATCTAAAAAAAAAAAAAGAAAAAGCAAGTGATTATGCCTTTATAACATAAAATCAGAACTTGTATAACTTGAACAATATAGCTGGTAATGTAACTATGTTTCAAAAAAAAAAGTATACATTTTTTAAAAATATAAAAGATAAAGTTAGTTTTACAATATCCACTGAATAATATGAGAATTAATGGTTTAGCTTTTGAGTTTTTCCCTATGAGGCTTTGTTAAATGAGAAAAATAATTTGTAGACTTTTAGTGGTCTATTCAACGGTATACTTGCTACCGCTTACGTGTGAGAAACAGATGGCAGTGAAGTTCAGTTTTGTGGTAGGATCAATCCTGAGGGAAAACTTAGATCGCTTAACAGATGGAAAAAGAAAGAAATAGTCCAGGTACAGAGGATGAAATAGAAAGGTAAATGGAAAGATGCCCAGAGAAAACAAATGTGACAGACAACCCAAGAAAATACATAGGCTACTATGTTTAATTGTTTGATAAACATTTAAAGTGGAAAAAAAAAAAACACTATATAGGCAGGTTTTCCCATGAGATAAAAATATTTTGAACCCGATGAAAGAAGAAACAATACAGTTAGTAAATGAGCCAGAAAAGATTATCTTAGTTAAAAGAATAGGAAGTAGGGGCAAAATGTCACTGCTAGTAAGTTTTTATCTATGTTATATAATGAAAACTAACCATACTACTTTCTTGTCCTAGGGCCTAATGCAGTGTGCAAAACAAAAATATATTTAATAAACAACAGCCATTAAGTAATAAATGTCAGTCTACATATCTTTCAAAGTCATTAGCTATATCTATATAGTTTCCCAGAAAATTTGGGGAATTGTAGAAAGTTAAAGAAATTCAACAAAAATTATGAATATATTGCTTTGGAGAATAAACAGAGGAAATACAACATTTATAAACTGAATCTCAGACACTTTTTACCATGAGATTTCCTTTGTTTAAAAAAATTAAAACTAGGGCGCCTGGGTGGCTCAGCCGGTTAAGCGTCTGCCTTCGGCTCAGGTCATGATCCCAGGGTCCTGGGATTGAGCCCTGCATAGGGCTCCCTGCTCCGCAGGAAGCCTGCTTCTCCCTCTCCCACTCCCCCTGCTCGTGTTCCCTCTCTCGCTGTGTCTCTCTCTGTCAAATAAATAAATAAAATCTTTAAAAAAAAAAAATAAAACTAAACAAAAACCCCATACACTGAGTGTCATATATTCAGACCTTTGGGCACTCACATATGCTTTTTGTTTTTCCTAAGCACAACCTAATCTGGTTTACCAACTCAAACACTGTACTGGAAATAAATAACAATACTCTAAAACTGACTACTTATATAAGAATAAGAAGTTCATCAAATTGGTGTAAACTTAATTTTCCAAAATGATTCTTTGATAGCTTCATGCATGGAACTATAATACATAAATGATATTATACAGAGAAATATTTAGTTTCATGATACACATAATTGTGTACACCTGTGTAAGCACTACCAACAATTATATGTCGAAAAATTTTCATCACACCAGAAAATTCCCACAAGCTCTGCTTTAGTCAATTCCATCTCTCCCAGAGTCAACTGTGTTTTGATTGCTATCATTATTAGTTTTTCCAACAAAGTGAAAAATTATCAGTACGACTGTATGTGGTTCGTTTTCTTCAAAATACTGTGTTTGGACCATCCATGATGTTGAATTTATCCATCATTTGCTTTATACTTAAATAGTACTCCATATCATGGATATACCAAATGCTCTTGTTCATTCTCTCATGAATATTTAGGTTGAAATATAGGTTCTCATGAATACATATGTACAAATATTTTTGTAGCATCTCTTAAAAATGTACATAGTTAAATACCTAGAAAAGTAATTGCAGGATCATAACCTAATGTATATTTAACTTTAATTATAACAGGTTTCCACAAAGTGGCCATATCAAAGAAATCAAAAAGTACATGGAAACAAATGAAAATGAAAACACAACAGTCCAAAACCTTTGGGATGCAAAGGGGGTTGTTAAGAGTGAAGTTTATAGCAATACAGGCCTACGTCAAGAAAAAAAACTCTCAAATAAACAACCTAACTTACACCGAAAGGAGTCAGAAAAAGAACAACAAACAAAACGAAACCAGCAGAAGGAAGGAAATAATAATGATTAGACCAGAAATAAATGACATAGAAACTAAAAACAAAACAAAACCAATAAAGCAGACCAATGAAACCAGGAGATGATTCTTTAAAAAGCTAAACCTCTAGTCAGACTTAACAGAAAAAAAAAAAGGGATTCAAACCACATCACAAATAAGAGAGGAGAAATAACAGCCAACACCACAGAAATACAAACAATTACAGGAAAATATTATAAAAAACTATATGCCAAAAATTAGACAACCTAAAATAAATTACTAAATTCCTAGAAACATATACCCTATGAAAACTGAAGCAGGAAGAAATAGAAAATTTGAATAGATTACCAGCAAAGAGACTGAATCAGTAATCAAAAAACTCCCAACAAAAGTCCAGGGCCAGACAGCTTCACAAGTGAATTCTACCAAATATTTAAAGAAGAGTTAATAACTATTCTTCTCAAACTATTCAAAAAAAAAATAGAAGGAAAACTGCCAAATTCATTCTATGAGGACAATATCACTCAGATACCCAAACAAGATAAAAACACCACAAAAAAGAACTGAAGGCCAATATCTCTGATGAACATAGATGCAAAAATCCTCAACTAAATACTAGTAAACCAAATCCAAAAATGCACAAAAAAAAAAAAAAAAAAAGATTCACCACAATCAAGTGGTATTTATTCCTGGGTTGCAAGAGTGGTTCAATATTTGCAAATCAAACAACATGATGCATTAATAAAAGAAAGGATAAGAACTATATGATCTTTTCAATAGATGCAGAAAAAGCATTTGACAAAGTACAACATACATTCATAATAAAAGCTCTCAACAAAGTATGTTTAGAGGAAACATACCTCAACATAATAAAGGCCATAGATAAAGCACTCACAGCAAACATCATACTCAAAACCAAGAGCTCTCCCCCTCAGGTCAGTAACTAGACAAGGATGTCCACTCTCACCACTTTTATTCAACATAGTACTGGAAGTCCTAACCACAGCAATCAGACAACAAAAAGAAATAAAAGGCATCCAAACTGGTAAGAAAGAAGTAAAACTTTCACTATTTGCAGATGAAATGATACTATAAATGGAAAGACTCCACCAAAAGACTCCACCAAAAAACTACTAGAACTGATACATGAATTCAATGATGTTGCAAGATACAAAATCAATGTGTAGAAATCCGTTGAATTTCTATACACTAATAATGAAGCAGCAGTAAGAGAAATTAAGAAAACAATTTCATTTAAAACTGCACCAAAAATAAGATATCTAAGAATAAACTTAACTAAAGAGATGAAGGATTTGTACTCTGAAAACAGTAAAATATTGATGAAAGAAATGGAAAATGATACAAAGAAATAGAAAGACATTCTATGCTCATGGACTGGAATAACAAATATTGTTAAAATGTCTACACTACCCAAAGCAATCTACAGATTTTGTGCAATCCCTCTCAAAATACCAACAGGATTTTTCACATAACTTGAACAAAAAGTCCTAAAATTTGGAACTACAAAAGACTCTGAATAGCCAAAGCAATCTTGAAAAAGTAAAGCAAAGCTGGAGGTATCACAATTTGAGACTTCAAGCTAGATTATAAAGCTGCAATAATCAAAACAGTATCGTATTGGCACAAAAATAGACACATAGATCAATAGAACAGAATAGTAAGTCCAGAAAGAGATTCACGATTATATGGTTAATTAAACTTCAAAAAAGCAGGAAAGAATATCCAATGGGAAAGACAATCCCTTCAACAAATGGTGTTGGGAAAACTGGACAGCAATATGCAAAAGAATGAAACTGGACCACTTCCTTATACCATACCCAAAAATAAATCCAAAATGGATTAAAGACCTAAATGTGAGACCTGAAACCATAAAGATAGTAGTAAAGAGAACAGGCAGAAATGTCTCTGACACTGGCCATAGAAACCTTTTTCTAGATATGTCCTCTGAAGCAAGGCAAACAAGAAATATGGACATTTTACAAATTTGATGAAAATTTTAATGGACTCCAAGAAGATCAAAGACAAACACACACAAGATACAGGAAGAAAACTACACAAATTTGCATCATAATAAAACTCATCAAAACCAGTGGTAAGTAAAATAGCCAATGCAACCAGAGGAAAAAAGAAATGTTATAGACAGAGGAATAGAAATACAGACGACAGTAAATATCTTATTGGAAGTAATACATGTGAGAAGATACAGTAAAATATCTAAAGAATTGAGAAAAAAAACTGAAAGAAAAAAAACTGTTACTATATCTTCTATACTCAGGGAAAATATTTTTCAAACACAAAGGCAAAATACTTTTTTAGGATTAGTCACCAACAAAACACACTACAAAAGAATTTACAGGATGTTTTTCAGAGAGAGAATAACACAAGATAGAAATATGGATTTTCACTAAAAAATAAATATAGCTAGAAATAGAAACCAAGTTGATAAATATATCAGGTATTTTGTTAATTTTTTACATCTCTTCAAAATATAATGCATTGTTTTAACCAAAATAATAACAATGTAGTTTGCAGTTAGCAGAAATGTAAAAATAAAATGTATAACAATAACATAAAAGCTAGGGTACAAAATGAACTAATGTATTGTAAATTCAATTTATGTGTAAAGTTCTACAATATTATTTTAAGGTAGACTGTGATACATTAAAGATGCATGCTATAAGTCATAAAGCAACTAACTAAAAGAGCAAAGAGTTACAGCTAATAAGTGAATACAATAAATAAAATTAAATCATAGAAAATTCCCAATGCATATATTGGCAGCAAAAGAGACACACACACACACACAAAAAACAGGACAGATGGAACATATAGCAATTAATAGCAAGATGAAAAGCTTAAACTATAACAATAACATTAAAATAAAATGGGATAAGTACCCCAATTAAAAAGTAGAGGTTGCAGGGTTAGATATAACCAACTCATTATATGCTGCCAGCAAGAAACATACTTCAAATATAAAGACAAAAATCAATTTAAAGAAAAAGGATGAAAAGAAATATACAATGCTAACATTAATCAAATGAAGCCAGGGTGTTGCTCTATCAGACCAATAGATTTCAGAGAAAATAATATTACCAGTATAAAGAAGATCAGATTATAAAGAGGTCAAACCAATAGGAAAACATTGTAATCTTAAATGTTCATATACCTAACAACAGAGGTTCAAAATTCATGAAGGAAATCTGAAAGAACTGCAAAGAGAAACTAAAATATCCACAGCTATGGTCAGAGAATCCAATACTCCTTCCTCAATAACTGACAGAACAATTAGATAATCAAGAAAGATACAGAAGATTTGAATCACTCTATTAACAAACATGACCTAATTGACATTATAGGACACTTTACCAAATCACAACAGAAAACAGGTTCTATTAAAGTAGACACAGAAAATTGACAAAGCCAATACTCTAGCTGTAAAATAAACATCAATATTTTGCATAGTTTCTAATAATAAAATGTCTGCATTCTTTTTTACTTTTTACTTTTTTTTTCTTTTTCTTTTTTCTTTTTCTTTTTTTTTTTTTAAGTAGTCTCCTCACCCAGCATGGAGCCAAGCTCAAGACTTGAACTCATGACCCTGAGATCAAGACCTGAGCTGAGATCAAGAGTCAGACACTTAACTGACTAAGCCACCCATGCACCCCTAAAATGTCTGTTTTCTAAGTACAATAGAATTAAATTAGAATAACCAACAAAAATATTTGAAAAATCTCCAAATACTTAAAAATTTAATAACCCATTTCTAAATACCTTCAAGTTAAAAAAAAAAACACAAGGAATATTAAATTTCTTTTGAAATGAATTAAAATTAAACCACAGTATACCAAACTTTGTGGTATGCCACTAAAACATTAGTTAGAATGGAAATTTGTAACACTGAACTCTTATATTACAAAAAAAGTTTCTCAAAAAGACTTTATATTACAATTTAAGAAACAGGAGAACAGAAAGTAAATTAAAAACAAATTGGGTAGAATAGAATTAAAGAAAAAGATCAGAGGGAAATCAATAAAATGGAAAACGAAAATAGAGAAAAATCAATGAAACTTAAAGCTGGTTCTTAGGAAGAAATAATAAAATTAGTGTATTTCTAGCCAGACAAACCAGAAAAATGTAGAGAAGAGACAAATTTTCAATATCAGGAATGAGAGAAGCACCATTACTATAATTTCTGCACTTATTGAAACAATAGGAATGTTAGGACAACTTTATGTCAATATATTAAGTAATTTAGAAAAAAAACCCTTCAAAAACCAAAATAATCTAGGATAACTCAAGAAGAAATTGATAAACTGATAACCCTATAGCAATTAAAGAATCTGGAACTGTAGCTAAAAACCTTCACTGAAAGAAAAGTGTAGGCCCAGATGGCTTTAGTGGTGATTCCTACCAAATATCTAATAAAATATATATATATAAATACTACAAAATTCTCAAAACCAAAGAGTAGGTAATGTATTCTAATATATTCTATAAGGACAATATTACCCTAATACCAAAACCAAAGGCATTATAGTAAAAGTAAACTATGGAACAATAATTTGAACAAGATGTATATTTTGCATATATAATTAAGGTTCCAAACCAGGTGATTTGAGTTAATAGAAAAGATAATCCTGGGTGGGCCTGACTTAAACAGCTAAAAATGTGTAATAAAGTACTCAAATCTTTTTTTTTTTAATTACTTATTGTGGTAAGAATATTTAACATAATAAACCTGAGATATACTCTCTTAAATGTTGAAGTGTATCATTAAGTATTGTTAACTATTATTAACTATAAGCAAAATGTACAGCAGATCTTTTGAACTTATCTTGCATAATTGAGACATTATGCTCTACTTTTCTGACTTTGAAAAAGTAAGCTGATGTGTTCTAAGAGGGACTGTGAGAGGGGCATATTGCAAAGAAGTGCAGAGACTTCTAGGAGCTAAGAGTCACTCTGGCTGACCTCTAGCAAGGACCTTAGTCCTATAGCCACAAGGAACTGAATTTTGCCAGTAGCCAGGTGAGCATGGAAGAGGAGCCTAAGGTACAGAAAGGGAACAATCAGATTAATATCCACATTACAACTTTGTGAGACACTGAGCAAAAAACATAATTAAGCTGTGTCTAGACTCCTGACCCAGAGAAACACTGAGATAATAAACTTATGTTGTTTTAAGTTGCTAAATTTGTGATTATTTACATAACAATAAAAAATTAAAATAAAATCCAATATATAAAAAAGATAATAGTTAAGACCAAAGGAGTTTATCCCGAGTATGCAAGAATGCTTTAACATTCTAAAATCAATCTAATCCATCTTGTTAACAACTTCAACAAAATTATAAATATCTAAATATAAGCAGAAAAAAACATTTGACAAAATTGAAGATACATTCAGATTTTTAAAAATCTTAGCAAATCATGAATAGATGGGAATGGTGTCAAATTAAAAAAAAAAGTCATATATGAAAATTAAATTAGCTCTAGTATACTTTTTTTTGAGAGACAAAGAGAGAGAAAGCACAGGGGGTGGTGCAGAGGGATAGGGGAAGAGAGACACTTAAGCAGGTTCCACAAGACCAGTGCAGAGCCCATAATGGGGCTCGATCTCACAACCCTGAGATCATGACCTGAGCTGAAACCAAGAGTCAGATGCTCAACCAACTGAGCCGCCCAGGTAACCCTAGCTCTAGTATACTTAATGATGAAATACTGAATGATTTTTTTTTGAGATCAAAAATAATACCAGAATGTCTGATCTTGATATTATATACACCACTCTCTTAAAGGTTCTAGCCAGTGCAATAAGAAAAAGTTTCCAATTTTGAAAATGAGTAAGTAAAACTATCATTATTGGTAGATGACATAATCACTCATATAAAAAATCTGAGGGAATTTCAAAAGAGCTACTAGAACTAAAAACTGAGTTTATCAAGGTTGCAGATATAAAATCAATACAAACTTTTTATTTGTACTTTATTTGTACAATGAAAAAAATCTGAATTTTAAATTTAAAAAGGTATCATTAGAATTTAAAATATAAACTATTTAACAATAACACAAAAAAATTGAAAGACATATACAATGAAAATTTCAAAACAATGCAGACAGAAGTTAAGGGAGACCTAATAAATTGAGAGGTACATTGTATTTGTTGATTGGGAGAATTAATATTTTTAATATTAATTATTAAAGATGCAAAGGAAATTTGGTGGAGAAAGGATACTGTGTACAAAAAAAATATTTCAGAAATACTGGATGCCAAAAAATTGTGTGATTCATACCTTGAATCATATACAAAAACAGAAAATTTATTAAATATTTAAATGTAAAATTTAAACTATAGTACCTCCAGAAAAAAAATAAAATTATGTCACTTTAAATTAAGCAGATTTACTGACTCCACATTAAAAATATGATCAATGAATAACAAATTGAAACACTGAACTTTATCTCATTAAAAATTTTGCTCTTATAAGACAGTGTTAAAATATTTCCAGATTTTATAGCTGATAAGAAATTATATTCAGAATATATTAAGAACTCTCAAGATTCAATTTAAAAAATGGACAAAGATTTGCAAAGGTGTCAAATGAGCATATTTAAAATGTGTCATTTATTTGTAAAATGAAAATTAAAATCATGAGATACAACTACAAAATTATTAGAATTAAAAAGAATGACCTACATATTAAAGAAATGAATAAGTAATTCATAACCTTCCAAAAGAATAGCATGAGGCCAAATGATTTCACCGGTAAATTTAAGCAAATATTTATGGATGAAACGATATTGATTCTCTACAATTTCTTCCGCAAAACAGAAACAGAAGGAATACTTTTTAACTAATTCTATGAGACCAGTATTACCCAGACATCATAACACAACAAAACAATACAAAAAAGTAAACTACAGAAAAGTATTTTTCAATGAGTATAGATGTAAAAACCTCAACAAAGTATTAGATAATTGAATTCAACAATGTATAAAATAGCCATCAGGGAAATACAAATCAAAACCTCAATGAGATACCACCTCACACCAGTCAGAATGGCTAAAATTAACAAGTCAGGAAACAACAGATTTTGGCGAGGATGAGGAGAAAGGGGAACCCTCCTACACTGTTGGTGGGAATGCAAGCTGGTGCAGCCACTCTGGAAAATACTATGGAGGTTCCTCAAAAAGTTGAAAATAGAGCTACCTATGACCCAGCAATTGCTCTACTGGGTATTTACCCCAAAGATACAAATATAGTGATCTGAAGGGGTACGTGCACCCCAATGTTTATAGCAGCCATGTCCGCAATAGCCAAACTATGGAAAGAGGCAAGATGTCCATCGATAGATGAATGGATAAAGAAGATGTGGTATATATATACAATGGAATGTTATGTAGCCATTAAAGGAATGAAATCTTGCCATTTGCAATGACGTGGGTGGAACTGGAGGGTATTATGCTGAGCAAAATAAGTCAATCAGAGAAAGACATGTATCATATGATCTCACTGATATGAGGAGGTCTTAATCTCAGGAAACAAACAGGGTTGCTGGAGTGGTGGGGGGTGGGAGGGATGGGGTGGCTGGATGATAGACATTGGGGAGTGTATGTTCTATGGTGAGTGCTGTGAATTGTGTAAGACTGATGAATAACAGACCTGTACGTCTGAAACAAATAATATATGTTAAAAACAAAAAAGATAGTACGAAGGGAAAAATGAAGGGGGGGATATCAGAGGGGGAGACGAACAATGAGAGACTATGGACTCTGAGAAACAAAACTGAGGGTTCTAGAGATGAGGGGGGTGGGGGGATGGGTTAGCCTGGTGATGGGTATTAAAGAGGGCATGTTCTGCATGGAGCACTGGGTGTTATACGCAAACAATGAATCATGAAACACTCCATCAAAAACTAATGATGTAATGTATGGTGATTAACATAACATAATAAAATAAAATAAACTGTAAAAAAAAAAAACAATGTATAAAATAACTATATACCATTATCAAGTTGGATTTAACTCAGATATGAAGGAGTATGGAAGGTTGGTCCAACATTGGAAAATCAATTAATGTAACCATTAACGTAGCAATATAAAATGTAAAATATCAACAGGTTAGAGACAAAATTCATATAATCACAAAACTTGATACAGAAGCATTTGACAAAATCCAACACTCATTCATGACAACTACTAACTCCTCTTCTGAAGAGCCTGTGTTCAAATTCAACTTCTCAAAGAAAGAAAAAAAATATAGTGATACTCTCTATAGACCAAACATACCACAAGATAATCAGAATCTAGCAGTATACATTTCAGGAAAGCTCTTTAAGTAGCAAGAGCCAGTGCTTACATATCTTGTTGCTCAACTTAACTAATGAAGTTGCATTAGCATTTTCATAATTCTTCTCAAAGATTGAGAGCAACAAGGGGTGAAGCCAATGTTCTAGAGCAGGAACATATGATCTAATCAATAGAGTCCTGATCTAGTAATGTCTCTTTGCAGGATGGCAAGATAATCTCCTGAAACTTCTCCTTCTGAGATTCAGTCTGCATCAAGTGACACTGCCTATTTGCCAAACTCTCAATTTGAAATATCCTCTTTCTTCTGGAAAATAATGTTTTGTGAGTAAAAATTTTGTCTACTCAATACTCCATTCCAAGCATGAAGAATAATGCCTGATACTTATTAGGATTGCAATAAGTAAAAGTGTTCAGACTTCTAGTATGTAGAAGAAATTAACAATAATAAACACTTTGGATATATTAAAGTCATAATTTTTAAAATCTATCAGAGAGTTGGTGGTGGAAATAAACCTAGTTAAGCTAAATCCCCAACAAAGGAAACATTGCTGCTTTCAAATCTGGTGGAATGGAAAGAGGGGAGGAGGGATCCATCATATATGACAAATGAAAGCTGATTCTTAAAAATTAATATGCATTGACTATGTGAGGGCTTCCCAACATATTAGAATACTGAAGGCATGGTCAAAAAATTTGTTTATATTAATCCACTCACTTTTTCCCAAGAGCCCTCATTGAGTGCACAAAGGGAGGAAAAACATGTTTGGTGGCAGAGAGAACTTAAGAAATCATTCAGGAATTCTAGGCCAATGTGTAGTTACCACACTGGCTACCAATTTTTGTATTTTTTTAGACCATCTGAAATATGGGAAGAAGGAAAATAGATGAAAAATATCCTTCTAAGACAATCTGGACTTTATCAAATGCAAGGCAGGCTAGTTATGGTTTAAAGTAAGGTAGAAGAACTGAGAGAACTTCTGAAATATTACCAGTCTTTTCCAGGTAAGTCATGCTCTAAGGGCTTGGTGTAGGACAGCAAAAGAGATCTTCTGAGGTGTAAAAGTGAAGGATAGGAAAATATATTTGAATGACCTAACGTACCCACATTACCAAGTGGCATAAGAAGAAATATGCTCTTTGAGACAAATATTACTTCAATATTTGTCTTGTTTTGTTTTTCTACACAAAGGAGCAAGTTTTACCTCCCAGTACACCTGAAGTCATGGCAGAGAGGCTAATTGCAGAGTAGGCTGACTTCCAGGCATGCCCACCAGTGAGCCCATGGCAAAGGTAGATAGGCCTCTCAAATCCTGCCCAGGGTACCCACAGTAGGCAAAATAGGTCATTGCAGATGACTTGGCAGAGGACAACTGCAGCTCAGCCATGACAGGAGGGTACATACAGCCCACACAAGGGACACCACTGAAGTGTCTGGTTCTTGTGACCAGTGGTGAATGCACCATAGGAAACCAAAGGATCCCTTGTACTCAAGGCCACTACTTTCAAGACCAGGAGATACAGCTGACCTGTCTAATACATAGAAACAAATGCAGGGAGTTAGATAAAATGAAGAGACAGAGGAATAGGTACCAAATGAAAGTCAAAAATCACAGAAAAAGAGCTAAATTAAATGGAGATAAGCAATATGCCTGATGAAGAATTCAACGTAATGGTCATAAAGATATTCACCTAACTCGAGAAAGAGTAAATGAACTCAGTGAGAACTTCAACAAAGAGATACCAAATATAGAAAAGAACCACCAGAGCAGAAGACTACAATAACTGAAATAAAAAATACACTAAAGGGAATCAAAAGCAGATTAGAGGATGCAGAAGAATGAATCTGTGATCTGGAAGATAGGATTATGGAAAACAGCCAAGCTGAACAGCCAAAAGAAATAGAATTTTAAAAATGAACAAAGAGTAAGGGTATTCTGTGATATCATCAAGTGTAATAACATTTGCACTATAGAGATCCCAGAAGGAAAAAAAAAAAAAAAAAAGACAGAGAGAAGGGGGCAGAAAACTTATTTGAAGAACTAATAGCTGAAAACTTTCCTAATCTGGAAAAGGAAACAAACATCCAGGTCCAGGAAGTACAGAGAGACCCTAAGGATTAACCCAAGGAGGTCTATGCTGAGACACATAATAATTAATATAGCAAATCATAAGATAAAGAGAATTTTAAAAGCAGTAAGAGAAGAGAAAACAGTTATACACAAAAGAAACCTAATAAAGCTATCAGCTAATATTTTGGCAGAAAACTTGTAGACCAGGAGGGAGTGACAGGATATATTTAACATGCTAAAAAGAAAGAAAAAAACAAAAAACTAAACAAACAAACAAAAAACCCTAAACAAAGAATACTCAATGTGACAAGGATGTTATTAAGAATACAATGAGAGAGTTTCCCAGAAAAAAAAAACAAAAAAAAAAAAGTGAAAGGAGTCTATCACCACTAAATCAGCCTTACAAGAAAGGCTCAAGGGAATTCTTAAAGTGGAAAAAAATGGCCATAATTAAAAGCAAATTATAAAAGGGAAAAAAATGTGTCAGGTAAGAGCAAACATATAGTAGTAGATTAATCACTTATAAAGTCAGAATGAAAGCTAAAACACAGAAGTAGTAAAATCAATTTTATCTATAAAAACTTGTCTAGGGATATACAAAATGAAAAGATATAAAATATCATATACATAAAGCATGGAGGGGATAGTAAATATGTAGTGCTTTTAGAATGTGTTCAAACTTAAGCAATTGTCAACATAATACAAACTGCTATATGCATATTTTATGTGAACCCAATGATAACCAGAAATTAAAAACCTATAATCAATAGACCAAAAACTAAGAAAAAGGTATCCAAGCATAATGCTTTTAAAAAAAGCCATCAAACTACAAGGAGAGCAAGAGATGAAGAAAAGAACAGATAACTACAAAAACAAGAAATAATTAACAAATTGGCAATAAGTACATATCTCTTAATAATGCCTTTACATGTAAATAGATAAATGGTCAAAATATAACATACAGGGTGACTGAATAAATTAAAAATGACCCATGTATACTTTGCTTATAAGAGACTCACTTCATACTCAAAGATAAATATAGGCAAAAGTGAAAAGAAAAAAATATATACCATGCAAATGGAAGTTAAAAAAAAAAGGTAAAGGTAGCAAAACTTGTATCAGATGAAATAGACAATAAAACAAAGACCATAACATGAGACAAAGAAGGTATTTCATAATGAAAAAGGGATCAATCCAACAAGAGCATATAACAAGTGTAAATAACTATGTATCTAATAAAGAAGCACATAAATACATAAAGCAGATATTAATAGCCATAAAGGGAGAAATTGACAGTATAACAATAAGAGTAAGGAACTTTAACACCACATTTACATCAATGGATAGATCATATAGACAGAAAATCAGTAAGAAAACAATGTCTTTGAAAGACACATTAGACCAGATGGACCTAACAGATGTATATAGAACTTTCCATCTAAAAACAGCAGAATACACATTCTTTTCAAGGTCACATGGAATATTCTCTGGAATAGATCACAGGTAGGGCCACAAATCAAGTCTCAATAAATTTAAGAAGACTGACTCATATCAAGCACCTTTCCATCCACAATGTTATGAAACTAAAATACAATTATAAGAAAAAAACTGGAAAAAAACACAAACATGTGGTGGCTAAACAACATGCTGCTAACCAACCAATGGGTCAACCAAAAAAAAAAAAAATTGAAGAGGAAATAAAAAAAAAAAAAACATGGAGGCAAATGAAAATGAAAATGAAAACACAATGGCCCAAAATCTTTAGTAAACAACAAAAGCAGTTCTAAAGGGGAAGTTTATAGCAATACAGGTCTATCATGAGAAACAACAACAACAAAACTCTTAAATAAACAACCCAACTTTACACCTAGAAAAAGAACAAAGTCCAAAGCTACTAGAACTAAGGAAATAATAAAGGTTAAAGTGGAAATAAATGAAATAGAGAAATAGAAAAAAAAAATAGAAAAGAATCAATGAAACCTGGCTCTTTCAAAAGTTAAAGTTGATAAACCTGCAGCCAGACTTATCAAGAAAAGCAGAGAGAGGGCTCAAATAAATACAATCTGAAATGAGAGGAAAAATAACTGACACAACAGAAATACAAAGAATTAAAATAGACTATTATGAAAACCTGTATGCCAATAAATTGGATGACCTAGAAGGTGACCTAGAAGACATGGATAAATTCCTAGAAACATACATTTTTTTCAAAACTGAATCAGAAAGAAAAAGAAAATTTGAATAGACCAATTACTATTAATGAAATTGAATCAGTAATCAAAAAAACTCCCAACAAACAAAAGACCAGATGGCTTTTAGGTGATCTACCAAACACCCAATGGTGAACACTGAAAGCTTTCACTCTAAGATCAGGAACAAGACAAAGATGCCCACTCCCATCACTTTTATTCAACATATTACTGGAAGTCCTAGCTGCAGCAATAAGAAAAAATAAATAAATAAAGTCATTCAAAGTGGTAAGGAAGAGGTAAAACTGTCACTATTTGCAGCTGATGACATAATACTCTCTATATAGAAAACCCTAATGACTCATCAAAAAACTATGAGAACTGAAATGAATTTGATAAAGTTGTCAGACACAAAAATTAAGGCTATAGAAATTGGTTGTTTCTAAATATTAATAATGAAGTGGCAGAAAGAGAAATTAAGAAAATCCCATTTACAATTATACCAAAAAAGGTAAAATACCTAGGAGTAAATTTAACTGAGAGAGTCAAGGACCTATGCTTTGAAAACAATAAGATATTAATGAAGAAATCAAAGAAAACACAAACAAATGGAAAGATATTTCATACTCAAGGGTTAGAATCATTAAAATGTCCATACTATCCAAAACACATACAACTTCAACACAGTCCCTGTCAAAATACCAAGTGTTTTTCACAGAACTAGAAAAATTATAAAATTTGTATGAAACCACAGAAGACTTCAATGACAAAAGCTATTATAATTTCATATGATTTCATTTATATGTGAAATCTAAAAAGCAAAACAAACAAAAATCATACTCAAATACAGAGAATAAACTGGTGGTTGCTAAAGGGAAGGTAGGTGGGTGGATAGGTGACATAGGAGAAGGGGATTAAGAGGTACAAACCTCCAGTTATAAAATAAATATGTCATGGAGATAAGTATAGCATAGGGAATATAGTCAATAATGCTGTAATAACATTACATGGTGACAGATGGTGACTACACTTTTTGTGGTGTGCACTGAGTAAGCTACAGAATGGAAGAAAATATTTGCAAAGCATATATTATCAGGGGTTAATATATAAAATATATAAGGAACTCGCAACCAAATAGCAAAAAAACCCAAATAGTCTGAAAGAAATAAAATAAAAAGGTTAGGCGACCTGAAAGACATTTTTCCAGAGATATACAAATGGCCAGCAGGTATATGAAAAAATGCTCAATATCATTAATCAGATTATCAGGGAAATGCAGATAAATGCCACAACTAGATATTACCTCACACATGTTGGAATGGCCAGTATCAAAAAGAGACAACAACTATTGGCAAGTATGTAGAGAAACATATCCTTTGTGCACTGTTGGTGGGAAAGGAAATTGGTACAGCCACTTTGGAAAATATTATGGAAGCTCTATAAGAAATTAAAAATATAATTACCATATGGTATAGCTATTTGTTGCAGCATAATTCACAACAGCCAAGACTAAAACCTAAGTGTCCACTGATGAATAAATGGGTAAAGGAAATGTAATATCTATGTGATACACATACACACACACAATGGAACAATATTCATTCATAGGAAGGAAATCCTGCTATTTGTGACCATATGGATGGACCTTGTGGGCATTATGCTCAGTGAAGGAAGTCATACAGTGAAAGACAAATGCTGTATGATGTCACAGTGAGTGGAATATAAAAAAAAGTCAATCTCATAGAGACAGAGTAGAATGGTGGTTGACAAGGACTGGGTGTAGAGGAAATGGGGAGATGTTGATGAAAGCGTATAAACTTCCAGTTCTAAGATTAATAAGGTCTGGGGGTCTAATGTACAGCACCATGACTATAGTTAGAAATGCTGTATTATATATTTAAAAGTTGCTGAGAAGTTGAAGTTTCATCACATGTACTTTAAAAAAAAAAGGTAATTATGTGAGGTAACAGAGGTGTCAATGTCTATGTGTAATCATTTCACAATTATATGTATCAACTCATCAGCTTGTATGCCTTAAGTTTATACAATGTTATATGTCAATTATATCTCAAAAAAACTGGGGATAAAAGATAATGAATGAGAAATATGTGAGTCACAAAATGACAAAACCTTCATTTTCAGTTAATTTAATAATTTTTAATGTTATAAAGATACTTCAAAGAATCATTCACACCTTGTACTTTTTAAAAATAAAGTCCACATTTTATTCCTTCATTTTTACCTAATCTGCTGTTTTAGCTTTATGATAGCAACCAAGATCTCCTTAATCTCCTCTTGGCTTTGACAGTTTCTCATACTTCCTTGTTTCTGATGACCTTGATAATTGTGAAGAGCATATCTCAGGTACCTTATAGAATGTTCCTTTACTGGGGTGTATCTAAAGTTCTTCTCATGACTACATCAGTGTTATGGGTTTTTGAGAAGAGGACTAAAGAGGTTAAGTGCTATTTTCATAACATCATATCAAAAATACATATCAGTATGATTTATCACTGTTCCCACTTCTACTGTCCTGGTCTCTTTTATGTGGTAATTGTGTAAACTGAGTTGTGAGTTATTGCCCTGTCTCCATTCTCTTCTCCTTCTAACCTTCTTTATATATTACCATAAGATTTCATGTAATATTCTTTTGGTCAGAAACCTTCAATCACCATCCTATCTTTATTGGACCCTGTCCAATTACTGATGATTAAAATTCAAACTTGAAATAAATTTGCTATATCTTACCTTTCCAACTACATATCCTGTTATTCTGTAACACAAATCTTTTCTGTCTAGAGGGAATGGTCTTCTTCATGTCAACTCACACAGTCTTAAGTAATCCATAAAAACTCCATAAAGTATAAATGTTTAACTGTCATTGCTATTATTTTACTGGTTGTGTTATCTTCTTAGTATAATCATAAAATCTTTTTTTAAGAATTTATTTGAGAGAGAGAAAGAGAGAGAGAGAGAGCAGGGTGAGGGGCAGAGGGAGGAGCAGTCTCTCCACTGAGCAGGGAGCCCAAAGTGGGGCTCAATCCTGGGACTCTGAAATCATGACCTGAGCTGAAGGCAGAGGTTTAACCAACTGAGCCACCCAGGCACCCCTAAAATCTTATGTTCAGAGAAAATGTAATATATTTGCTTTGTTCTATTGTAGAGAGTCTGGCATTTAGCTGTCACTTTTACACTTGTTAGTTAGTAAATTTTAGTATTCCTTAATACTATTTTCAAAATGTAGATTCAAAAATGATTCCAAGATTATACATATGTCCCTTCACTTAATATATCAAGTGTCAAATACAGCCAGATGGTTGAATAGGTGATCAGTGATCATGACAATTTATTTACCAGAGCTAGGCTGATTTTCTCTTCATTGAACATATAGTGACAAAGGTTGTTGTAAGACAAAATGAACAGATATGACAAAGATATTTGCTTAAAATGAAACAGGTTTTATGACATTCTAAGTTTCTGAAATATTCATTGCTTGAAATACATTTTTAAAGATCATGGTTTAGAGAATATTATCCATATTCCTAAAAGAGTTTAATACCTGCAACATAACGTGGTTTTGCCTTTCTTAAAAATATGCTTAAATATTCTTACTATAACCTGGCATGCTTGTTTCTTCCTTGTTTTGTCACTACTATTATTGCAATTCTTTCTCTAAAACGTTGACTTTATTTTTTAAATTTTCTCTCTCAATTGTTGATAGAGTCTTGACTCTTCACTTATAGAAAAGAGTGATTTATAAAAGAAAATTAAATTTTGCTGAGTTTTTATGTCAAAGATTGTATAATTGATTAATGTCTGGTATATCACTTAATGCATTAGCCAATCATTACAAATATGGATTGCTTAAGTGCTTATAGAGAAAATATGTTGCAACTTGTTTCCTGATTTTAAAATATGAACAAAAATAGGAGTGCCTGGGTGGCTCAGTTGGTTAAGCCTCTGACTCTTAGTTTCGGCCCAGGTCATGATCTCAGGGTTGTGAGATCAAGCCCTTCATTGGACTCCATGCTCAGCACAGAGTATGCTTGAGATTCTCTCCCTCTGCCCGTCCCCCAACTTGCACATGCACACACACTCTAAAATAAATAAATCTTTAAAAAGAAAAAAAATATTGACAAAAATATGCTAAAACTTGCTCCTTGCTTTCAACATTTCATGCTTTTACAAAAAAGGCATCTGTAGACAGGCTTTCACTTCTTTCATGTTTGCTTTTTACATTAGCCATACCCGTATATGTATATATCCACCTCCATATGCCAGTTTTTGAAATGGACCCATTTCATCATCAGCTGACAAATTAGAACAGATTCCATGTGGACCCTAACTACTTGCTGTTATTTTTCCTCACCATTTCCATCTCACACTCAAAATTAGAATCAACAACTTTGATGCATAGGAGAAGATGGCTATCCTTGAAAGGAATGAAATTACAGAATGTTTTAAGTTTAAAAAATAATGTTTAAAGGGCGCCTGGGTGGCTCAGTTGGTTAAGCAACTGCCTTCGGCTCAGGTCATGATCCTGGAGTCCCTGGATCGAGTCCCGCATCGGGCTCCCTGCTCGGCGGGAAGTCTGCTTCTCCCTCTGACCCTCCCCCCTCTCATGTGTTCTCTCTCATTCTCTCTCTCAAATAAATAAATAAAATCTTTAAAAAAAACGATAATGTTTAAAGAAATTATTGAAAATCATTTCTCTTCAAAATAATGAATATTTTACTTTTTTATTATATTCATATAATGAATAATGAATTTTTTGTCCTATGTTAATCTTATATAAAACTGCTACAAAGACTAATATGTAAAGGATAACAATATATATGTGTGTGTGTGTGTGTATCAATTTTAGTTATTAGTATGATAGCTTTACTAAAGCATGTTTGCTGTTGGTTTTTAGTATAACCTATTAATATAAATATAGTTATAATTTAGTTAAAAATAATTGTTCACCTTTCTCCACAACCTCTCCAACATTTGTTGTTTCTTTCCCTGTCCATTTTTGCCTTCAACAGATGAATGGATAAAGAAGATGTGGTCCATACATACAATGGAATATTACTCAGCCATCAGAAAAGATGAATACCCAACTTTTACATCAACGTGGATGGGACTGGAGGAGATTATGCTAAGTGAAATAAGTCAAGCAAAGAATGTCAATTATCATATGGTTTCACTTATTTGTGGAACATAAGGAATAACATGGAGGACATTAGGAGAAGGAAGGGAAAAATGGGTGGGGGGAATTGGAGGGAGAGATGAACCATGAGAGACTATGGACCTGAGAAACAAACAGG
>NC_138369.1:153900549-153926318 GCF_054177405.1 Leptonychotes weddellii | reverse complement strand
GGAGGATGGGTTGGCCTGGTGATGGGTATTAAAGAGGGCATGTTCTGCATGGAGGACTGGGTGTTATACGCAAACAATGAATCATGGAACACTACATCAAAAACTAATGATGTAATGTATGGTGATTAACATAACATAATAATAAAAAATAAATTAAAAAAATGAAATAAAGCTAATTCATTAAGAAGATATAAAAACTCTTAAAAAAAAAACTAGGAATAGAAGCAAATATTTTCAACCTGGTTGTGTGCACTTAAATCCATAGTTAAAATCATATTCAGTTGTGGAAGAGTCTCTATAAAAAAATCAGGAACAAGACAAGCATGCCCACTCTCAACACTTCTATTGAACACTATTCTGAATGTCTACTTAGTGCAATGAGGCAAGAAAAAGCAAATAAATAGCATCTATATTGCATGGAAAAAATTAAACTTTTTTATTCAGAGATGATGTGATTATATTTTAATAAAATTCAATCAAATATACAAATAATACTAGAGTGATTTTAGAAAGACTGCAAGATACAATATTAACAAACAATCATGAAATGAAATTTAACTAATATATAAGTGGAAATAAGCCTGACAAAATGTAACAACCTGTAACAGAATACCATAAACACTGTTGAGAGAAATTAAAGAAACCTAAATAAATGGGAATATATGCTGTAATTATTGTTTGGAAGAATCAAGGTTTTCAAGATGTCAATTTCCCCAAAATTGATCCCCAGATTTAAGGCATTCCCAAACAAAATGCTACCAGAAATTTTTGTTGTCAAGCTGGGTTTCAGTCCAAAATGGCAATATAGGAAGACCCTGAACTCACATCCTCCATGAGCACGTCAAATCTACACCTATTTATAGAGCAATTTCTCCTGAAGATGGCTGATTGAACAGCTTCTGCACAACAAAAGATAGAGAAACCATATGGAGAACAGCAAAAGAGAGGGAGACATGGTAATAAGGGGAACCCCCACTCAGAGGCTGCAAACTGCAGTCAGACGAGATAGTATTAAGGGACTGTAAGTTGATTTGTCTGCCTTGGGGCACAGAAAAAAACCATGGTTTAAAAGTAAAACTAGAATATAAAAGATCCAGTCCTAGAACTCCACCAACTGACAGGGGAGCTGCTGGAACTCTTCTTTAGGTTGAAAGGGCTGGTGAGCTCCATGGCTTATGTTTTCATTTCACTTTGATGGTGTAAATGGGAGCAGGGTTCTGGGCACCATAGCCAGTCTGCCACTCAGAGGGCCCAAATCCTTAACCCACACCATCCCCAGAAGCCCTGGGGCACAGAAAAAAAAAGTCACAATTTAAAATTAGAATATAACAGATCTAGCTTTAGAATAGCACCAAACATTGGAGAGCTGCTGAAACTCTCCCTTGGTCAAACGGGTGGTGAACACAATGGTTTATGGCTACCCCTTTCCTGTCAGAGTGAAAACAGAAACAGGATCCAGATGCCATAGCTGGCTACTGTTTCAACAAACCCTGGGTCCCTAGCTCACACCAGTACCAGACATGCTGGGGAACAGAAGAAAAGCCATGTTAGTTTAAAGAACAACTAGCATATAAAAAGGATCAGCCCTAGAACTCTGCCAAAGGGTAAGGGGACTCTCTCTAGGTAGCAGGCTGATGGTTACACTCCCCATTTGCCTTGAAAACACAGACCAGTCCAAGCCCCCTAACCAGACTGCCACCTCAGTGAGGCCCAGACCTCTAGCCTACACTAGCTATAGCCATCCCACCAAGGTGCCCACAGGGCAGAAAACACCAGACATCCCTGGTTAGTGATCATTACCACTCCAGTCTTTGCACCAAAGTGACACAGGCATAAAGCACTGCATTAACACTCCAGGCCCACACCACTTCAGCTTCAGAGGGCTTGCTAGGGCACCTGAGGAGCAGAGCACTCTGGGACCTCCTTGCTGACATCTGCTTCAGATCCAGCTGTCTCATCAAGGTGTTCCCTGTGTGGAGCACCCCAGGAACCTCCAGCCCGTTTCTGCCTCAGTTCCAGCCACCCAATCTGGGCATTTCCTGTGCTGAGCATCCTGTGCCCCCAGCTTGTACCAACTTTAGTTTCAGATGTCCCACCAGGATATGCTCAGTGTGAAGAGCCCTGGGCCACCCAGCTTGCACCAACTTTAGCTTTAGCTGTCCTGCCAGTGTACCCTCAGCATATAGAATCCTGGGACACCTTGGTCAATGACCTAACTCAGCTTCAGCTGCCCTACTGGGTTGCACCCTGTCTGAGTGCTTTAAGACCCCTTGCTTTGTACTCCTCTTTGGCCCTAGTCAGAGTGCCCTCTGCATGTAGAGCCCTAGGACACCCTGGCTTGCACCTACTTCAGGTTCAGCTGTCCTGCCAGGGTGCCCTTTATGTGGAAGGCCCCAGGACCACCCAGGACTTAAACCCATTTTATCTACCTACCAGAGAACCCCCTCTGTAGAGCATCTGAGGAACCCCAGCCCATACCAGCCATAGTTCCACTCAGCCAGCCAAAGTTTTCAGGCAGTCTGCATAGTGAATGACCATACATAAGACCACTCCTTCAAGTTTAGAAGTAACTGTTTTGTGTAATTCATAGAAACAAACTCAGGAAGTCAAGCAAAATGAGGAGACAGAAGAATATGCTTCAAATGAAAGAAAAAGACAAAACCTCAAAAACATAAAAAACTAAATGAAATGAAAATAAGCAACATGTCAGATAAAGAATTTAAAATAATGATTATAAAGATGCTCACCAGACTGGAGAGTAGAATGGAAGAACTCAGTGAGAACTTCAGCAAAAAGAAAATATAAAAAAGAATCAAAGTTGAAGAATATAACATTAAATGAAAAACAGACTATATGGAATCAACAGATTAGTGAACGCAGATCAGTGATCTGGAAGACAATGAGAAGCAACCAGCTGAACAGCAAAAAGAAAAAATAATTTTATAAAATGAAAATCAGTTAAGGGCTCTCTTATACAGCATAAAGCAAATAAACATTTTTATTATAGGAATCCCAGGAGGAGAGAGAAAAGGACAGAAAACTTATTTGAAGAAATCATAGTTGAAAATCTCCCTAACCTGAGAAAGAAAACAGACATCCAAGTTAAAGTACACAGATAGTTGGAAACAAGCTGAATCCAAGGTTGTCTGGACGTGACACACAGTAATTAAAATGTTAAAGGTTAAAGATAGAAAAATTTTAAAAGCAGCAAGTGAAAAGAAAACAATTACATACAAGAGAAATTCCATCAGGCTATCAGCTGATTTTTTAGAAGGAACTTTGTAGGCCAGAAGTGGAGAAGTGTGATATATTCAAAGTGTTGAAAGGAAAACAAAACAAAACAAAACAAAACAAAAAACTACAATCAAGAATACTCTACTTGGCCAGGTTATCATTCAGAATTGAAGTAGGGATAAAGAGTTTCTAAAATAAACAAAAGTTTAAAAGTTCATCACCACTGGGGTGCCTGGGTGGCTCAGTTGGTTAAGTGACTGCCTTTGGCTCAGGTCATGATCCCGTGGTCCTGGGATCAAGTCCCACATCGGGCTCCCCCTGCTCTGAGGAGAGTCTGCATCTCCCTCTACCTCTGTCTGCCACTCCACCTGCTTGTGCATGCTCTCTCTCTCTCTGTCAAATAAATAAATAAAATATTTAAAAAAAAATAAAAGTTCATCACCACTAAACAGTGTTACAAGAAATGTTAAAGGGGGGCGCCTTGGTGGCTCAGTCGGTTGAACGACTGCCTTTGGCTCAGGTCATGATCCCAGGGTTCTGGGATCGAGCCCCACATCAGGCTCCCTGCTCTGCAGGAAGCCTGCTTCTCCCTCTCCCACTCCCCCTGCTTGTGTTCCCTCTCTCGCTGTGTCTCTCTCTGTCAAATAAATAAATAAAATCTTTAAAAAAAAAAAAAAAAAAAAAGAAATGTTAAAGGGATTTCTTTAAGTGGAAAAGAAAAGGCTGTGTTTATAAGTAAGCAAATTAGGATTAAAAAGGTGTAAATATGACAATATGTATATAAATGTGGAGGGGGTATAAAAAATAAGTTATTTTAAGATGTGTTCAAATTTTAGTGACCACCAATATAGATTGTTATATACTTAGAATGCTATTTGCAAATCCCATATGAACCACAAACACAAAACCTACAGTAGATACACAAAAAGTAAAGAGAAAAAGCCAAGCATAACACTAAAGAAAGTCACCAATCAGAATAAAGTCAAGCAGAAAAAAAATGAAAACTACAAAAACCACCAGAAAACAATGAACAAAATGGAAATAAGTATATATCTATCAATAATTACTTTAAACGTAAATAGTCTAAATGTTCTAATCAAAAGACATTGGGTGACAGAATGGATTAAAAAAGAAAGTAAGACCCATCTACATCCTGCCTATAAGAGACTATCTTCAGACCTAAAGCCATATACAGACTGAAAGTAAAAGGATGGGAAAAAATATTCCATGCAAATGAAAGAGAAAAAAAAAAACAAACAGGGTGGCAATACCTATATCAGACAAAATAGACTTTTTTTTTTAGATTTCTTTCTTTATTTATTTGAGAGAGAGAAAGAGAGACAGAGAGCACATGAGAGAGAGCACAAGGCGGGGGGGAAGGGCAGAGGGAGAAGAAGCCTCCCCGTTGAGCAGGGAGCCTGATGTGGGGCTCGATCCCAGGACCCTGGGAAGGCAGACACTAAACCGACTGAGCCACCCAGGTGCCCCTAAAATAGACTTTACACCAAAACCTGTAACAAGAGACAAAAAACGTCATTACATAATGATAAAGGGATAAATCCAACAAGAGCATAAAATGATTGTAAATGTCTGTCACCAAACATAGTAGCACCCAAGTACATAAAACAAATATAAACAAAGTGAGAATTTGACAGTAATACAATCATAGTGGGGAACTTTACCATTGCTCATACATCAATGAATAGATCATGAAGACAGAAAATCAATAAGGAAATAGTGTCTGTAAAAAAACACATTAGTTCAGATGGACTTAACAGACGTATATAGAATATTCCATCCTTAAACAGCAGAATACACACTCTTTTTAGTGCACATTGAACATTCTCTAGGATAGATCACATTAGGCCACAAAACAAATCTCAACACATTAAAGAAGATTGATCATGCATCTTTTCCATTCACAATGGTCTGAAACTAGAAACCAGTTACAAGAAAATAACTGGAAAAAACCCAAACACATGGAAGCTAAACATCATCCTACTACTCACTTAATAAGTCAAACAAGAAATCAAAGAGAAAATCAAAAAATGCATGGAGACAAAAATGAAAGCACAGGTGTACAAAATCTTGGGACATAGCAAAAGCAGTTCTAAGGGGAAAATTTATAGTTACACAGGCCTACCTCAAGAAAGAAGAAATGTCTCAATCTAATATTTTACCTAAATGAGCTAGAAAAAGAAGAGTGAACAAATTGCAAGTTTAGTAGAAGGGTGGGGGAAGATCAGAACAGGAATAAATGAAATAAAGACTAAAAAAGAAAGAAAAAGAAATAGAGAAGATCAATAAAAGCAAGAGTTGATTGAGATGAGAAACAAAACTGGTAAATCTATATAGCCAGACTCATCAAGAAAGAGAAAGGGTGGGGGGAGGTCAAATAAAATCAGAAACAAGAAAGTAGAACAACCAACATGACAAAAAATATAAAGGATTACAAGAGACTACTATGAAATTTTATGCCAACAACCTGGACAATTTTAAAAAGTGGAGAAATTTCTAGAGACATACAATCCTCCAAAACTAAATCAGGAAGAAATAGAAAATCTGAACAGACTGGTTACTAGTAACAAAATTAAATTAGTGATCAAAAAGCTCCCAACAAACTGAAGTCCAGGACCAGTCATTTTCACAGGTAAATTCTAACAAATATTTGAAAAAAGTATACTTATTCTTCTCAAACTATTCAAAAAATAGAAGATGAAAAAGGCTTCCAAATACAGACTAAGAGGTCAGCATTACTCTGACACCAGAATCAGAAAAGTGAAAAAAAAAAAAAAAAGGCAAGTATCCCTGATAAAAGTAGACACAACAAAATATTAGCAAACCACTTTCAGCAATAAACTAAAAGGATCATTTACCATAATCAAGTGGGATTTGTGCCAGGGATGCAAGGATGATTCAATATTCAGAAATGTATTAACATGATATACCACATTAACAAAACAAAGAAAAATTGTATGATCATCTCAATAGATGCAGAAAAAAGCATTTGACAAAATTCAACATCCATTCCTGATAAAAATTCTCAGCAAAGTGGGTTTAGAGGGAACGTACCTCAACATAACAAAGGCCATACTTGTATAAAAAACCCACAGCTAACATCATTCCCAATGGTAAAAAATTGAGAGCTTTTCCTCTAAGATTAGGGCAAGACAAGGATGTCCACTTTCACCACTTTTATTCAACATAGTGCTGGAAGTTCTATCATAGCATACCAAGAAAAAGAAATAAAGTTCATCCAAATTGGTAAGGAAGGAGCAAAGCTGTCACTATTTGCAGATAACATGATACTATACATAGAAAACCCTATAGACTTCACCAAAAAACTATTAGAATATATAAATTCAGTAAAGTTGCAGGATACAAAATTAATACAGAGAAATCGGTTGTATATCTATAGACTAATAACAAAGTAGCAGAAAGAGAAATTTAGAAAACAATTGCATTTACAATTGCACCAAAAACAATAACTGGGAATAGACTTAACAAAGAGGTAAAAGACATATACTCTGAAAATTAAAACATAAAGGAAATTGAAGGTGACACAAACAAATGGAAAAATATTCCATGCTCATGGATTGGAAGAATTAATATTGTTAAAATGACCATACTATTAAGGCAATCTGCAGATTCAATGCAATTCCTTTTAAAACACCAACAGCATTTTTTACGGAACTAAAACAAATAATACTCAAATTTGTAGGGAATCAAAAAGACCTTGAGTAGTCAAAGCAATCTTGAGAAAGAAGAACAAAGCTGGAGGTATCACAATCCCATATTTCAAGATATACTGCAAGACTATAATAATCACAACAATATGGTACTGGCACAAAAATAGACACATAGATCAGTAAAACCGAATAGCCCAGAAATAAACCCACACTTATATAATTAGGCTATGACAAAGATGGCAAGAATATACAATGGGGAAAAGACGTTCTCTTTAATAAATGGTACTGGGAAAATTAAACAGCTACATGCATAAGAATGATACTAGACCCCTTTTTAACACCATACACAAAAATAAACTCAGATAGGATTAAAGACCTAAATGTGAGACATGACACCATAAAACTCCTGGAAGAAAACACAGGCAGTAATTTGTTTTACATTGGCCTCAGCAACATTTTTTTTAGATAATTCTCCTTGGGCAAAAGAAACAAAAGCAAAAATAAACTACTGTTACTACACCAAAATAAAAAGATTTTTAACAGTAAAGGAAACCATCCAACAAAATGAAAAGGCAACTTACGAAATGGGAGAAGATATTTAGCCCATGTTTTATAACTTGCTGACCTTTTCTCTATTGGATCACCAGATGGTTTCTTTATCCATTCCTGTGGTAGCTATTGTCTATTATAAAATAATGACATCCACATATTTCTCTCACCTAACACTTTCTCTCAGCCTCTAATATTTTCAGCAGCAGATCGAACATTTCCAGATGCCATATTCCCTTAAAACAAAATATTTTTTAACATGCCACAAAATAAAAAATTCTGCATATGCATCTCATGCTGCATTTGCTGTCCAGCAAACTCATAATCACTATTCAAGACCCAGCTTAAGATTCCTATATGAAGCCACTCCTAACCCTTATTGTTAAAGATAACTATTTTCCTTTATTATATTAAAAAATGCATTGCAACACAAGTGTCCCTCTTTCCCAATAGTGTGTTTATTCATTACAGAAAATATTGGGGCTTTCTTTCCTTTCATCTATAAGCAGTTAACGTAGTTATCACTTTAGTTACCTAAAAAATTACAAAATCAATGTATATATGAAATATAAATATAAAAATTTTTCCTGAGAATATGTTTCTGGTTCCAAACTAATGTAAATCTGAGAATATTGTAGTTTTGGTATGCTCAGGGTACATTAACTGCTCAAACAATGCCAAAATTTCAGCGTCTTCCTACTGGAAGGTTTATTTTTTTCTTACATTACTATCTAATATGTTTAGGGTGACTCTACTTCTCCCAGGCACTCAAACACCCTGGCTCCTTTTTCTTGTCACTCTGTTCTCTTCTTGATCCTAGAAGTCCTCTCCATTCAATCAGCAGACAGAGAAACAGAGTGAGCGCCGCATTTAGATTTATATGAGCAAGTTTAAGAGGTGGTACATGTCATTTCTGCACACATTGCAATGGGAGATTCTCAGTTACATCTCCTCACTTAAATACAGAAGACTGAATAACAAACAAACAAAAAGCTTACATGGCAACCAGGAAAAAAAAATAGCACAAATATTGAAAAGCAGTAATAATCTCTGCCACAGCCGATTGTATTGTTTTTTCCTTCTTTTTTCTTTCTTTTTTTTTTTTCATTAATAAGAAATGCCTTAGGGTAAGTTGCAAAACTGCAAGCTTTCTTCAAGACAAGGAGGAATTCTTGAGTAATTTCAGGACTATTGATGTTAATTAATATTATCCCATATAATGCTGGAATAATTTGCTACTTTCTGAAATGTAAAAAAGACACTAAGTGACTGACAGTAAGTAGTACACACTAGAGAATATTTGAACAAATTTACCTGGACTTCAGAAAATTTTTTCAATCATTGTGTATATCTTGCTTCAAGTAATAAGCAAGACCCTGAATATTCTGTATTTAACCTTCTTATATGGATTATCAATTCTGTGGATAGTTCATAGCTATGCTTTAAAATCAGTATTTCAGATTTACAAAGACTATATGGAATGAATGAGATATTTTCACCACATACTACCTGACCCCATTGCTGAATGCTCAGAAAATGCAAGGTTATTTTAACTTTAGCTTAATACACATGTTTCTAAAGAAAAACACGCTAGAACAATAATGCTATAACAGATTAGCTGATACAAATCAGTTATACCATTCCATGGTTTCCATTTCAATGGTTGTGAAATGGACTAGCAAATCTAGTTTCAATATATGATTAAAATCATATCAAGCATCTTTTCTGTCCACCATGGTATGAAACTAGTAAATAATTATAAGAAAAAAACTGGAAAGCACACCAACATGTGGAGGCTGAAAAACTTGTTTCTAAACAAACAATGGGACAATGAAGAAATCAAGGAGAGTCCTAAGGCTCATTAGGGCAACATGCCATCCAGAGCATCCAGACCCTTCTTTTATCTGCATTATCAAGGTAGAGGGGGGACATAAACAATGGTGCTTGCCAGCACCTCCAATCCTGGAGAATATTCTAGTAGGTCTCCCATCATTTAGCAGAGGATTAATTCCTTTATATTCTAGTTGCCCTTTTGAACCCTGGCTTTTTCTTGTGCCCCACAGTATCTGGAGCTGGAGTAGACTAGTGGCCTGGGGCTTACTTAGGCAGCAGGCTGGCTAGAATGACTGGACCTTGCTTCTGTCTGCATGATTAAGGGGAAGGTGAAATGTGAACAATGATGTTCACCAGCCCCTCTGACCCCAGAAACTGTTTGCCGGCTCCCTGGCCATGAGACAGGCACTCAAGGGCTGGTTACTTTATATTCTAGTTCCCCCTTTAAAGATTTTATTTATTTATTTGAGAGAGAGATAGAGAGAGAGCATGAGCAGGGGGAGGCGCAGAGGGAGAAGCAGATTCCCCGCTGAGCAGGGAGCCCGATGCGGGGCTCTATCCCAGGCCCCTGAGATCATGACCTGAGCCAAAGGCAGACACTTAACTGACTGAGCTACCCAGGTGCCCCTCTAGTTCCCCTTTTAAATGGTAGCTTTTCTGCTCTGCCCCAGGGTAGATACATCTTCCTGATCCTTTAGGTCTATCCCTCCCTACTGCAGTTTGCGGCATCAGGGGTGGGGTTTCCACCATTACTGTGTTTTCATTTCTCCTGCCATTCTCTATTTAGTCCTTCTACCCCTTGTTGTGCAAAGCTGTTCAGGCAGCCCTCAGTTCTTCAGGAGGAAAATTGTTCTATATGTAAGTACAGACTCAGTGTGCCCATGGAGGAGGTGAGTTCAGGCCTTCCTATGGTAACCAACTTGAACATGAACCTCAATCCCCTTTTTCTTTTTTTTTCCTTAAAGATTTTATTTATTTATTTATTTAGAGAACACGAGTGTGGGGGGAAGGGGGGGGGAGGAAGAGAGAATTCCTAAGTAGACTCCATGCTGAGCCCAGAATCCAATGCTGGGCTTGATCTCACAGCCCTGAGATCATGACCTGAGCCAAAATCATGAGTCCAATGCTTAACTGACTGAGCCACCCAGAAGCTTCACCTTTGTTCTTAGAGGCTTCTAGTAGTTGAGGGTGTGCCAAAACCCATTAGAGCCCCCAGAGAGGAGGACAGAACCCAGATGCAGACAGGGTAGAAGATGGACTTTCAAAAAACAGCTGGAAAAGTATGTGGTCAAATCCCTTCCCAAGAAAAATTGGCACTTGTGTGTTTTTATCTGCCTCTTCTGCATTGAGCCCAAATGTATAGCCACTAGGTGTGATCTTGTACCACTTAAAAACGTCTTGTCTTTTAACTCTCATGCTACTTAAAGGAAATAAAATATTCCTGAAGACAAATGAAAATGGAAACAAATGATCCAAAATCTTTGGGACTCAGCAAAAACAGTTCTAAGAGGAAAGTTTATAGTGATATAGGCCTACCTCAAGAAACAAGAAAAATCTCAAAAAAATGATCTAATATTATAGTAAAAGAAATTGAAGAAGACAAAGACTAAAGTTAGTAGGAAAAAATAATAATAATAAAGATCAAAGCAGAAATAAATTAGAGACCAAAAAAGAAAAGAAAAAAGTAGAAAAGATCAATGAAACCAAGGAGCTGCTTCTTTGAAAATAAACAAAATGATAAAACTTTAGCCAGGTTCATATCAAGAAAAAAGAAAGGAGAGGACTCAAATAAAGTCAGAGATAAAATAGAAGTAACAACTTACAGCACAGAAATAGAAAAGATTATGAGACTATAAAAAATTATATGCCAACAAATTGGAAAAACCTAGAAGAAATGGATAATTTCCTAGAAATATAGAACCTTCCCAAACTAAATCAGGGATAAATAGAAAATCTGAACAGGCTGATTATTAGTAACAAAACTGAATCACTAATCAAAAAACCCCCAAGAAAAAAATTTCAGGACCAGATGGATTCATAGGTTAAAACTTCAAATATTTAAAGAAGAGTTAATACCTATCTTTCTCAAAATTTTCCAAAAGAGTCAAAGAGGAAGAAAAGCTTCAAAATACATTCTTTAGAGCCAATGTTACCCAGATACCTAAACCAAAGATATTACAAAAAAAAGAAAATTACAGCCCAATATCTCTGATGAACATAGATGTAACAGTCCTCCACAAAATATCAGCAAACTGAATTAAGCAATGCATTAAGAGATCATTCATCACAATCAAGTGTGATTTATTCTGAAGGTACAAGAATGGTTCAATATCTGCAAATTAATCACCATGATATATCACATTAACAAAATGAAAGATAAAAAACATGATCATCTCAGTAAATTTAGCAAAAGCATTTGACAATATTCAACATTTGTTCATGATGAAAACTCTCAACAAAGTGGGTTTAGAGGGAACATACCTCAACATAATAAAGACCATATATGATAAACTCACAACTAACATCCTACTCAATTATGAAAAACTGAAAGCTTTTCCTCTAAGATCAAGAAAAAGATAAGGATGTCCACTCTCACCACTTTTGTTCAACATAGTATAGGAAGTGCTAAGGAAAACAATCAGAAAATGAAAAGAAATAGAAAGCATCCAATTTGGCAAGGAAGAAGTAAAACTCATTATGTGCAGAGGATATGATACTATCATAAAAAACCCTAAAATTTCCACCAAAAAAACTATTAGAATAAATGAAATCAGTAAAGTTGCAGAACACAATATTAATATACAAAAATCTGTTGCATTTCTATGCACTGATAACAAAATAGCAGCAAGAGAAATTAATAAAACCATCCTATTTACAAATGCATAAAAAGAATAAAATACCTAGGAATAAATTTAATCAAAGTGGTAAAAGACCTATACTCTGAAAACAATAAGACACTGATGAAAGAAACTGAAGACAACACAAATAAATGGAAAGATACGCCATGCTCATGGATTGAAAGAATAATATAATTAAAATAGCCATACTACCAAAATCCATCTAAAATTTTAATACAATCCCTATCAAAATATCAATAGTATTTTACATAGAACTAGAAAAAATTCTACAACTTGTATGAAACCACAGAAGACTTTGAATAGCTAAAGCAATCTTGAGAAAGGAGGTATAATGCTCCCTGATTTCAAAATATAGTACAAGTCTAAATTAATCAAAAGAGTATAGTACTGGCAAAAAGAAAAATAGACATATCGATAAATGGAACAGGATATAGAACCAAGCAATAAACCCATGCTTAGATGGTCAAGTAATCTATGACAAGGAGGCAAGAATATATAATGGGGAAAGACAGTCTCTTCAACAAATGGTGCTGGGAAAACGGGGCAGCTATATACAAAAGAATGAAACTGGATTATTTTCTTAGACCATACACAAAAATAAACTCAAATGGATTAAAGATCTAAATGTGAGACTCAAAACTATAAAACTCCTAAAAGAGCGCATAGGCAGTAGTTTCTTGGATATCAGCCTGAGCAACATATTTATGGCTATGTCTCCTCAGGCAAAGGAAACAAAAGTAAAAATAAACTATTGTTACTACATCAAAATGAAAAGCTTTTGCACAGTAAAGGAAACCATCTACAAAAAGGCAACCTACTAACTGGAAAATATTTGTAAATGATATATATCATAAGGGGTTATTATCCAAAATATATAAAGAACTTATACAACTCAACACCAAAAATCACAAATGATCCAGTTTAAAAATGGGTAGAGGATCTGAATAGACATTTTTCCCAAAGACCCATAGATGGCCAGCAGACACATGAAAAGATGCTCAACATCACTAATCATCAGGAAAATGCAAATCAAAACCACAATGACATATCACCTCATACCAGTCAGGATACTAGTATCAAAAACACAAGAAATAGCAAATGTTGGTGAAGATGTGGAAAAAATGGAACTCTTGTGCATTGTTGGTCAGACTATGAATTGATGCAACTACTATGGAAAAAACTATGGGGATTCTTCAAAGAATCAAAAATATAAATATCATATCCAGAATTATACTTCTGAGTATTAAAGAAATTAAAACACTAATTTAAAAAATATGCAGCCCCGGGCGCCTGGGTGGCTCAGTTGGTTAAGCGACTGCCTTCGGCTCAGGTCATGATCCTGGAGTCCCGGGATCGAGTCCCGCATCGGGCTCCCTGCTCGGCAGGGAGTCTGCTTCTCCCTCTGACCCTCCTCCCTCTCATGCTGTCTCTCATTCTCTCTGTCTCAAATAAATAAATAAAATCTTTAAAAAAAAAAAATATGCAGCCCCATGTTCATTGCAGCATTATTTGCAATAGCCAAGATATGAAAACAATGCAAGTGTCCATGGAGAGATGAATGGATAAAAAGATATGGTCTATATACACACAATGGAATATTAATCAGCCATAAAAAAGAATAAAATCTTGCCATTCATAACAACATGAATGGAGCTGGAGGGTATTATACTAAGTGAATTAAGTTAGACAAAGAAGAACAAATACCATATTTTACTTATATGTTGAATCTAAAACACACACACACACACATGCACAGATCCACACAAAATCAAACAGTCTCAGAAATACAGAGAACAAACTGGTGGTTGCCAGAGGGAAGGGGGTTTGTGGGGTTGGGAAATAGCTGAAGAGGATTAAAATTTACAAACTTCCAATTATAAAAGAAATGTCACAGGGATGAAAAGAACAGCATAGGGAACATAGTCAATAATACTGTAATAATGTTGAATGGTGATGTTAAAGCACACCAGCTGGTCTTAAGGGTTATCTTGCTCCACGCTGACTCACTCGTTACTTGCTGACATCAGTCCCTTATTCTGTAGCAGACAGACCACTGGCCTTGAGGAGTGAAGGAAGGACTAAAACTTTCCCAGGCCCAGAGAGGCCAACAAGTCTGTTTGAAGTTGCTGAGGCTTTTTGATTAGCCTAGCATTTTTTTTTAGCAGTTTTTTTTCTTTTCTTTCTTTTTTTTTTTTTAGGTCACACAAATGATTTTACTAGCTTCCCTTGTGTACCTGCAGGCCTTCCCCTCCTTTGCAGAAAAAAAAAGAGCATTCTTGCATGTCACAAAACAGAATCTGGACTGCTTCACACTGAGAGAACTTCTGTAGCTGGCACCATCGAGTCTGCATGCAATCAAGAAATGTTGCAGACCACTGCACTCCCTTTACTGATTAACTACCCTAAACTCCAAGCAAACGAGCAAACAAACAAAAACAGCCTTGGGCCAGGCAAAAAACCCTGGAGTTGGCTTTTGGACAAGAGTCTGCCAGCCTATTGACTAAAGTTCAAATTCCTTTCCATTCAAAACTTCTCTTGAGTATTGGCCTTTTGAGTGATAGGCAGCAAACTTGGGTTTAACAGTGGAGGTGCTGACTACATTTATCATGGTGAGCACTGAATAATGTATAGAATTGTTGAATCACTATGTTGTGCACCAGAAACTAATGTAACACTGTATGTCAACTATACTTCATTAGTAAAGCTTTTTAAAAAGTATTAAGAGGATTGATTGGAAACCACAAGAATTGAGAGGGAATCAGGAATTCAGGCAAAGCTGATTGATGAAGTTCATACCCTACACAAGACCAGTCTATTAAGACTGAAAAGTGGCTGTTTTATCTAATGCAGAGCAAACAGCATAGAGAGTCAAGAAAAAAAATGAAGAAGGGGCAATGTTCCAAAAATAGAACAAATCAAATCTCCAGACACTGATCTTAATGAAATGGATATAAACGACTTACCCAATGTAGAGTTTAAAATAATAGTTACAGTCGCTCATGGAAATCAGGATAGCAATGCATAAAAATGTGAGAATTTCAACAAAGGAATAGAAAATATTAAAAAAAAATAGAAAACAGAGGCAGAGGGTTCAAGACAGCTGCATAGGAAGATCTGAGTTCACCTACACTCATGTGCACAACAAATCTATATCTACATATGGAATAATCCCATCTGAGGGGGTCCTAGAAATTGGATAAAGCCTCCATAACAAGGGACAGGACTGAGATAGAAGAAACAGAGTTACAGTCTGGAACACATCCAAGGTTCTGTATTCTATGGTTGGGAGGGATCTCAAAGGTATGGAATTGTTTTCTGAGGGGTAAGAGATTTGAGCTCCATGTCAGGTGCCCCAATCCTCAGATTCTGCACAGGAGATCTGAACACCCAAAACATTTGGCTTTGACAATTAAAAGGGAGTGCATCCTGGGAAATTATAGAACAGTAAAGAAAAGAAAATCTATTCTTAAAGGGCTTACATGCAGACTAACTTGGCCCTGAAACCATTTCAAAAATATCAGATCTTGCCATTTGCCTCAACATGGGATCATCCTAGAGTACAAGTGAAATAAATCAGACAGAGAAAGACAAGTATCATATGGCTTCACTTACATGTGGAATCTAAAAAACCAATGAACAAACAAACATACAATAAACAGACCCTTAAACACAAAGAACAAACTGGTGCTTATCAGAGGGGAGATGAAGAGATGGATGGGTGAAATAGGTGAAGGGAATTAAGAGATACAAATTATAGTTATAAAATAAATAAGTCATGGAAATGAAAAATACAGCATAGGGAATATAAGTAATAACATTGTAATAATGTGTGATGACAGATGGTGACTACAGTTACTGTGGTAAACACTGAGTAATGTATAGAATTGTCAAATTTGTATGTTCTACATTTGAAACTCACATAACATTGTTTGTCAACTATACTTTGATAATATTTTTTTTAAAGAGTTGTACAAAAAATGAAAAGAAATGGTGATTTCAATAATCTTTTATAAGGCAAAAGAAATTTTAAATATGGTAGCAAGAATAATGCATAAAGTTTCTTCAATAAGCATGCAGTTTCAAGGGTCTAAAAATATGTAGACAAGTACATTACCTCAGAGTATGGAAGTACAGTGATAGAAATATTAATCAATTTATTCAAAAAGCTCTATATCTTTATATTAATTCTATAGGTCATTCAGGCTCTCTCAAAAATTTTCAGTTCTTACTTTGAGCCATTTCTCATGGCAATTTTAGAATTTTTTTATCGACTAGAATCCTTTTTGTTGTCATTTCCCTTCTCCTTTCTGCAGTACTGAAGTTTAAAGGGGATTTTTAATAAGCCAGTTAAAGCTCCCCAAGTGATTGCTTTTGAGCAAATCCCCAACTTTTACCTTGTTTACACTTAATTCTGGGCTTGAGTAATTCCACATATAGCTCAGTCTCCATAGTAACTTCAGTACTTTCAGTTCTTATTTTTGTTGAAACCTTTTTTTTCTCTGCCTTTCATTATTTTCTTTGCTCCATTTTTAAAGTATTTAGATGATTTTTACAATCTTCTTCCCTATTTCTACCTCCTAAAATTTTTCTAACACTATTAACTTACATCTAAGTTGAAATTAAGACTTGTATACAAATATACTGTAATTGTTCTTTGGCATGATTTGTGAGAATGTCATTTACCATGGTAACTTTGTCACATCTGTTGAATATTTGTAGCCCCAGGATATTTTACATGGAATAATTTCTGAATGAAAACAAATTCTTATAAAGCCATAAAATTTTTTATTATCGGGGCGCCTGGGTGGCTCAGTCGTTAAGCGTCTGCCTTTGGCTCAGGTCATGGTCCCAGGGTCCTGGGATCGAGCCCCACATCGGGCTCCCTGCTCAGCGGGAAGCCTGCTTCTCCCTCTCCCACTCCCCCTGCTTGTGTTCCTTCTCTCGCTGTATCTCTCTCTGTCAAATAAATAAATAAAATCTTAAAAAAAAAAAACCAGATTACTGTTTAAAAAAAAAAAAATTTTATTATCTTCTGTAAAAAGTACCACATAGTCAAGTTTGTTTGATGGTGGTTGGTTTTTGTTGTTTTTTTTTTTTTTTGTCAATCTCGAAGTTACTACTTATACCAAAATTACATTGTAATAGAAGACAAAAAAAGTAGATAGAAAAATAATCACTGTGAGTGATAAAACAGCAATTCCATGCATATGCCATTCCTGGTGTAATAAGTAATAGGAAGTAATAGGTGTTTAGCAGGGGGTATGTGTGAATGCAACACAAATTATTAGGTTAGACATTTACAAAACAAAAAATGTAAGAAATTTTGCAAAAGAAATTGATTTTGTATGAGAAATCAGATTTTCATACTGATTCTGCTACATGGAAACAATCATTTTATTATTAAATAATATGGCAAAATTAGCCAGAATCTTGTCAAGACAAGAAGAAAAACCAGTATGAGGTAAGCAGAACTCAGATCTATAACTTCATTTAAATAGGGGCCTATAAATCTTGCTGACAATATATAGCCCTTAAAAAATTATAGGCAATAGTCTGTGAAACCTTTATAGAAAGTGTTTCTAGTCAGGTTTATTCTACATGTGTCAATCCTAAATTTATCTTTCTTTCAGTTGCAATGAAAGAACTTCATTTCAATATATCTTAAGCAAAAGTAGAAACTTTCTCTCACATAATTGAAACATATAAAGCAAAACTAACTTTAGACACAGATAGATACAGAGATTCAAACAATATCATCTGGGCTCACTCTCTCATCTCTCAGATAAACTCATTTCAAGTGGCAAGCATCATGGCCATTGGCAGTCCAACTTCACATTATTTTCAAATAGCAAATTCAGAATGTAGGGCTCTTCTTCCCTGAAATCTGTCAGCTTTCCAGAGACAGCTCTGGTTTGATTAGTTTAGACTACATTGGACCAATCACTGGTCATAGGACCATAGGGTAATCTGATTATATGTCATCCACATGGTGGGAATGATTTTTAACAGAAGAAACACCAGGTAAGCACCAAAATAAAATAAAACAAATAGTAGATATCTATTACAGACTTGGACTTCATCTATTTCTGAACATAAATTACCACATTTATGGGTTTTTAATTAACACTCACCACATAAAAATTGCTTTTTCTTAATAAAAATGTTACATAAATGGTATATTTTCCTCTCACAGTGCCACAAATCAATTCCTCTAGTCACATTTTAAGTAATGATTGTACATAAATCATAACAGAGAAATATATAGATGTATTTTATTTTTTTATTTTTATTTATTTATTTTTTAATAGATGTATTTTAGAAGCATGTCCAAACTTTTATCTTCATTTCTACTTTACCACATTCTTCTGTTGCTAAACAAGTATGTTTATTTTCACTTAAGCTAATTTTTACATCAGAATTTTTCTAGCATTTCCCCATTTTGTCTAAAAATATAAATTGTTCTACTTATTAGCTAATATTAAAATCTTCCATGCATAGGATATGAATTATTACAAACATCATTCCTTAGTTAATAATTAAAGTGTCAACTGTGTAATCTTTAGGCAGACATTTGCTACTATCACCTGATAACTTTTCCTTCAATGTTGTGTAGTGTGTCCTACTTTCACTATGCAGGCTTCTGACTTTTACTTCTCCAGAGATATAGAAAAGAAAAATGACAAAATGAAGATATAGAATAGCTTTGTTTTCATCATTATTCCAATATCTATACATCTTAAATGGTCAGTGAAATTGCCAAAAGAATGTAGAACATCTTTCTTTTTTTTAATAATTATTTTGACAAAGACCTCATCCAATATTATTTTTTCAAATATTTTCTAAAACTAATATCACCTTATTTATGAGTTCTTTGCAACTGAGAACATGATTTGATGTATATTAAAGCAAACCATATAGCAAAATGGTTTAAAGGTAAACACTAAAGTCAGTCTATTGAGATCAAATCTAAGATCAAATCTAGTGGAAATTTAACACAAAAAATTTCCTTTGTTGTTAACATTACAATTAGTATTTTAACCTATCACATTAATTAGTTGATTCTGCACAAGAGGGATAATTCAACCAATTTCAAATAAAATCAAAATTACATATGTATATATAATTTCAAATAAAATTGAAATTATATATATATATTTATAACTACATGTATAGCTACATTAGTTTCAGGTATATAGCACAGTGATTCAACATTTCTATGATTTATGCATGCTTAACAAGTGTAGCTACCATCTGCCACCATACAACATTATTATTATATCATTGACTATATTCTCTATGCTATACTTTTTATTCCTAAAGACTCATTTATTCTATAACTGGAATCCCATGTCTCCTACTCCCCTTCACCCATTTGTCCATCCTCGCACCCCCTTTCCCTGATAGTCATCAGTTTGTTCTCTATAGTTCTCATTCTGCTTTTTGTTTATTCACTTGTTTTATTTTTTAGATTCCAAATATGAGTGGAATCATATAGTATTTGTCTTTCTCAGAAAATATTTTAATAATTAAATAATATCAACATCTACCTAAAACATATTTATTATCCTTAGAATTTTTAAAGAATATGTTTAGGGTATCTCATGAAAATTTAGAAAGATTGTATATATTTTCAACAGCTGCTAATTATGCTTTGACATGTTGCAAATTTGTTTTAAGATTGTCATTGTCTTGATGTGACATTGGAGTAACTTGATTTTGGAAAGATATAATGTGCCATTATTTGGCTGGAGTTTTATTTGTCCTCTTGGCACACCTTAGAACAGTTCATAACTTCCAACATAAATGAAGTTAAATTATCTCTGTTAATGATTTATACAAGACCTTGAACCATAGCACTTATTTTTAAGCAAATAAGGGTAGTCTCTCATTGCTTACAATGTTATTTTGATGGTTTCAATATAGAACTACAAAATACAAAATGACTAATTTGTTTTGGGCAAGATTCTGATCTATTGAAATATTTTACATTTTATATTAACATTGATCCAAATGTTTAATTGCATACACATTAGCACATGCATTCTTATATTCCATACTTTAATAAGCCATGTTTTTCAAAATGTTTATATGTGATTATACATATCGATAGGTGTGTATATGCATGTATATGTATATATACAGAAATATTATCAGTGCTCAGAACAATTTAATAAACTGTATCCTCATAAAACCTTTCAACATAAAGTAATCAAGCAATCTGGGAAAGGAAATCTACTATCCAAAGGGAGTAAAATCACAATCTTGAAGAGATATCTGCACTCCCATGTTCATTGCTGGCATCACTCACAATAGCCAAGATATGGAAACAATCTAAGTGTTCACTGACAGATGAATCTATAAGGAAGATATGAAATAAACACATTGGAATATTATTCAGTTTTTAAAAGGAAGGGATTCCTGCCATTTGTGATAACATGGATGAACTTGCAGGATATTATGCTAAGTGAAATAAGCTATACACCAAAAGATAAATATTACATGATCTCACTTATATGTGGAATCTAAAGAGAGGGGGAGAAAAAGCTGGACTCATAGCAACAAAGTAGAGTAGAATGGTGATTACCAGAGGCTGGGGCATGGGGGAAAAGGGAATAAAGAAAAGAGAGATGAGGAGGTGGGGCAGAGAGAGAGAGAGGGAAGAAGGACGTTGCCAGAGGGGAGGAATGGGGGTGATGGAGAGGTACTGTTTAATAGGTACAGAATTTCAGTTTTGCAAGGTGAAAAGAGTTCTAGAGAAAGATGGTGATGATGGATTTACAAAAATAGGAATATACATAATACCACTGAATTACAACTAAAAAATGGTTAATATAGGAAGTTTTGTTACATGTATTGTACCACAAGAAAAAATTGGTGGGTGCCTGGGTGGCTTAATTGGTTGGGCGACTGCCTTTGACTCAGGTCAGGATCCTAGAGTCCCAGGATCGAGAGCCGCGTCAGGCTACCTGCTCCACGGGGAGTCTGCTTCTCTCTCTGACCCTCCCCCTTCTCATGCTCTCTCTCGCATTCTCTCTCTCTCTCAAATAAATAAATGAAATCTAAAAAAAAAAAAAAAAAAAAAAAATTGGAGAAAAATTGGGAAAAAAATTTTTTTTCAGCCTCTGGTTTAAAAAGAACATATAAACGGGGCGCCTGGGTGGCTCAGTCGTTAAGTGTCTGCCTTCCGCTTAGGTCATGATCCCAGGGTCCTGGGCTCAAGCCCCCATCGGGCTCCCTGCTTTACGGGAAGCCTGCTTCTCCCTCTCCCGCTCCCCCTGCTTGTGTGCCCTCTCTCGCTGTGTCTCTCTGTCAAATAAATAAATAAAATCTTAAAAAAAAAAAAAAAACAATTTTCCAAACTCTTAATATTGCAAATAAAAAGTGATTTTAGGGAAAAATTATTTCCTTAAAAGAGGTAGTCCTGTTCCTTAAAGTGCTCTATCTACTTGTTAGGATTTCTCCCCCAAGAGTTAAAAAAAAGTTGACTACATTTCAGAGTTCTATAAAGTAGTTTTTCTGTCAGTGAAAGTAATCTTACACAAGAATAAAACTGACATTTGAAAAATTATGATTGTCTTCCTTTTTCACAGTGAAGTCTTTTAGAGTGTAGTCATTACTGAAAATGTATGTTTCAAAGTATAAAGTCAGAGGAACATTTTATAATGCAGATTTATTTATTAATTTATTCATTTTTACTCAGCTGCCATGCCATGGATTAACTGTTGTGTTGATAGAAATTTTTGCTACTTGAGATAAATTCAAGGACTAAAAAAAGACACTTAGACAACAAAGAATAAGAATGGGTAGCAATAGAAAATTGTTTCTGATATACCTTTAATCTTTCCCGTCACAGTAACACTGAATTACTGAACTAAAAAAATTTTAAAAATCTTATTTTTAAGTGGCTAACTCCTGGTGCGAAGAACTATACAGCAGTGTCTAGTATGTTCTGAATATCTTAGAAAATAAAGTCACATATATTACATATCTGACATAAGGTAATTAAACATCAAAACCACAGCTACGATCACAAAAAAGGCTAGTAAATATTGCTATATGAGGAGTTTCATTGTATGCAGTAAATGAGAGACAACTTTCTGGCCCCACTCAAAGCAGATACTGACTCTTCTTTCTTAGAAGAATTTAAGTGAATATTCTACATTGCAGGGGTGCCGCTACATGATTTGTTGTGGATAAAAGAGAAATGACTTTCTTGAACCAATTCACTTTGATCAAATCAGTGATCTGTAGAATTGCTCAGTGAGATATCCTACTATCAATCTATTCATTACTCCATGAGATACATTATTTTGCCGCTCAGATTCAGGGAAAAAAAAACATTTAAGAGAAAACTCTTGGAAAAATACATTTCTTGATACTTTAGAATATCTGAGACTATCCTGATATTTCATACATTTTATGAACCCTAATTTATTTCTCAACAATTGATCTACGTATAAAGGATTTAAGCCTTGTTTAATTATTGACCTTTATGAAGGAAAGTCATATCTAGAAGATACATGCGGAAGGGTTAAAAACATAAAATTTAGGTGGTAGCTGCGTAGAGTTTTCCTTTTTTATTCTTTCTTTCTTTTAAAGATTTCCCCTGTGGTTCTACACAGAGGTTGATGGAAGACAAAACAAAAGCACTTGATCAGGCCAAGTTCAATGATAATCAAAAAGGGCTGAGACAGAGAAAAAAAGTAATAGCTAATAAACATCCATTTCAAATATGTATCTGGAATAATAAAGGGATAAAAATGTCAAAAGGAAAAGCAGTAAATATAGTGTCCATTTGATCAAAGAGTATAAAAATCTTGAACTCCCAATAAGTAACAAACACAATGGCTTAAATAACATTCTATACACTGAGAAGAATGATATCATTACAAGGAAGACAGCAAAAGTATAACTGTCTTTAAGCTAGGCTATTTAAAAACGCCAAGTTATCACTTCCTGCTGCAGTGCACCGAGAACAGCAGAGCATCACTTTGGTGATATTTCTGCCAAAACTGCATCACCTGAATCTAATCATGAGTACGCATCAAAGCCAAATTAAGAGATATTTTACAAAATAACCAGCCTATACTTTTCAAAGATGCCAAGGTTCTGAAAGACTAAGAAAATCTGAGAAAACTAGAAACAGGACAACTAAATGCAATGTGTTATACTGGATTGGCTCCTGGACTAGAAATCAAAAGCATTTTGCAAAAAAGAACACTGAACAATTTTTGACATCTGAATGTCTCAATGATTAGCTAATACTATATCAGTGTTAATTTCCTGATTTTGATCACTGTAGCTTGGTTATATAAAATTTTTTGTAATGCAAACTGACTTATTTAAAGGAATAAAGGTATTACACTAAACAGCTGATCAAATAGTAGTACACATGTATACATAGAGAGAAATGATAAATGTGGTGAAATGTTAACACTGGAAAATCTTCATGAAGTTTTTATGAGGTTTTTTTTTGTCTTTTTCTTGCAAACTTTCTCTAAGTATGAAATTATCTCAAAACAAAGGGTTTAAAAATGGCATTTGATATCAGAAAAAGAAGAAATCATAACAAGTAGCATAGGACTTCCTTTAAATGCAAAAGGAATGATTTATTTTTGGCTTAAATACTATAATTATATAATACTCAATCTAATAATTTTTTGGAACTTTTTTTTTAGTTTTTTGGAAATTTTAATTGTGTAAATCACTTTGATACCAGTACATATAATAGCATAGGAATATAAAAGATACATTTTAAAAACTGAATGAAATTTTAAAAATAGAAGGAAAACTTGCTTTGAAACACTAATATACTCACATATTAAATAATAATTTTACTATATCATTTGTTTCCTAGAGGATAAGACTTGAAGCTATACTTCAAATGCATGAATTTATATAAACAGCACTGCAGGTGCAATCATGTTTGTTGGGGTTAAAATTTCTCCACACTTGCCCATAATTAAGTGGTAGTAATTTAATATGATTCGGAAATTTAGTCCTCATTTTCAACTAACACCAATTAAGATAATTATATTGTACAGAGAAATTCACTTTTTGGTTTTGGTATGATGAATCACTCATTTCATTTTCATTTCTATTCTTGAAATGTTTGAGTCATGTCACTTTGTACTGTACAGATGTTTCTTCTTAGTTTCAGTTCAGTGGTGAATGAAGTGATTTAAGCAGTCCATCAAACATTGTGTTTCTGTCACACAGAGAAATTGCTATTCAGCAAATTCATGAATTGCAGTTCTAAATCTTTAATATTTACAAACCATCAAAACTTCCAAATCAGTGTGGGAAATCATATTACTTTTCTCTTTAATATTCCATCTCCTAAGGTTTGGTAAAGCACAGATATATAATTCAAACTTTTTTATTCCACTCAGTCGTGATTAAGATGTATACTAGCAATTTGTGTTACTATTATTGTACCTTAAGGCTACAGGACTAAATGCCGGTATTATTTAAAATAAACTAAATATGGTAATTAAAAAAGGTTCAGATTATCACTGCCTTAAATAGTACCAGGTAAGCAAAATATACCATGAATTGTAATTCAAAAAAGCATCTTACAGGGGTGCCTGTGTGGGTCAGTTGGTTAAGCTTCTGACTCTTGATTTCCGCTCAGGTCATGATCTCGGGGTCATGAGATGGAGCCCCACATTTTGTGGGGCTGCTTGAGATTCTCTCTCCCACTTCCTCTGCCCCTCCCCCAACTTGCACACCTGTGAGAGTATGTGCACACTCTCTCAATCTCCCTCTCAATAAATAAAATCTTTTTTTAAAAAAAAGCACCTTACCAATATCATCTAAAATAACTGCAGTTTTAAAAATCATCTATCAGTTATTTCCCATATGTGACAAATAATTTCAGATAGAAAATAAACCTGTTAAATTAGAAGTTATTTGAAGAGCTATTTCTGGAAATTGTTCCAAATGTCAAAGGATAAAGTTCATGTAGTTTATAATGAAATTATACTGCATAGAATTTTTTTAGGTGTAGTTTCCAGTAAGTGTGTTATAAAACTACTAATATAATTCCTGTACTGCACTTTTTCTGCAAGTCTCACAATAACATTGTTTAAGTGTGGTTTTATATGTTTTATTATCAATTTGACTTTATTTTTTTCCATTTCCATATTGAGTGTTCACAATGTGGTAATTGTTAAGGTATTATACACACTAATATTGTAATCTGATGAAAGGTGAGAATAATTATTTAACTATTAACTATTTAATAGTTACTATTTAAGAGGCATTAAATGGAAAACCAAACACTTTGAAGTCCAAAGCATATAAAAATCTAAGATTCTCACTATTCTCAGAGTGGTCTGGTGGAAATATCCCTGAGAAGTCCTAAATCTACTATAAACTAGCTATAGAAGTGAGAAATTTCAACTTTAGGATTTCTGCCTCTTGATCTTTATTTATTTATTAAAGATTTTATTTATTTGAGAGAAGAAAATACAAGCAGGGGGAGGGGCAGAAGGAGAGGGAGAAGAAGACTCCTTCCTGAGTGGGGAGCCCAATGGGATGCAGGGCTCAATCGCAGGACACAGAACCCTGACACCATGACCTGAGCCAAAGTCAGATACAATCG
>NC_138369.1:153810189-153900049 GCF_054177405.1 Leptonychotes weddellii | reverse complement strand
TTTTTTTTTTTGCATTTTGCTATTACTTGCCATCACCTGCTTTACAACAATAGATGTTAACTTTAAGTTGGTTGGATTTTATTTTCATTTAAGTATTGACCTAGTAGCTATTTACATTATAAATTAATTAGAGTATTAGAGATATTGTATCTTATGATCATGATGATCTCTGATTCAAATAAAAGCCTGTTAGGGGCTCCTGAGTGTCTCAGTCATTAAGCGTCTGCCTTCGGCTCAGGTCGTGATCCCGGGGTCCTGGGATCGAGCCCCACATCGGGCTCCCTGCTCGGTGGGAAGCCTGCTTCTCCCTCTCCCACTCCCCCTGCTTGTGTTCCCTCTCTCACTGTGTCTCTCTGTCAAATAAATAAAATCTTTAAAAACAAACAAATAAATAAAATAAAATAAAAGCCTGTCTAATAATTCCCTTTTACAGATCAGTGAAAATTAGGGAATTTCTATTTTTCTCCAAAGTTTCATCTGAATAAAGGTGGGTGTTTCGATAGGCAAAACTATGTTTCAAGGGAGGGACGGGCATGATCCTCAGGTGTCATCTATTAGTCGGCCCTAAATTACTTCTTCTGGCCTTTAGTTTTCGTTTCATGTGGGTCACTTTGGTAAAGGTCTTTGATCTCTTCCATGAGGTCTCTTTGGATCTGATGGTTCTCTATGTCATGTTTGGTTTACATTACGCTTATGTTAGGTTTGTCTTATATACACAGGAAACATTCTATAGTTTCAATTCTATGCTGTGGTTCACAGAACTCTACAAGGCAAAGATCATCACCTCCTACTGGTCAACCATGGGTGTAAAGGAATCATCCTTTTACCAGAGGTGCATCCCAGAAGTTCTATGCAGCTACTCAAGGTCCTGTACAAATACCACATAGCCGTTTCTTACCGGAATCTTGCAGCTTTGTAAACATACAGAGAAGTCCCTCTGTTTTTGAATCCTCCAAAGCTCTCTGGAAATTAGGTCACTGCTTCCCCTTAGGATTTAACACCTTGAAATAGCAGACATAAGCCTCCTTTACGTGGAACAGCCAATTTCTAACTGCCCTTGCTTTCCTAATGAGCCCTTTTCTTCTTTCCTACCTATGCAGTCTGTCTAGTGTCTGGAGTTCCCACACATGTAAAGGCTTTACTCAGATGAAATGTCATGTAGTTTAGGTCAGCTTCTCTAGATGCAAAGCCTGTGATAGCAATTTTTTTTTTTTCCATCTACTCAAGTGATTGTTTAAGGAAGTGCACTGAGGACAATGTGAGAGATAAAGTGGCGGCAGGGGAAAGGAGGGGAATGCTAAGCAAACAAGCATGTGACTCCTCTGAAGACTAGCTTTATTCTAATACCACAAAGAGGTTCTAGAACAAAAATTATACAACACAGTTTATCCTACCTTAAGGCCAGGTCATTTGCTGAGGTCTACAGTGAGAGCAAGGTAGCTTCCATCTGTTGGAGAAGAGTGGCGAGTCTCCCAAGAAAGCACAGCTGTTAGCAACCAAACTATATAGCAGCTGGGGAAGCAGATGCACCAACTCTTAAAGGGGCTGTGGACATCTATGGCAGCATAGTTAATTATTGTTATCCACCTCTTTACCTGAGTTCCCCCAAAGAAAGACCCTAAGATGGAGGGTTAGGTGCAGAAAATGTATTTGGGAAGTGATCCCAGAAAGCACCTAGGACTGCTATCACAAGGAATGATAGCACAAGCAAGTACCCCCAGTAGTCCTTGAATTCCAGACAAATCTTTTCACTTCCCTGATTATGCAGCAGTAATCTTAGCATATCAAGTAAATAATGTTCAATTAACTCTTCTAGGATAAGAAATCCTGTCTTTGGATTCCGACCTATCAGAATGAGGAGCTCACAGTGAAGAGGGAGGTGTTATCATGTTTCACATACTGGAGACCTTGTGTTCTCTGGTGAAAGTATTCTACCTCTGGACACCAGGTTCTCTAATCCCACAAACTAAAAATTGCATAGATGAGGGGCACCTGGGTGGCTCAGCCCTTAAGCGTCTGCCTTTGGCTCAGGTGGTGATCCCGGTGTCCTGAGATTGAGCCCTGCGTCGGGCTCTCCGCTCCATGGGAAGCCTGCTTCTCCCTCTCCCACTGCTTGTGTTCCCTCTCTCGCTGTCTCTCTCTCTCTCTGTCAAATAAAATCTTAAAAAAAATAAAATAAAAATTGCATAGATGAAAACCCAAATTCCTCAGTGGATTAAGAAAATGATGAAGACAAGGAGCATTTCTACTTCTACTTTTTGGTTCCCAAGATCTTGTATTTTAGTTACTTGAAACAAAGCAGCAACAATATAGGTAGTTGTTGGTTTAACAGTGTACCTCATCTCCACATCATAAATTCATCGAAGTAACACTTTTCCTGAGCCTTTAAAAGGGCCACCTCAAAGATCTGTCAGGTCAGCAGCGGAGTAATATGGGCAGGAAGAGTTGATCCCATGATCACATGCTCTTCATTGCTTTGCCTTCACTGTAAAGTGATTCCTGGGGTCTGAGGCCATGTTATGTGTGATCCCCTGACCCCAAGTCCTCAGAGAGTGGTACTGGCAAAGTGAATCTGAACAGTATATTCCAGAATATGTGACAATCCCAGTAAATACAAATTGTTACTCATCTCTCTTTTAAGAAAGAAAGGATCCAATATAACCAACTTGCCACATGTTGATTCTTTGAGAGATGGTAATATATTAAAAGTTAAAGGCTCAGGAAAATAACCTCAAGATGGGTCTGAGGATCACAGAATTCAAAGTAAAAGAATGTGGGCCAGAATGATATGTATCACCTGGTCTCCACATTCCAAGAGACCCATTGTAACATTTTGGGTCTCAGGTACAAATCCCTGAATCTAAAAATCCTCAAGAGATCTGGATATTCCTTTCCTCAGTGTTTTGTTGCTCTGCTAAATAACTGCATGGTTGGGGGAGGAAAAAATATATGTATATTTATACACACATGCATACACATACTTGTAGTCACATTGCAGCTTCTTTCTCAAGAGGGCCAGATCTCTTCTTCAACTGATGGCCTCTGAGATTGAGAACAAGCTCAGTATTTAAACAGAGTGTAGGGTAGTGATTTTTCCATATTCTCACTTATTATATTTCAATTGTATTAATAATAAAAAGAAAATATTAAATAATATATTTCAATTATTTCTTTAATTTTTATGGAGGCACTTTTTCTACAATAAATTTCTTATTTCTTATCTCTCAATAGGTTATAATTGGATTTCCTAGAGCTACAGAATACTTCCTTTTTTAAAAAAGATTTTATTTATTTATTTATTAATTTAATTTATTTATTTGAGAGATAGCACAAGCATGCATGACGGGGGGCAGGTAGGAGCAGAACTTCTTTATTCAAAACTTTAATTATGTAGTTAGTTGAATATTGACACATTATTATGATACATAATGTATCGAGTTGTGGCTATGTTCAGATTTAATCAAGAATGGGTGTTGAATAAAGTACTTTTTCCTGATCAAGATAATCACATGCTTTTCTACTTTATTTTTTAAAGCTTTTATTTATTTATTTTTTAAGTTTTTATTTAAATTCCTAGTAACACAGAGTAATATTAGTTTCAGGTGTACAATTTAGTGATTCAACACTTACATACAACACCCCGTGCTCATCACAAGTGCCCTCCTTAACCCCATCACCTATTTAACCCATCCCCCACCCTCCTCCCTTCTGGTAACCATCAGTTTGTATTCTATAGTTAAGAGTCTGTTTCTTGGTTTGCCTCTCTCTTTTTTTCCCCTATGATCATTTGGTTTGTTTCTTAAATTCCACATATACAGGCACAGGAAGAGATGCTTAACATCACCCATCATCAGGGAAATACTAATCAAAACTACAATGAGATATAACTTCACACCTGTCAAAATGGCTAAAATCAACAACACAAGAAACAACAGGATGTGGAGAAAAGGGAACCCTCTTACACTGTTACTGGGAATGCAAACTGGTGCAGCCACTGTGGAATACAGTATGGAGGTTCCTCAAAAATTTAAAAATAGAACTACCCTATGACCCAGCAATTGAACTATTAGGTATTTCCTCAAAGAATGCTTTTCCATTTTAAATTGAACTATTTATTTGCAGTGTATTTGCTTTCCGATTGTTTCATTCTAGTGGGAGATTGTTTTGATTTATGTCATAAAAGCATTGCCCAAGACAGTAAGCATAACCACATCAAAAGTAATTTGAAGTTGGGCGCCTGGGTGGCTCAGTTGGTTAAGCGACTGCCTTCGGCTCAGGTCATGATCCTGGAGTCCCGGGATCGAGTCCCGCATCGGGCTCCCTGCTCAGCGGGGTGTCTGCTTCCCCCTCTGCCCTCTTCCCTCTCGTGCTCTCTGTCTCTCATTCTCTCTCTCTCTCAAATAAATAAATAAAATCTTTAAAAAAAAAGTAATTTGAAGTTAATTTTTATAAAGACTGAAGAAGTCACACATGATTTGTGAAACCTCCCAAAGATGTTTCAAAAATTATCTCCTTCAAAAAAGGGAGAAGAATATGACAAAGAAAAGTATCTGTAAGGGTACCAGTTTCCAGTTATAAGATAAATAAGTTCCGGTGATATATTGTACAGCATGATGACTATAGTTAACAATATTGTATTGTATGTTTGCAAGTTGCTAAGAGAGTAGATTTTAAAAGTTCTCACCACACACAAAACTAATTGTAACAATGTAAGATGTTGGATGTGTTAACTCACCTTATGCTGGTAATCATTTAACAAGGTATGCATATATCAAATTATTACATTGCATACCTTGAACTTACACAATCTTACATGTCAATTATATCTCAGTAAAGCTGGGGGAAAAAAGAAAACAAGATAGCCTAAAATTTTATGTGAAATTATATGGAAGAATATAAACCAATGACTGGAAAATTTCCTTTTGTGAACAATTAATTTTGTTTTACATCCAGAGCAGGTAGGAGACTCTTGGCTGGTAGGATGCTGTTGGCTGGAGAATACAAGGCTGAGTGGATCTAGCTTCCTCTCCTTCTTTCCCCCATTGGCATTCACAGCAGGGTGAGAATAACAATTGCATATGGGGATGGCCAGTCCATCAGGAAATGTTGAAGCTTCCTGCCTGGAGAAATTGACGGATGTTTCCCTTATGACTTGAACTCTCCTTTCTTCATTATAACAGACTTACTGAGCCCACTGACAAAAAGGAGAAAGAAAAGAAAGAAAGAAAGAAAGAAAGAAAGAAAGAAAGAAAGAAAGAAAGAAAGAGAAAAAGAGAAAGAGAAGGAAGGAAGGAAGAGAGGGAGGGAGGGAGGGAGGAAGGAAGAAAGTAAGGAAGAAACTTATTACTAGATTTATGTCAATCTTGGAGACAAATCATTTCATTTTAAATATATTTGTTTTGTTTTAAAATAACAAGATTAAAAAAGGATGACCAGCATACCCAATGTTATTTATGTTATTTCTCACTGTGCTGTTAGTAGAGATGTAAAAAGAAGATAAGAAGTCCTGACAGGTCCGGAAGCAAGACTTCATGGAGGCCCAGGTGGAGCCCGTTCAGTCTCTGGCTCACAGCAGGCTGGAGACTGGCAACTCTAACGAGAAAACAAGGATGTATTTCACAAAATGCTGGCAAGGGCAAGCAACCAGAACCGATCCTGGCAGCCTATCCCTAATTTGAAAATGGCATATGCTGATATCCTTTGGCCAGCTCACACATGACAGATGTCTTTTAACCAGGTCAGACAAACACAACACGAAAGACACGATTTGTGCTTGCACTAGACTGTGGTCTGCATTCTCGAACAGAAAGTCTGTTTCAGGAGCAGGCCATTTCCCTACCCTTACCGTGGGATCTCCCTCTTTTCTCCATTTGTGCATGTTGTTTTTGATTTTGTTATCATTTTAAGAACTCTCTTTTCCATGATGAAACAGTTTTATGTAACTTTTAAGATCATTTATATAATTTTGAAATTGGTTTTGATTTGATCCCTTCTTTTCCTTTTTGTTCTTCTTTCTTTCCATAATAATATTTCCTTGAGTGCCTAGTATGTGATAGGCATAGTGTTTGGGGATCACAGGTGACAATAAAATGGGATCTTTGTCTCTGCAAAGCTTAAAACGTACTATATCAGAAAGGAAGTCAGTCAGATCATTAAAATACAGTGAAATATATTCTATGGTGAGACAATTCAGAGATACTATGAAATGCATCCACCTGTAGACATTGGGAAGTTTTCCAGAGAAAGTGACTTACTCTGGTTTTCTTTTGCAAAATACAGCAAAGATGTATGAATGGGACAGCAAAAAATGTAAAAGTTAGTACAGTAGTGCAGCAATAAATGATACAAAGCTAAATTAACATATAGGCAGAAGGGAAGGATGGAAGTGGGTAGATTTGAGAGACATAGCACAGTAGAGTGAACAATACTCAGTGGCTGGCTGGATGTGAAGGCGAGGTAAAGAAATGGCTACAGATGATACAATTAACAAACGACATTTGAAGAAGGTAATTATAGTGTCTAAAAGTGACAATGTTGAACATCTATAATATACAGGAACTTCTACTAACAAGCCAAAAAAGAACAAGAAAACCAATAGTGAAACTGACAAAATTAGAACAGGCAGTTTAAAAATGTGACACACCACTTCATACTATTAAATTATCAAATTTCAAAAAGTTGGAAAAAAACACCAGAAACATGGGGAAGAGAAAACTGTGCTCTGTCATTCAGATTTTGAAATAAGACTACTTGATCAAGATCACACTACAAAATTCTGCCCCTGGGTATAGAGCCCACTAAAATTCTGGAACAGGCCCATAAAAGAACATACATTGTGCTGTTCATTCTAACATTAGCTGTTGGAGGGGAAAATGAGGCATAAAGTAATCAACTAGGCATTGACACTGCTGGATTACTTTGTTGTACTCCAGTGTTGTCCTCAATAACAATATACAACTTGGTCCTCCTTGTTTCATATATAGGGAGAGCATATATGTTCTCTATATATATGTATACATATATAGAGAATATATATATTCCTGATGTTGCTGTGTAATTTTATTTCCTTCTAGTAGGAGAATTATATTGCTTTGTTACATTAACAACTAACTAGGGTTGTGGTTTGTTTTGGCCAAGGAAATAAGAGCAGAAGTGACAAGTCTGCCAATTCTGAGTGAAAACGTTAATAGCCATTTTGCAATTTCATCAGGTTTCTGGGGTTGAACTTTTTGATTATATTCCAGAATATAGAAGCTACCTAGAGGAGAGCTGTGAAAAGCCCTGCAGATTTTGAGCACTGGGTGTTATGCACAAACAATGAATCATGGAACACTACATCTAAAACTAATGATGTAATGTACGGGGATTAACATAACAATAAAAAATATGGTCAAAAAAAAAAACCCAAAGAAATACACAAGTGTCATTTTAAGCCTCGAGTGTCATTGTGATTACCTGTTTGGTTATTGGTAGTTTCTAGCACTTACAAACTCCTGAAGGTCAGAGAACATTTTACTCATCTTTGTGTTTCCAGCAAATAATAGTTCCTGGTACCAGATATATATTCAGTGTATTTTAAAAGAATTTATATTATCCCAGCATCGTGTTAGCTTTTCAGTAATAATCGCCCTATGAAAGAACCAACAGATAGTCAAGTGTCACTCCTCAGTTCCTCTTGCATTGTAGATTTTGTGATTTAACTGTCTTATGTCTTGGCTCTTTTATTATGTTTCTGATGATAAAAGAATGACAAGTGTAAGGCGGGTATGGAGTGCACCTTTCATGTGCAAACCAACCAATCCAGAGCCCATAGTAGTAAACTACCTGCTTAATCAAGCTCTTACAGGTTGGACCACTACCTCTTTACCCAGTATTACACCAGAGCCAGGGGTATTGAGTTATTGATAACTCAAGACAGCCTCTACACTCCAGAGCCCCCTGAAATTATTCAAAACTAGACAATCCTATGCTGCTTATCCTGGTTTCCCTTTGCCTTTACCATGGAAACCCTGAGACAAGCTCTTGTCCATGCTTTCCTATTGCTCTTTCTGCCTTCTGACTGATCCTGGTGCTTTCCCATGTGGTCCTGCATGGCATGGTATGCTCCTTCCTGTTGGAAAGTGGGAGCAAAAACTAAAAACTAAATTTTCAATAGCAATTATCTCCTTGTCTGTGAAGGCTCAATAAAAATAAAAACCGTACTAAATATTAAACCCTACATTTTAAAACATATGTATGCATATATACAAGTACTTGTGTGTATCTGTCTGTATTGTATGTATTATATATAGTATCTTAGGTTGAAAGGGTTTTTATAGCACAAATCAACTATTGTATTACTCCTCTCTTCTGTTAACCAATAACACTTTGTATATGTATAAGAAACAATTTAGTCTTACTAAATAGTTTATTCATTTTGTGATTTTCTTGGCCTTCTAAAATACCAGTAAAAGTCATTTGAAAATTATTTCAAATAGGTTTATAGACTTCTTAAAAATAAACATATGGCATCTTTCTGTTGCAGGCATTCCTTCCTGTTTTTTATTCTTTTTAAATTTTTTTTCCATCTTTTTATTGTGGAATAGTAAACATATCATAAAACTTATCATCTTAACCAATTTTAAGTATACAGTGGTATTAGACATATTAATAATGTTGTATAACCATCCACACCATCCATCTCCAGAACCCTTTTCATCTTGTAAAACTGAAACTTTATTCCAATTAAAGAATAACTTCCAAGTTTCCCTCCTCCCAGCCCCTGAAAACCATTATTTTACTTTATGTCTCCATAACTTTGACTCCTCTAAGTACCTTATAAAAGTGGAAAAATACAGTATTTGTTCTTTACTGACTGGCTTCTTTCACTTAGCATAATGTTCTCAAGTTTCATTCCTGTTGTAGCATATAGTAGAATTTTCTTTTTCAGGTTGAATAATATTCCACTGTATGTTTATATTTTTTTGCTTATCCATTCATTCTTCAATGGACACTTGGGCTACCTTTAAAAAAATATATGACTTAAAAAACCCATAGGTTTCTTGGTAAAAATAAAGGTAGTCCTTTTATTTTCTAGAACTATTTGTAAGTCTTTTATGAAAATAACTTACCAATAAGAATGAAGTAAATAGTTTCAAACTCATTTTTCAATAGATTACGGTATGTCATTAAGGATTAAGATGAGAATTGAGGTCAACAATCAAGTTTCTATTACATATATAAGTCTTTCCTAAAAGAAAAATAACTTTAGAAGCTTTTGTAATTCTGCCAAGACCTAGTTCTATAAATTGATATCTATCTCCACTTGAATGTCAAATCTTAGCATGTCTTCATTCAACCTCACTCCCAATCAACTAGCATTACCATTCACTCATTGCATAGGACAAAACATTGAAACAATCCTTCTTTACTTTCTTTCCACAGCAATATTCATACAATTCTAGAATGTGTCTTCTTTACCAAAGTATATGTTAGAAAAATTACCACAACTTCATATAACTTATTTTCATATTTGTCTAGGCCGCTATTTTTTTTCACTGTTTTCCTTTCTTCTGAACTAAATTATTGCAATAACTTCTGTCCAATCCCTATAGCATATTTCCCACATGGGAAGTATGAGTAAATTGAAACACTAACTAACCAACCCAAAATTGTGTAAAATCTAAACTCCTTACAAGAAAATACTAGGCCTTGCACAAATATCCCCTGCTAACTATCCTACTACACTCATCTCCCTTCTATGTTCCTTGCAGGTCTGCAGTAGTACTGAGAGCTCCTTGAAGCAAGAAAACTTTCAGTAAAATCAGCCACCATAGCATGGATTAAGCAATGATATTGAAATACCAGGCTGACGTCTCATTGTCAACTTCCTGTGAATCCTCAAGCAATCTCTAAGAAATGTTCTGGTTATACCTGAACAGATACGATATTTTGGCACGTGAAAGCAATTATGTTCAATCCTTTTTAATTCCTCATCTTTAGGGTTCCCTTGGCTTTCATATCAAGTGTCAAACCTAACCAACTCAAATTCCAGCATTTCTTCAATAATGTAAGAATCATATATTGTATAGGGATCATTATGTATTCAGTAGCTATAATGGAAGAGAATAAGAAAAGCTTATTTTCCAGGCTAGGGATGTACGGGAAAATTACAGATGCCATAGGTAACCAGAAATTTATGTCAAGCCTCCCTCTTCCTGAATCAAATTCCCAGAGTCAAGGAGGAAAAGTGAATAGAATGAGGAGGGAGTCCCATGTTCACGGGTTTTATTTATTGCTCCCCTTTCGGGGATATCTTCTAGAATTATGAGTTTCCAAAGATACAGACCATAGTACCATATGCCAGAAACAAATTTGGTGATCAGATAGACAAGACATCTGCAGAGACCAGAAGACTCAGAAGACAGTGACTGTTTCTTGATCCATCAATGCAACCCTTCCTCTCCTTTGGGGACATGTCACATAACCTTACTCTGCTCCATCTCCTTCCTTCCCATGCTGATATCATACAGAACACAGTGATTAAATGTTCCTTACATACCTTTATACTAGAATATGTGTTAGAGTTTCTCGCACTGTTTTGATATGAACAATTTATTTTGACATCTGTTTCCTGCACTAGCAACTTGCATTAATTCTCACGGAGCGAAAGCTATGTATCTACAAATTTGAATATAATTATAGATTGAGAGATTCTAAACCAAATATCAATTCAATATAAGTCTGTAGTTGTTAAAGGAAAGTGAGATAATCTCCTCCAATTTTCCATCCACTTAATTATATTTTACAGTGATATAACACTAGAAACCTTGTAAAGAATGGACAGCATATAAAAAAAACCCATAAAATCATAGGGATAGAAAACAATGGTGGCATTGAAAACAATTGGATGTTTTGAGATTTAATAGAGGTCAAACTAGAACTGAGCTTCCTTGAAAGCACAATGCAATGCAATCAGATGCAAGAAAATAAGTTTGCAAAAATTGCTACATATTTATATAAATCTAATTTTCTCTGCTTTTTCTGGTCAAAATAAGAAAATAGACCTTTAGGCTCTTCATCTATGCTTCTAGTTTTGTTTATCTTTTCTAGCTTTGTCCTGTGTTTGTTTACCTTTTGCTTCAATAGATTTTATATATTTTAGAAAATGGTTTCTTGTGCCTATGAAATTTGGAAAGTTAATAGGAATTTTATGAAACTTTACAATGTGAATATTTGCATTTTCTATTTGACAGAAACCTAAAACTGACTTATTTTAATTAGATTTCGATTGGCTTGCATTGTCAGAATATTCCATGGCTTGGGTCAGTAATGATAATAATGAAAATGTCAGTGTTTGTGTTTGTTTAGGACCAATGAATCAATGGAAAAAGAAAAGGTGCCACTTTTACATGACAATATGAGTTAATGTATTGGTGATGGGTCAATGAGAGAGACACTACACTGAAGTTTATTAAATCCGTAATGTTTTTCTTGAAGATTGATGAATCTATAGCTATGATTATGTACTGCTCAATTAATAGCAATAGATTTACTGAATAAAGAACATTGTGCATTCTCCACATAACTTCTGAAACAAACTATTGTGAGTAAATTACTCAAAATGATATATTAACAATTTGAAGAAGGATAAGATATTATGGAGAACTAGGTAAATTTATGGAAAAACTAGGAGTAGGTGCGTGTGTGTGTGTGTGTGTGTGTACGTTTGAGCTGCAATGACAGAAGAGTGTAAAGGAAGAGAGAAGTTCCCTTATATACAAGCCTGCCTATAGATCTAAATCGTATATTAAATGCTATCAAAATAACATGATAAACCACCCAAGTATCATCATTTTCAAATCAAGACAGTGTTCATCAAAACACAGCTTCTTTCCTTCCTTCCTTCCTTCCTTCCTTCCTTCCTTCCTTCCTTTCTTGGCAATATAATGGGTTAATAAACAAAAGTAGAGTTTTATCAAAAGGTATTGAGTTAAAAGGAAATTGAAAACAATGTGAATTTCTTCAATTTATTTCTTGAAATTTATTTGAATGATACTAATCACTAACATATACTCTTCACTGACATTTAAATATAATGAAATATTCAAGAACTGTCTAGAATATAGGTTAATATTTACCAACAAAGTTCAAAGCAGCAATTTTCCTTTGGGAAGTATGGTTAATAATAATTCATTACTGTTGTTTTATCAGAGTTATAATTTGATTTTCTTCCATTTGCTCCTCAAAAATTTTAATTTAAAAACATGTATATATGAAATATGTAAATAACCATATTTCAAATATGAATTTTTTTGAAATTGCAATCTGATTCAGTATGAAACCCATTCAAAAGTTTGTGCTTCACTTTTCCTCTCTATTAATATAATAGCAAATAAAATATGTTTTTTACTAAACTACATATGATTGCCTCAAAATCTGTGCCAAGTTACCCCAGTGTACTTAGACATAGCGCCATGTTATACTCATGTGATTCCATGTATAAGTTGAAAAGCATTGGCATAATTGAAGAAAATAAAATCTTAGATCAATAGACATCTGAATGAGAAAAAAGTTCACTTGAGGACAATAGGGTAAACATTTCTACATTTTATTTAATAATTTCAGTTAACCATTGTAACTTATATTCTTAGGTAAAAGTAACTCATTATGATGTGAATATAGACAAATTGCTTCACTCTTCATAGGTAGGATAAACAAATTATTAAACATCATTGTTAACTTTCACATCTGTGAGCAAGAAACAGGAGCATATTGACAATCCTGTGGTATTTTTATTTAGGAAGGAAGAAATTTTAAGGTTTCAAAATAAATTTTTGGACTATATATACACTATATCTCCCTATTAATTTATTGTCTAAATTTCAACTAATCTAATCTGATTACAGTGTGTTTCTTTTTATTCATTCTTTTAATTAGATAGTAGGGAGAAATTTAAATGAGGTTTTGTTTGTTTCTCTTAATTTATCTCTTTTCATTAACCTATATCATCTGTAGATTGGAAAGAGAGTATGGCTTAAGGTATAAGGCACATTTCTAGAAACAGACTCCCTAGCTTCTTTAAATCCTCCACCCTACCATTGGCTTAGCTGTCTAACTCTGTGTGCATTAATTCACTTCTCTGAAAAAATAGTTCCTTTAACTCTTATTTTAAAATTGAATATGATTCTAATGATGAACTGACATCTGAAAGCACTTAAACTATAACTGGGCACAGGAAAACTTGGTATATACACTACGGATAAAATTCTGTTTGCCCAACACAAGGGTTCAGCATCCAGCAGAGTAGAGGAGGCCCTCAAAATTCCACTGAATTTCTTCACCATCAGGGTCACATTCTCCTTTCCTTGTCATCATGTCCAAGACCTCTGTTGTAGCTGGAGTAAACTCTCAATCAAAACTATGACTAAGAATGTGCATGTTGCTCAAAGACTATAACATTTAAAAACTATATGAAGAAAAAAACATCTATCCCTTGACAATAAATATTTCATGTCAGCATAAAACTACACAATATTAGATATGTATTTACACTTTGAAAAGCTAATCTTCACAGTTCCATGACTAATAATATCAGATATCATTTTCATCTGAAATTATGCTGCTTTGCCAGTTGATACTTCTCTGAGTTTACCTTTTGAATTTGACAGAGGAAATGAACAAGCTAATCTTCTACAATGATTTTGTAATGAAAACGATTAGGACAAAAAGTTGAGATAAAAAAAAAGTTGAGATGATTTTTATTGATGGATACAGTGAACTCTGAAATACATATGTCATGAAACCTAGGGAAAGGTTTTGTTCTGGTTGTGAGGATGCTAATCAATTGCTTAATTGATTTTAGTATGTTAAAAGTTTCAGTTTTGTTTTAAATCTGAGGGAAGACTCCCATATAATATTAATACATGGTCCCTAAATAATCTGTATTTCAAGGACGTTATCTCCAAGTATATTTTGCCTTTTCTCCTTCTTAACTTCCAAAGCATTAGTGATTATTGACAAAAATTTGTATTTTCATAACAGATTGATAACCAATTAATAGATAAGTAGACATATTTCCTTAGGGTAAGAGGTTCTCTGGCAGAGGAGAAATTAAAAATTTTAGTAAGAATAGAAAACAAACTTTAAATAAATGTAATTATAGGGTTAATTGGGAAAAATAATATTTAGCTACTTATAAAATGGAAAATGTGATCTTTATCAGTGATAAATTATGTATTTTAATTAGGGTAACATTAAACCTTAAAACATATGGTTGGTTTTTATGTTTTCTGTATTGCTTTAACAAGATATATATAAAGTATTTAGTTGTTTCTTTTTTGCTTTAACAATACATATATAAAGCAATAGACTAGAGGAAGGAAATTCAAAGACATTCCAAAGAAGAGGAATAAGATGACTAAATTTTAGGAATACTTATATACAAAGATAAAAGATGCTTAGGCTAGGGGCACCTGGGTGGCTCAGTCATTAAGCGTCTGCCTTCGGCTCAGGTCATGATCCCAGGGTCCTGGGATCGAGCCCCGCATCCGGCTCCCTGCTCGGCGGGAAGCCTGCTTCTCCCTCCTCCACTCCCCCTGTGTTCCCTCTCTCGCTGTCTCTCTCTCCCTCTCTGTCAAATAAATAAATAAAATCTTTAAAAAATAAATAAAAGATGCTTAGGCTATTCTAATTGGTGAAGATAACTCATCAGAATGATTTAATTTTCCTTTTCAGATTTGATCAAAAGTTATTCTCTGTCTCCACAAAAACCAAAAGTGGAGACTGGCCTAAAGTGAAGTTCCTATGATTAATTTTGGTATGACACAGTCTTTCTGAAATCAATTGTTACTGAGATATTGTTATTATATCCTCATGTGTTGATATTATTACCATATATACAACATTTTGTGACTATGTCATGGCTCATTGAATTATTCAGTAATATTTTAGCATGTATATTGTAAGACTCTAGGCACTGAAACTATGAAGACAACTAAGGTACAGCCTTTGTTTAAGGAGCTAACAGCCTAGTAAGGAGACATTTATGTGAAAAATTGCAACATAATGTAATAACAAGCTTTGAAATAGATATATGCCTAAGATGTTAAAATTGCACAGAGAAGGAATCTCATTAGTTTGAAAGAAAAGTCAAAGAATCCATCCTATAATGTCAAATTGGCATTATAGTGGTGTCACAAAACTTGAAAGAATTTAAGCCAGGCAAAGAGCAGGCAAAAAATACTGCCATAAAAGATGAGAAGGAGCATATTGATTTTAAGAATTATAAACTCTGTAGTGTACTGTGACTAACAGAAGATGGGGCTTGAGACTGACAAGAGTTTAAGCTAAAGCAGCTGGAAAATCATGGAGGTCTTGTGTGATGTGTTAATAAATTTGGTTATTACCCTGGGGGTTATAGGCAGTCACCAAGGATTTTAAACAATCAAGAGATTTTAAATTTGTGTTTTAGAAAATAAAAATAAAATTATTTGGAGAATGGATCAAGATTGCAAAATGGGTACAAATATCTTTTCTCCCTCCTATCCCTAACTTCATTGAAAAAAGGAAAAAAAAAGATTTCAAAATGAATAAATCAATTGATTAATTGTGCCATTAGAAAAAATGAGAAGGGCGCCTGTGTGGCTCAGTCGGTTAAGCATCTGCCTTCAGCTCAGGTCATGATCCCAGGGTCCTGGAATCAAGCCCTGAGTTGGGCTGTCTGCTCTGTGGGAGCCTGCTTCTCCCTCTGCCTGCTGCTTCGCAGCTTGTGCTCTCTCTCTCTCTCTATGACAGATAATTAAATAAAACCTTAAAAAAAAAAGAAAGAAAAAATGACAAAATGTCACCAGGAGACTATAGTTTTGAGTAATTCCCAAAAGACCAGAAGATTGATGGGAATAATTTTATGCAGAAATAATACTAGAAGAAGCTACAGAACAAGATGACTGCAAGTGACCATGAGGATGCTTTGAGCTGACTCAACCTATAGGAAAAGCTGCAGGGAGTCCTTGATCACATTTAAGGATTATTCACTGGGAAGAACATCAAGACCAGATAACACTCCCTCCTTGCATCCTGGTTGATGAAAGTAGGAGGCAAAATTAGTATTTGCATCCAAATCCTAAAGCTGTGAGTTGGATATAAATTATGGAGAGGCAAGCATTTTCTAACATTCAACACCCTACTTTTTCCACAGTAGGGAAAAGTTGTTTTATACAAACAGTAATTACAACAAATAAAACATGAGAGAAAATTTCAAGTACAAACACAGAATTATGGATCTTCTAATATTTAGAGAGAAGGCAAAACAGTGAAAGAAAAGTAGAAAACTCAACCCATAAGAATAGAAAGTATTTTGAGACATTGCCCAGTTCATTTTTAATTCAAAGTATTTATTATTATTGTGATTATTATTTGCTCTGCACATCTCAAGGTATTAAACAATTAAGGATAAGATGTATATTACTTCAGCAGAGAAAAAAATAAATCACTGCACAATTTTTACTTTTAAAATAAGTGGGAAGAAAAGGGAACTTTGAAAGTAATCTTAGGTTTAAGGAAGGAAAAAAAAAAATCCTAGTATATCCCATCATGCCAAATAGCAGAGGATTCAGAAAGTAGTTTACTCAGAGGATTCATGTAGGGTGTGTAATAAAGGAAATTTCTGTTAGATATGGAGTAGAAGTCAGAGGAGTAAGAAATGTAAGCCACAAATGTAAATTTACATTTTCTAATAGCCACATTAAAAAGAATAAAAAGTAAATTGTGAAGGGGCACCTCGGTGGCTTAGTTGGTTAAGCATCTGCCTTCCACTCAGGTCATTATCCTGGAGTTCCGAGATCAAGTCCTGCAACAGGCTCCCTGCTCAGTGGGGAGTCTGCTTCTCCCTCTAACCCTCTCCCCTCTCATGCTCTCTCTCACTGTCTCTCTCTCAAATAAATAAATATCTTAAAAAAATAAATTGTGGGGTGCCTGGGTGGCTCAGATGGTTAAGCATCTGCCTTCGGCTCAGGTCATGATCCCAGGGTCCCGGGATCGAGTCCCGTATTGGGCTCCCTGCTCAGCAGGGAGTCTGCCTCTCTCTCTCTCTCTCTTATGAATAAATAAATAAAATCTTTAAAAAAAAATAAATAAATAAATTGTGAAAAGATTAATAAATTTTAATTATTTGTTACTAAGCCTTTGAAGTCCAATGTGTATTTTACAATTACAATACATCTCAGTTCACACTAGACACATACCAAGTGCTCATTAGACACATGAGGCAGTGATTATCATATTGTACAGATCTGACTAGAAGTGATAGGATAATATTCCTTCCATCTGGCACATGCATAGCAAGTGAATTGCTTGCTTTCCCAAGCATTGAGATAAGTTCAGTTTCTAGCAAATAGCAGTTCCTCAAAGCCATGTTTTGTATGTATAAATGAATGACAAAAGAAATGCGTGAAAAAAGTGAATCAATAATAAAATACAAGAGTATAAAATATCAAGAAATGGCAAATCAATTGGTATGGTACCAATAAATATGCATGGTAAAAGAATAGGCACAGAAGTTAGATACATTACAAAGAAAATAAAAGATTTTATATGTCATGAGAAGGAGTATGAATCTTATCTTAAACTTTGGGAGACTCTGCAACAGGGGATTCTGTATTAGGACTCTCCCAAGAAACAACCAATAGAAGATTATACATATATATTATATATAATATGTATATATATCATCTGTGTCTCATTTACATATATATGTATTTGTACCCATGAGAGAGAAAGAAAAAGAGAGAGAAAGAAAGGGAAAGGGAAAGATTGTTTTTAAGAAATTGGCTCACAAAATTGTGGAGTGTGGCAAATTCAAAATCGTAAAGGTGGGCTGGTGACTGGAGAGTTGATATCACCTCTGAATTGGAGAATACATTGTGGAAAGAGAATTGGATTTGATTCATTAACTGGTTTATCAAAAGCAGGCATAGAAATCTAAGCCATTATATAAATTTACATTGCAGGCTACTGATATTTCACAGAGAGCCTCTATAATTCATTGTTTTTAAATTGCAGATAGGGTCGGGCGCCTGGGTGGCTCAGTTGGTTAAGCGACTGCCTTCAGCTCAGGTCATGATCCTGGAGTCCCGGGATCGAGTCCCGCATCGGGCTCCCTGCTTGGCAGGGAGCCTGCTTCTCCCTCTGACCCTCCCCCCTCTCATGTGCTCTCTCTCTCTCATTCTCTCTGTCTCAAATAAATAAATAAAATCTTTAAAAATAAATAAATAAATAAATAAATAAATAAATAAATAAATAAATTGCAGATAGGGTAATTGTGATGTGTAGAAAATTCTAAGATCAAAATCATCAAAGCGGTATCTATATATCACCAAATACAGAAAACTGTTGTTAAATATTAGGATTATATTAATTTGGATTATGTGAGTAATTATTCCCACCCCTTTCCTTACTAGAGATGTGTTTTTAATTATATTTGCTTAATTTTATTCTGACAAGACTTTGTCACTTTGCCTACTACAAATCAAACCACTTGCTGCATGCAAGGTTTCAATCAATACAATGCACTTGCAGTTTTCAGAAAGAAGTTATGGCAGAATTTATATTCCACTAGATAACTTAAAAATAAGTTTATTAACTGAACTGCAAGGATTCAGTCTAGCCTGTAAGATAATCTCATGAGAATGAAGCCAGTAATGAATTATTTTTTGCTCACAACTTAAATAGTATTAACAAATTACTAGCTTGGGCACCCGGGTGGCTCGGTTGGTTAAGCAACTGCCTTCAGCTCAGGTCATGATTCTGGAGTCCTGGGATCGAGTACCACATCGGGCTCCCTGCTCAGCTGGGGGTCTGCTTCTCCCTCTGACCCTTCCCCTCTCATGCTCTCTGTCTCCCATTCTCTCTTTCAGATAAATAAATAAAATCTTAAACAAAACAAAACAAAACAAATTACTAGCTTGAAAAAAGTGCCAAAAAAATAAAGTCCTAATAAAACATGAACAATTAATGTTTAAAAATGAAGTTCAAACAGGATTTAATAAAGATCCTTTCCACTAAATTTGTTAACAATAATTCATTCTTTCTGCAATTGAAATAGTGACTCACAGTTTATTAACTACACCCTGGGATTAATTTAAGTACTTCTAGAAATTGTATTAATTTTTTCAGGCCTCTTGGGTACCATTTGAAAAATTCCTACTTAATGTATTAAGCGGTTTTTAAATTATTATAGTACTTACTTGTCTCTTATGTTAACCCTGAACTTTTCAACTATTAGAGATAAATTTAGCCTAGGATATTCTAAGTTGAAATATCAAATAAGAGGCTAATGATGGCCAGAGGTTGATGGATCCCTGAGAGTCAGGCGAGCTTTGCCTTTCCTGATAACTCAGACAGGGTGTATTGTCACCTGGAGGTGATTAGAAACCTTTGCTTCACAGGCACCTAAAGAAGATTTGCTTCCTACCTATTTTCTGTCCTAAGCCTTCAGTAGCGTACAGTCTGCTACCCACACATTTTCTACAAAGTACTTATCTTGAAGAGTTTTTATCTTTTCTATACAATATATTTTAAATTTTTCTTTATTTTTCTGTAATTATTTTAATTATGGCATTTTACAATAATATGTTCTAAACTTTAAATATTTTCTAAGTGATAGGTCAAATATTTTCTAAGAAAGAAAGAAAGAAAAAGAAAGAAAGAAAGAAAGAAAGAAAGAAAGAAAGAAAGGCTATCAAGTCTGGAAGGAAACTTTGAAGAACTCCCCATCCTGGTCCCCACCACATTTTCTAAACACATTCACTGTTGTCTGGTTAGTGTATATTCCTCCAAATCACTTCCTATACCACCCAGTGCATATCATATACATGCATGCATATAAAATACATATCATATGCATATATACACTTTAAGAGACGTATATTATTGAGGTATATGGTGTGTGTGAGTTTATATAAATATATATCATAAACTGTGTGTTTGTCCATACAACAGAATGACCTATCTGACAGCATATAGACATCCCATTCAATCTTTTTAACCAAAGAAAAGGGTTTCATGAAGATAAACTGTAATTTGTTTTTCCAGTACCTTACAGATGGACATTTGGATCAGTTGGATTCTCTTGGATAAAGCTTAAATAAACAATAAGATTAATATCTCAAATGAAAAGAAATGTGGAGGTTGTGTGTTTTCAAGGATGATTAAACCAGGAGCATTGTGACACCATCAAATTACTTTCCATACCTGTGCTTAGCTAACTTCACCATTTTAACATTTCCATTTATGATTACAAGATAATGCAGTTAAGCCTGCCAGGACCTCCTCATGCAGCCACATTCACAGGTAGAAAACAGCAAGTCATTTACACACAACCAACATTCATATCAAGTGCTAATTCCTAAAACTTTGTAATGGTTAATTTTATGTGTCAACTTGAGGACTAAAGGAAGCACAAACATTTGGTAAAATATTACTGGGTCTGTCTGTGGGTGTGTCTCAAGAAGAGATTGGCATTTGAATTAGTATGATTGTGATTTGTCAAAGTAGGGTTGCCAATGGCAACAAGATACCAGAGCAGTGGTCATATGGGAAGTCTCCGTACCTTATCCTCAGTTTTGTTGTGAACCTAAACTTGTTCTAAAAAATAAGTTTTTAAAAAACACATGAAAGAAATAAAGAAAGAAAGAAAGAAGAAAAAGAAAGAGAAGAAAGAAAGGAAAGAGAAGAAAAAGAAAGAGAAGAAAGAAAGGAAAGAAAGAAGAAAGAAAGAAAGAAAGAAAGAAAGAAAGAAAGAAAGAAAGAAAGAAAGAAAGAAAGAAAGAAAGAAAGAAAGAAAGAAAGGCTATCAAGTCTGGGAGGAAACTTAAATGCATATTGATAGCTGAAAAAAGTCAATTTGAAAAGTCTCCATGCTGTATGATTCCACTTAAATGACATTCTGGGAAAGGAAAAACTATGAAGAAAGTAATAAGATCAGTGGTTAACAGGGTTTCAGAGTGAGGAAGGAAGGGATGGAGAGGTGTAGCACAGGGGATTTTTAAGGTAATTAAACAATTCTGCATGATATTGTAATGGTGAGGATGCTGATAGTGGGAAAAGAGATAGTTCATGTGAGGGGCAGGGAGTATAAGGGAAATCTAGTTTTTGTTTATTTTTTTGTAAAATCAAAACTGCTTTAAAAATGAAAGTATATTAATATAAAACAAAAAGAGAAGAGGGAATCTTGTAATAAATAAGCATTTCTGAGAGCTGTTGCCAAAACAGAAATCTACTGGGAAATATGTTTCTTGTAAGCATGGATTCAGAGAAGTAATGACATAATTAGGAAAGAATTGCAACTAGCATATTGGAGCAAAATTTTCTTTTTTCTCTTAACAGCTAAAAAAAAAAAAGAAAAAATATTCCTATTTGTTAAACATAAATACACCATGTAGAAGTGTGTAAAGGCATAAGTTAAGGTTTTCCCTTTCTCTTAGGACTTTTTCATATAAAATTAGGAGACAACATTGCCTGACTGCCAGCATATTGTGATGGAAATATTGAAAGAAAACATAAATAAGAAGTATTACAGAAAACAACAAATACAAAGATTCTTAAGAAGCCGGTAATTTTTTGTTTCAGTTATCAACAATGATTTTGATAAATTATGAAAGTTATTTAGCTCCTGAAACCTAAAAGAAAGCATATTTACTATGTTTTATAAGGAAAATTTAAAGATAGATCATAGATAGATGATAGAATAGGTATAAATGAGATATAAATATAGATAATATATATAGATATATGAATTGAAGATATATTAGCATAACATGGAACCTTGAAAAGAAATTAGAATAAAACATGAATTAAGTTGCAGTCACCCAGGCAAACATAAGTAACTGGAGGGATGAACAGTACTCCAAAATGAAATTGTACTAACCTCAGTTAATATCCTCCTATGATAGATAAAGAGGTCAAATAGGCGAAGGAAAAGAATAAGATGATCTGCATTGATTTCTTTAGAGTTTTTTGATCCTATACCACATGAAATCATCCTTTACAATCTAGCTAAATCTGATCATTGACCCTTGATGAGTGAACAACTTTTACTCAATCCTTGTAGTAGTTATCAATAAGTCTACCTCAGCGTTAAGGGCCTAAATATACGAAGGAAAAAATTGGAAAAGGATTACCTTTAAAAAGGACAAAAGGGACTTCTAAATGAGTTTAAATGTTTTGGGGAGAAAATAATCTCTTCAAAAATTGGATAAAGTTCTACAGGGAGAAGGAAAGATATGTATATCGAAAATAAAAATATATAAAAAATATAAATACAAGTGTGAAATTTGGGGGAAAAGAAAATATATAGTGATTTTTAAAAATGGTTGACAGGTAACAAGAATTAATCACTAAATACATGTTTATTGAAACCATTCATTAGTTTGCTTCATACTGAACAGACTTAATTCACAATTCTTTTTTTTTTTTAAGATTTTATTTATTTATTTGAGAAAGAGAGAGAGATCATGAGTAGGGTGAAGGGCAGAGGGAGAAGCAGACTCCCTGCAGAGCAGGGAGCCCAATGCGGAGCTTGATCCCAGGACCTTGGGATCATGACCTGAGCTGAAGGCAGATGCTTAACCCACCCAGGTGCCCCCCTAATCCACAATTCTTAATCAGTTGTTATGAAATCCATTTATAAATTTCTGCACTAATATAGATTAGAACATCATTTGCTCAAGATTTCACTTAATATTTTAGCCCACTAGGGTTGACAAAAACAATTTAATAATTTTATAATTCCATTATGACACAGTAATAAAATACAAAATAATGAAATAAAAATATACATATTGCAAAGAGGCCACCTATAATTTCATGAAAAAAGACCTTACTTTCCTGGTTTTTACTTAGGCTCGGTGAATTCGATTTGGGATAAGGTGTGCATGTGTGTCTCAGTTTTCCTTGCTTACCTCCGGACAAGCCAACTGCACATATTTAATCACACTGGATAGTGGATCCTCGGCAATAAATCTTCATTGGACAAGTGGATCACCCAAAATAAATCATCCGTGGGTGAGTGAAACAACTTTGCTCAAGCATCCATGGAAAAAGAGCTCATCCATCATAAATCAAAGATAGAGAAGTAGATCGGCCTGATTTACTGCCTCTAAATGTGAATACAGTTTTGCCTTACCTAAGGTGTACCATGATTTTGCAAACAGCTTATAGTTTAGAAAAATATGGAAGAGTTACTTCCCTAACATTGCCATTGAAAGTCTATTTTCCAGTAAAGCAATAGCACCATGAATGAAATAAAGAACAAAAAGAGCTGCTAAATTTTATTCAGTTACATTAATTTAGCAATGTAGTATAACAAAAAAAACTTTGGAAATATCAAAAACTGGGTCCAAATCTCAGTAGCTCCATTAATGTGATTTTAAACATTTTTTTTGTCTATAAAATTACAGTAATGATAACCAACATTATAGGTATTGTGAAGAGTAAATGAGATGCTCAATAAATATAAATATATATCACTCACATATTTCAGAATATCTCTGCTATTCCTAGCACTGGAATATTAAATAAGGCATACAACACACTATTTCTATTTTCCATAGGGTAGGGAGAAAAGTAAATTAATCACAAAATGGTATGATAGTAGTTTGGACTGATCTATGAACAGTTATTAGAATTATTATTCTATATTCTAATTCTAAATCTATATTCTAATAATTCTACAATTATTAGAAAAAATAGCACAATTAAACTATAATCAATTGGCAAAAGTTCCAAGAAAAAAAAATTAACCTTCAGGATGAATATTAAAGTTTAAAAGACACATTTGATGGACAATAGAGAAAAGGATATGTGTAAAGATTAGCAACTCTAAGTATATACTCTGTGGACTGTAAAAATGTAAGTCTGTATATTTATGTATATGCGTAGGTATATAAGTGTGATTAGAAATTAGCTTAGCAGCTTTAGGTGGGGGTCAGATCATAAAAGGCCTTCTATGCCTTGCTCAATACTGTGGATTTTATCCTGAGTCAAAGGAGCATCACTGATGGCTTCTATGAGGGGAATGATTTAATCATATTTGCATTTTAGGAAAAAACACTGTTAGATAGATGAAGACTAGAGAGAAAGAAGTCAGTTCAATTGTAATATACTGCCATAGAGTAGTTTATATAATTCTTATATACACCAGAAAACATTAGGACAAGAGATACGCCAGATTGATGTGTAAGGGAAACTATATATTAACATATAATTTATTTTATACACTCTCCTTGCATCTATGTTACAGAATATATGTATATATCTTCTATAGCAGCTGCTACTCTTATTACTTCACCTGAAAAAGTCACTTTTTTCAATTTACATTTCATATAAATTATTGTTCTAAAACTGCAACATCAAAGATATCGTGACAAAACATTTCCTGCTAGAGTTAACACACTACATAAATTCAATAACTCTCAGTTTTAGTCCTTGTATATATGATATAGATGTAAAAAGAATAATAATGCTAATGATAATCATTTATACATGCAATGATATTTTTTGTTTTGTACAGAAAAACATCAATATATATATTTTTAAAGATCAAATATTTTTTGGATAATGTATCCCATTCAGAGCAATATATATAAATTTATGTGTAATTTCACTATTGAATTTGTCATGTATTACTCTTGTAAAAACAAGCTTTCAACCTTTTGGCAATATTAAACTATTTATTAATTTTCCACCTTTCTTTTTCTTTATACTTCCAAATTTCCTTTCATATTCATTTTAAGAATTATTTATTAGCTGATCGTATTGTTCCTATACTATTCCTAAAAGAATGTTGGATTAATTTAGGCTGATTTTTATTTTAAGCATTTTTTTTCCTAGAGATATCTAATTTAGGGACCTTGTGCCTTATGAAGTAAAAGAGAAAATTATCTTACTTTCTCCTGGTGAACAAAAGTTTTGTAAAAACTATGCTTTAAGGTTTTGATTCTGGTTGCATGATTTGTTTTTGTTCACGTGGCGTCTCAGAGAATTATGTTGTATAAACAGAAATGAACATGAACATAATCCTTGTTCAAATAGTTATAGACAAGAAGGTTATTTTTTACTTCTTTTCCAAAGCATAACCCAAAACATCTCATGATACAAGGTTTACTGAAATAATTATACAATAAGAGTAAATATTACTCAGTGTGTATTTTTATAGATATTTTTCACGATATATTCATAACTGGTCAATAAATTGTTAAAGGATTTACCTACAACAAGAAGAGAAGAATTTTCTTCTTAAGCAAATAAGTTCACAATGTAATGAAATGGGTAAGATAATGTGCTATTTGCCCCGATTTTAAAGTCCAAAATTTTCATACAAGTAGAAATGGATATCCTGGCTTGTTTTTCTCCCAAGCCTAAGACATTCTTTATTTTGAGGATGTACATATTTTCTTCAGTCTCCTACTCTAGTGAATAATCTTGAGATACATCTGAAATTCCTGGAGGTAGATTGAAATTATCAAAACATACTGGCAAATATCAGATGGCCCTAATAACAAATTCCTGCTGATTATGTCTGAACATGTGTATTGTTATGTATTTTAACTGGATTATAAGGAAAACTATATATCTGGATTATTTCCTATTTCTGTGAAGACAGGATACCTGCATTGGGGAGAATTAGAAGATTAACTTAAGTGAAATTTTGTTAGGATTTTAAATGGCTTTTTCAAGAGAATTCAAATGAGGCCCAACAAGTAAAATATCCAGAATTCCTCTTCTTCATACTCTTTAATGATTATGGGGTGAATAGGCTGATCTTTTTTTTTTTTTTTCACAATTTTATTTGTCAGAGAGAGAGAGAGAGAGAACAAGCAGGGGGAGTGGCAGGCAGAGGGAAAAGCAGGTTCCCTGCTGAGCAAGGAGCCCGATGTGGGACTCAATCCCAGGACCCTGGGATCATGACCTGAGCTGAAGGCAGATGCTTAACTGACTGAGCCACCCGGGCGCCCCTTCAAAACTTTTTACGATATAAAATGATTTCCTATTATGATCAGTTACATACACCCACCAAGTTCAAACACCTTCATGGACAGTAAGGCAGAATAGACATGAGGTTTGACAATTTCTTTTCATTGTTTTTCAAAATAAAGTCAACTTCTAATTTCATATATGTGATACCAGTTTTTGTAAATTAGTCTGGCTATCGCTCATAGGTGTGACGGTAAGAACTATCGTATATCTTATCTTATCCAATCAGGTACACACAACACAAACTGTTTAACGACTGAAAGCATGCAAATAGACAGATAACCAAGGCCCGGGTATGGGAAGTTCTATTTCTTCCGCAAGGTATACAGCTTAGCTTTCTTATGTTTAGTTGTAAGTTTACATAGAGTTTCATGTTCTGGATTTTAGAACTTTTAGATTTTAGAAACTTTCTGTATATCTTCTATAATATGACTTCCAAGTTCATAGAACATAGGAACATATTTTGAAATATTTATGGATGGTTCCGAGCAGAAGCAATGTAGAAATGAATTTAAGTTCCAGAATTTAGTTCTGAAAACCCTGCATTCCCCTACTCACTGCTCTCTAAAATATAGCCTTCTCATTTGTAGAAAATTAATTGCTTGCCCCCTAAATGCCAGGGCATTTCCCTATCAAAGTAATTTATTTCAAACCAGTCTCCTCCTGCATGAGGAGACTATTCTGTGTAATGTGCCTTTTATCAGTTGTTGATACAAAACATTATATCACTTGTTATATTTCCCATGTTTAGGGCACATTTTTAATTGCCCAACTTGCTATGATATTCCTTGTAGTGGTATAACTTTTGCAACATTACACACCCAAGATGAGAATGAATTATTTTTCAGGTCTTTCTGTTTGCTTCCCAAATTAATGATCATTTGATGATGTATGAGTTTCATTGTCCCTCTGTTCTCGTATACTATAGGAGGATTTCTCAGCAAACTTTTTCCAGTTTCTGGGTCTTCTGTTGTCAATTTCCCTATTTGTAGTATTTTTTCCTATATTTTCTGCTCATACCCTTGAACTTTGCTGATGAAGTATTTTATTTTTCCCATTTTCCATGAGAAGTTTTACAGCACACTCTGGCCAATCCTATATTTCTTCCTCTTCCCTTTTCCTACTATCAACATGCTCATCTAACCTTCAGACACAATCAGATTAATTTTCATCATGCTTTGCTCTTGCTCATAGTTCTTACAAAGTTAGCTCAAAATAGCCCTCTACTTAGGTTGCTTCTCAAGCCACTTCTCTTGCTTGTCTTGATGGTGACCTTTGCCTCTTACTTGGGCATTGCCTATACTTAGTATAGTCACTTTACAAAAGACTGTGGTCTTCCAAATTTATACTAAATCTTTATTGTTATAAAAAAGACTTTTCCCATGGACAGATACTAAGACCAAAGAAATGTCTCTGTAGCAGCAAATGACCCAGGCTTATGTTCTGCTGAGGGTTCCACATTCACACTGGTCTGGACTCCCAGACAATGTTAGAGCTCCTCAGATGTATTTTCATGGGGAAAATCTTTTATATGGAGAGATACTAATATTTACCACCTCATAGACTCAGAAATACCCTGTGATCACCCTGTCTCTCCTGGGGCTGACCCACTATTCCCATTTATTTTTAACCAGGTGATGATTTTGATTGAAGTTCATTTCCTGTTCCAGACTGTGCATCTGTCTTGCTCCTGGTTACTTGAATCTCAAAAAGGAGAACCTAGTAAGTCTCCGAAGGCTTTATCTACATCTTCCACTCTTTCTTGTCCATCTTTCAATTCAACACTTTTACAGTATTCTTTGCAGAAATAAAGAGAATATTTTAAGTCACAACTTACCAAAACACCTTGTTGAAGTGCATATCAAGATATATTTTGCCTACCTTTCTGTATATCTTCTGTAACAGGACTTCCAAATTCATATCTTAAAATCTATCTTCTTTTTTTTTATTAATGTATAATGTATTATTTGTTTCAGGGGTACAGGTCTGTGATTCATCAGTCCTACACAATTCACAGTGCTCACCATAGCACACACCCTCCCCAGTGTCTATCACTCACCCCCCTCCACTCCAGCAACCCTCAGTTTGTTTCCTGAGATTAAGAGTCTCTTATGGTTTGTCTCCCTCTCTGGTTTTGTCTTGTTTCATAAAATCTACCTTCTATCCTGAGCAACACACATTCATTTCCAACTGTCTGTTACTCTTCCATTAGCTGCGCACCAATTCCTCAAATTATTCTCTAAAAGTTTCTCATAAACCACCTTCCAAACATGTTTCTCTTCTTTTATTTCCCATTTAGGATCTAACATGATCTCTATCATACAGAAATACCTGAGTTTTCTTTGCCTCACTCTTTCCTCTTAATTCCAGGACATTATTATTACCCTAAAATGTGTTTCTCATCTATTGAGAGCATTCCCTGATTCTCTCTTTACTTCCTGTTCCAACCCTTATTGTATCTTCCTCTGATTATTTAAATAGCCATGTACATTAAAACATTTGCTCAAACTTACTCCTTTTATCCTATTATATTCTTTCTTTTTCTACATCTAGAAAAAGTTCATTCACCTTTCAGAGGCAAAGTCAAAAATCACATCCAGTTGAAGTATTCCTCATGTTCTGTACACCTAAGCAGAATAAAATATTCTTCTCTATAGTTTGGTGCATATAGAACAATATTAATTATTTATATGTGTCTTCCACATTAAATTGTGAATATTTGGAAGGCAGGTAAACTGTCTTCCATTTTTATAACTATCCCCCCCCCCGAGTGTGTCACAAATCCAGGTACAGTTCCAGGTTATTTTCTGTGCTATTCTAATAGCAGTAGTATCAGGGATCCAAGAATGCCTGAATTTAGCCTTCCAGCTATATCATCTCTTAAGAGGGCTCTTAGTGGAAATCTACACATATGGGGAAATCTCTGAATTGAAATCAAAGTACCATTTAATTTACAGCACTGAAAACTAACAGTATTCCTTTCTACTTGTAAAATATGAATGGTAGACAACCTAGACTCTAATCAGACTACAAACTCCTTCTCCCAAAGGTAAGAGGAGCTGAGAAGTAGTGGACTTAAGCAGCCTTGGGCAGCAGTGAGAAATGGAAAGTTCTCCCAGTGTTAATAAATGTTTGTATGGCATTGAATTATGTACTGCACCTGTATTTGGTGCAGACAAGAGATAGGTACATAATAAATAATACCCATTTTATAAACCCTATTCTATATCACAGATTAAGAAATTTACAACCATTCATAGTATCCAGTTTTTCTCCCTTAGTCCTTAAATTGTTCCCATTAATGGTTAAAGTTTTTGAGTTTGTCTTACCTTTGAAGGATAATCAAGATAATTTAATTATATATCTCATTGAAATACCACAGCTTAGTGGAGCACAACTGTCAAAATGACATTTATAAGTTTCTAAGTGAAGGCTACTTCTGTAATGAAATAAACTATTTCCAGAATATCTTACATAAAACCAAGTACTGAAGTAGAAAATCATGGCTGCTTCTGTGGATATGACTCAATATTCTGTGGGATGATTTTAATATTTGAACAGATTCTTATAATTTAAGTGATACAGATATTCAGAGAACCAAAATTCACAGGAACAGCAGTACATAGGAGTAGAGCACTATGAGAAAAAAGCTACTGTACTATGACTTAAGCAGGTTTTAAACATGACAATTGAATCCATTTTTAACTAACTTGTTAAATTCCATTACTTTTTATCTAGTGAGATAAATAGCACTGAAAAAAATAATTCAGATGTCTCAAATAAACATACATCATAGAAGTGTGTGATATAATTAGCATGGAAAGAAGAGAAAAGACTTGAAATTATATGGTTTTGGCACCAGAATTCCTTGATCCTCACTTTCTTCATTGTGATTTTGAAAGATTGGAAAAAAAAAAAAAAAGCTCTTCTGACTATCTCATAGAACAATTATGTTAATAAATGAAAATAATTTTTTAGAAAGCTTGTTGAAAATCTCAATATGTGTCCAAATGCAAGTCACTGATATTATCTAGATAAGGAGTTCTGTCTTGACATAAAAGTATAGGAACGCAATTTGCTTTTACCAATTGGAAGAGCCCTAATTTTTTATCTTGTATGTAAAATGAGATTTGTGTTTGTTCATCAAAATCTGAAGACTTTCACTGCAATGTTTCAAACTCATTATCTTAATACTAGTTAGCATAAGAAAATGTGGAGAACAAGGGTTTCTGTGTTAACTTGCTGTTTCTTTCAATGCCAAATATATTGTATATACACTTTTCTGTAATCTTATATATTTTTGTATATATTTCTTATATATTTCTGTAATCTCTCCCTAAAACTGTTTCTCCAGGGGCAAATGTTCCACCCTAATATACTGTGGCCTTGTAGCACTAAAATTCAAACTGTGCGTCATACTTAATTGGGTTCTATATAATCTGCCCTATTCCTCCGACCTCAGCTTTTACATCTCTACCCATTATTTCACACCTGTCACACCAGGTTGCTGCTGCTGCTGCTTCTTCTTCTTCTTCTTCTTCTCCTTCTTCTTCTTTTTTTAATGTTCAGTTTCCTTTAATGACCCCTATCTCCCTGCGGGCTTATTTCTGCTCCTCAAATACACTGAGCATGTTCTCACCCCAGGGCTATTTGAGCATACTGCTCTCAACACTTTGTAAGGCTTGTTCCTTGATATCAGATAAGTTTGAGTTCAAATGTCAGTTTCACAGAAAGGCTTTACTGACATAACTATCTGAAGAATCTTCCTGACCATAAAAGCCCCCAAGTCACTTTCTATCACATGATTATATTTTTCCCTTTTTATATTTAGTGCTTTGGAAATTATTAGATTTATTTATTCATTTGTTAGTTTAATGTCTGTATCTCCCCATGGACAGTGCATAGCCTATCACAAAGGGGGGCATTTTCTACTGTTCTCTTAACTCCCCAATATTTAAAACAATTCCTGACACATGGAAATATCACACACACACGCAGAGTATTGTGTGGAAGCTGGGTTGCAATGGTTTACAAGATTCAATTTTGCAAAACATCTCTTCCTGAGTTCCTCAACATCACATTCGTAGCTTGAAATTGTCCAGGTGGCAGCTTTTTCTTCACAGAATCAAAGAACACTACAAATCAGGGCTTTTTTTTTTTTTTGAGAGTCTGTTGTTAAATATTTACTAGTCTACCTATATATGACAGAGATAATGAAACTCTTCTATAACTGTAAAATTCATTTCCTATAACCAAGATCTGAAGTCAGGAAAATATATATGAGAAAAAGCTTTATTTTTTTTTGTATGCAGTACCAGTGTGGTGGGAAAAAAAAAAAAAAAACCCAAAACAAAAAAACTATGTCTCTAAGCCACTGATGAGAAAAGCAGCACAGGAAACCATTAGGAAATCATCCATCTCATCATAAGGTTTGATGCCAAATAATTCTGAAGAATAACCAATATTTCTGACTATGAATACTTGATTCCTGCCTCCTGATAGTATTCCAATTTCTAAATAATGATCACAAAAACTGTGTTTGGCCATAATGCACCTCTCACTTTTTCTAGCCACAAGTAATGTGCTAATACGTCCATTTACTTGCAATTACAATCTGTCCTTTCTGATGTAAGGATGTGACAGGAGTTAATTTTTGTACTTCTTTGATCTCAAAATGTAAGTCCAACCTTTAAGCACCCTATTATCTGAAGATGATATGGCTTTTTCATGGTAAAACACTTCAGGTTGAGTATTCAGCACTTCAGTACTACCAAACATAGTTCCTATCATTATGAATACAGGTACTTCCTACCGGAAATGACTCTATTGACTAAGATGTTATGAGATAAAACTAGTGGGGGAAATAATGAGTAGTTATCATTATTGTATATTTACTATGTCAGGCATTGTTATGTATTTTGTACTCATTCAGGTATTCAATCAGCTCATTGATACTATAAGTTATTTTTACTATTTTAATTTTAAGGATGAGGAAATGGATAATTAGACAAATTTTCCCATGGTCTCACTGGTAGTGAGTAAGGAGATAAAATTCAAATCCAGGCAGTCTAATTTTAGAGTTCATAGATTTCATATAGGTCTCAAGCGTACTGTCATTCTACAAAAATTAAAGTCACTAATGACAACTCAGAGGGCTTGGGATATTCAAAAGGCAAAGAATCAATATCTTCCTTCAGGAGCTTGTCCTCTAAAATGGGAAGTAGGTCATGTGTAAATATGTGTGGACATATGTGTGTGTTCAGGCACAGAGCACTCCTGTAGATCATTCTGAAGAATAATTTGCTTGGTTGATTGAGTTATTCATTCATTTTTGTTTGGGTAGAAATAGGAATAAAGTATAGAACATGAGTCACACTTAGAATGGTTGGATTCGTTGATAAAATTACAGATGAATATTTTAAAGAGGTTTGTATAGATCTTTACATTTATCCAAGGAGTAAATAAATATAAAATTGATGACATTTTTCTGATTTAAAATATGATGGAAGTTTGCATAAAAGCCAAAACTTAACAGGATTTAGGAAAAAATATTCCAGGTAGCAGGATGTACAACCATGGAATTAATAATGTTGAAAAAATGATAGTCAATTTGAATTTGTCATATCCTGTCTCACCAGAAATTTACCCTATGTTAATTGAAAAGCAAGAAATAGTTATTTCAGCCTTCCTATTTCATTATGGTTTTTTGGTATTGCTAAATAAATTGCTTCCAGAATACCTCCTAATATTAGGGAGAGTCCATCGCTTATGGAGCTGGGACTCAAGGAACTTATAAGTTAAAGGGAAGAAGTTATCCTGTTGTCTGGTTACAAAAAACAAAACAAAACAAAAAAACCCCTCAAGGCTTGTATAATATAATTTATATATTAATTCCATTGCCTTCAATACAGAGTTGATGTAGAAAGTATAGCCCCCGATTCTTTAAGCAGTTATAAGATTTTTTCTTTCATCTCTTTTTTTTATTTTTTTAAAGATTTTATGTATTTATATGAGAGAAAGAGAGATTGAAAGAGAGAGCACAAACAGGGGGAGCAGCAGCGGGAGAGGGAGAAGCAGACTCCCCATTGAGCAGGGAGCCCAATGCAGGGGTCGATCCCAGGATCCTGGGATTATGACTGAGCTGAAAGCAGCCACTTAACCTACTGAGCCACCCAGGCACCCCTTTCATCCCTTTTTTTAAATAAACATTTAATTTTAGGGGCGCCTGGGTGGCTCAGGTGTCTGCCTCTGGCTCAGGTCATGATCCCAGGGTTCTGGGATCCAGCCCCATGTTGTGGGGGGGGGGTTCCTTGCTCAGCGGGGATCTTGCTTCTCCCTCTCCCTCTGCCTGCCTCTCTCTCTCTCTCTTCCTCTGTCAAATAAATAAATAAAATCTTTAAAATATATATATATGTTAAAATAAAATAAAACATTTAATTTTAGAATAGTTGTAGATGTAAAAAAAATTATAAAGACAACATAGGCATGAGGGGTGCCCGGGTGATTCAGTTGGTTGGGCAGCCAGCTCTTGATTTCGGTTCAGGTCCTGATCTCAGGATGGTGGGACAGAGCCCCACCTCAGGCTCCATACTCAGCAAGGATGCTACTTGAAATTCTCTCTCTTTCTCCCTCTGCCCCTCCCCACAGCACGCTCTCTCTCTCTCTCTCTCAAATAAATAAATAAATTTTTAGGGGAAAAAAAGACAATACAAAGTTCTGATTTACCCCCTACCTAGTATCCCTTATTATTAAAATCTTATATTTATATGATACATTTGACATCACTTATGAACTAATAAAGATACAATATCAAGTGAAGTCCATACTTTATTCAAATATCTTTAGTTTTTACCAAACGTCTTTTTTTGTGTTCCAAAATCTTATCCAGAATACAATATTGCATTTAGTCATTATGTCTTCTGAGGTTCCTTTTGGTTGTGACTGTTTTTCAGTTTCCTTGTTTTGATGACCTTGACAATTTTGGTAAGTAATGGTTAGCTACTTTGTAGAATGTCCTTCAATTGAGATTTATTTGATGTTTTTCTCATGATTGTTCTGGAGTTAAGGGTTTTGGGGAGTAAGACGACAGAGGTAAAGTGCCTTCCTCGTCACATCTTATCAGGAAACATTAACAGCATGATTTACCACTCTTCTTTTTAACTGATCACATTCTTGAAATAGTGTTTGTTTGACTTTTCCATTGTAAAGTAACTTTTTCTCTCCTTTTCTATACATTTATTTATTTATTATTTTTTTTTAAAGATTTTATTTATTTATTTGAGAGAGAGAGAATGAGAGACAGAGAGCATGAGAAGGAAGAAGGTCAGAGGGAGAAGCGGACTCCCTGCCGAGCAGGGAGCCCGATGCGGGACTCGATCCCGGGACTCCAGGATCATGACCTGAGCCGAAGGCAGTTGCTTAACCAACTGAGCCACCCAGGCACCCTCTATACAACATTTTTAAAAAAGGAAGTCAATATATGTGGTTTACTCTTTCCTTACATAAAGAGTGAGAAGTTGTGATTGTCACTTAATGAAATTATATAGTATATATCCTTTTCAGACTGGTATGTTTTATATAGCATCATGTATTTAAGATTCATTTAGGTTTTGTGTGTCTTGATGGAACATGTCTTTTCAGTCACTAAATAGTATCTCATTGTATGGATATACATAGTTTGCTTACCTATTCAACTATTGAAGAACATTTTCATGACTTCTAGTTTTTGGCAATTGTAAAGAATAACTTGCTATAAACTTTGCTTACAAGTTTTTGTATGGACACAAGTTCTCAAGTTAACTGGATAAATACAAAGAAGTGTGATTGTGTAGTAAGACTATGTTGCAGCTTTTTAAGAAATGGCCAGGCTCTTTTCCAAGGTATTTATACCATTTCTATCCCCACCAGCAATAAAGGAGAATTCCTGTACTCTGCATCCTCACCAATAATTGTTATTGTCAGGTATTCGGGATTTTAATACATGCATAATGGCATCTTGTTTTAATCTGTAATTTCCTAATGACAAATAATGTTGAGTATCTTTTCATATGCTAATATGTCATCTCTATATCTTCTTTTTGAGGTGTCTGTTCAGATCTTTGGTCCACATTTAATTTTTTTCTATTTTTAATTTTCTTAAAGTTCCAGGGATATTTTGCTAATTTGGATAGAAGTCCTTCATCATGTGTGTTTTGCAATATTATCTCCCAATTTTAGCTTGTTTGATTTTTATTGGCTTACTAGTGTTTTCATGGAGCAGACGTTTTAAATTTTAATAAAGTCAATTTTATATTTTATTTTCTTTCATGTATTATGCTTTTGTTATTTCATCTAAAAACTCATCAGCAAACCCAAGGTTAACATAATTTTCTCCTATATTTTCTTCTAGACCCTTAGAGTTTTACATTTTACAATTTCTTCTATGATGCATTTTGAATTAAATTTTGTGAAAGGAGTAAAATCTGTGTCTGGGCTCTGTCTTATTTTGCCTATTTTTCTAGTATAATTTGTTAAAAAAAATTACATCTCTCTCTCTCTCCATTGCTTTTGTGCCAAGTCAAAATTTAATTGACTATGTTTGTGTTAGTCTATTTCTAGGATCTCTACCTTGTTCCATTCTTTTATGTGTCTAACCAATACCATGCTGTCTATATGATTCTATTTTCAAAATAAGTTTTAAAATCTGATAATGTGAGTTCTTCGACTTGGGTTTTCTTCTACTATATTCTCTTGGCTATTCTAGCTCTTTGATTTCCACATAAATTTTAGAATGATTTGTCAATGTATGTGAAAGAATTTGCTGGGATTTTGATTGCATTGAATCCAAACTGGGAAGAATTAACTCTTATTGGGGTTTTTCAGTGAAAGAACACAGAGTATTTTCCCATTTATTTAAATCTTTGGTTTATTTTTATCAGTTTTGAAGTTTTCTACTTATAAATCCTGGACACATTTTGTTAGATGTATACCTAAATATTTTTTTTGGTGCGATTGTAAATGGTACTATGCTTTTAATGTCAAACTCAAATTTTTCATCACTAGTATTTATGAAACAAATGGACTTTTGTATATCAACCTTGTATCCTGTAGTCTTGCTCTGATTTCTTATTAGTTGCAGGAAGTCTTGGTTTTTTTCCCTCTGTTTCTTTTGTAGATTATTTGGCTTTTTCTACATAGACAATCAGATCATCTGCAGAGAAAGGCAGTTTATTTCTTCCTTTCTAATTTGTATATATTTTATTTATTTTTTATGTCTTACTGTACTTAAGGAATTCCAGTTTGATGTCAAATTACAGTGGTGAGAAAGGAAATCCTTGACTTCTTCCTAATAATAAGGTAGAACTTCCAGTCTCTCACCATTAAGTATAATGTTAGTTGTAGGTTTTTTGGAAATATTCTTTATCGTGTTGAGGAATTCTCCTTCTATTCATATTTGGTAAAGTTTTTTTTATCATGGATGAGTGTTAGATTCCATAAAATGATTATTCTGTTTCAATTGATACAATATGATGGATTACATTGATATTTAAATGATAAACCTGCCTTTCTTACTTTGAATAAATCTCATAATAAATAAAATACTTTATTCCATTTCCACTAGCTCACCTCAGTGCTTAAAAACTCTCTTGCCTTTTGTTTCAACAGAGATGAGTTCATCTCTCTCCTCTTTTGCAATAGTCTTAAATAAAGTCTTCCTTGCCTGTTTAACTCCATCCAGTGCAATTTTTCTTTGACAATATCAGGTGCTCCAAATTCCTGTATTAGCCATATGTTTGTCTTCTATATTGACTTCCTCATGTACTTCTCCCAGTGAGCTTGTCTTCAGCTACTCTTTTTATGTATTATTATATTTGCCCCCATGTGTGTTGTGTTGATACTTAAAGGGGAGGGTGAACATTCTCTAAACTTCTGATTAAACTTTAGTCATGTATTGCACCTTTGTCTGAGATATCTGTCCTTCATAAGTGTTTCTCTGTAGCTTTCCCCTGCTTTTCTCCACTTTTTTTTACCTGACTGCTGTATTCCTAAACCATTTCTCTGAAGTGATATAAAGCCATGAGCCCTATTGACTGTGCCTTCCAATGTTAATGAGGCAGCAGCCTTGAAGAGATACAAGTTGGGAGAAATTTCTCCTCACCCCAAGAGCAAATTTCAGAATATGCTAGCTAAGTTCTTTGCCCTAGAGAGTATAGCCCATTGCTATGGAGACGTCCCTGAGATTGTTTCATAATATTTACTCTTGGTTTTTCCTGTTAGAGGTAAGAAGAGATTTTTTTTTTAGATATCCACCATAAAAACCTAGTGAATATTCACTGTAAAAATTCCAGAAAGTAACCTCAAGAAAGTGTTGGGAAACCCCTAAGTCTGAATCCCCTGGGAATTTTTTCTTCTCATGCTGGTCTCAACTCAGTCTCCAGCAGTTCATCAAAATTATGATTTAATGCTCTTATTAGTTTATTCCTCAACAGCTTCTGCTCTAATTAAATTTATCTTGATTTCTATATCTCTCTGGACTGTCTCTCAGGATTGCAGGGTGGCAGTTTACCCAGTGACTTCAGTTCTTGATGGCTCCAAGAAAAGTTGTTGCTTATCAATTAGTCCAGGATGGGAGTAAAGACTGCTAATCTAATTATCTAATAATAATTCTAATTATTATTATTAATTCTAATTTTTCTCTTCTTCCACTTTAACTTCATATACCAAAACTTCATGTTATATAAAAATGGCTTGGTGATCTGAACTACACAAGTGAAAAATTCCCTAGAAACACCAGAGATACAAAAATATTTCATATTTTTATCATTGTATATATTTTTCACTTCCACAGAAATAATATCTCAGTGGAGATCCACACAAGGCAAGAGAGTTGGGACAAAGAGAAAAAGATGGACAGTTTGGGAACAATATAAGAAGGGGTTTAAATCAGACCAGAATAGAAATTTTCTCTTTTCTATTCTCATTAGAGCCTATCATAAATTCTCTTAAGGATAATAAAAACATATAATTTATTGTTTTACCTATATCTATACCTTTGATATCTATATGACTATATCTATATATCTCACTTTAGAATCTGCATTCAGTTGCTTTCAACATTTTTTTAAAATCTTCATTAAATGTATTCATTAAATTGTGATAACATATCTTCCTGATTGTGGTACTTAAAACAAAAAAGATAGATATAAATATTTTGGTAACTTCATTAGAAAAATATGTTACCAGTATTGCTTACATATCGTTGTTTAAAAGCTTTAATTCTGTGGTGTGTGCTAAGCATTCTAAAAGCATTTAAATGTACATTGTAGTTAGCATTTTAAAGTAAATATAAGCAAGTTATATCCTGAGGTGGGAGTATAATTTGGCAGATTATGTTTGGACTACTTTAATAATCACTGTAAAGATAATCATTATGCATATATAATAATCTAGACTATACTTTTAGGTAAAAAAGACAAATCATTATTTTCTAATGTTTCTTATGGATATTTATTATTTATTCTTTCATTAATTTGCTACATGTTGAAAAATGGGCCAAGGGGAATGAACATTATTTAAAATTTTGGTTAAACTTTTTAAATTTTCTCCATGAATATAACAATTCACTCTCAGTCACACAATGACTGAGAATGCCTGTATTTTCATACTTTTTTCAGATTATAGAGATACATAAACTGCATGTATCTGAAATATGTAAACACCTGTGAAACTATCAACACATAAGCTAATAAACATATATACATCTATCCCAGAAGTTTTATTGTGCCCCTTTGGAACCCAACCATTTCTCCCCTTCCCTCTTTATCCCTAATCACTGATCTGCTTTCTACACTATAGATTAGATTGCATTTTCCAGAATTTTGTATAAGACAATGTAAGACAATGAAAAAATATGTAGTATTTTTGGTCTGACTTTTTTCACACATGATAATTATTTTGATATTTGTCCATTTCCTATAAAAATAAGCAATTAATTTTTTGTTACTGGGTAGTATTCCCTTCTGTGGATATACCATAGGTTATTTATCTATTACATATTCATGAGCATGAGGCTTCTTTCCAGTTTGGATCTTTTTGGATCTATTATAAATAATGCTGCTGTGAACATTTTGGTCAGTCTTTGTGTTGACATGTGCATTTTTTATGGGTAAATACCTAGGAAAGGAATATAGTATCTTTAATAACTAACTTTTTAAAGAAACAGTAAAAAAGTACTTTCCAAAGTGTTTGTACAATATTACATTCTAACCATTGATGTATAAGATGTCCAGTTTCTCCACATCTTCACTCTAAATGACATAATCTTTTTTTTTTTTTAATTTTAGCCATTCTCGGGAATGTGTAGTATATCTCATTGTAGTTTTAATTTATATCCTCTTAATGACTAATGATGTTGTAGCTATTTGCCATCTGTATATGTCTTCTCTGTTCAAATCATTTGTCCTTTTTTCAACTTGGATTGACTTCTTTTGCTTAAATTGTAAGAATTCTTTATATATTATGGATATGAGCTTGTTGTCAAATATGTACTTTGCAAGTATTTTCAATTTGATGAAACCAACCAATTGATTACTTCTATTATAATCCATGATTTTTATTCTGTATTCAAGAAACCTTGCAAAAATCAATGTCACTAACACTTTTCCTCTATTATCTTCAATAATATTTAGAGATTGAGCTTTTGTGTGTAGGTCTATGATCAACTTTGCGTTAATTTTGGGTCAAGATACTCAGTGCTTATCTGTCCAATTGTTTTAGCACTCTGTTGGAAAGACCTTTTGTGAATTGGTTTGGCACCTTTGTTGATTAATTGACCATATATATTTTAGGACTCTATTTAGAGACTTTATCATGTTTTTGTTTGGTTGGCTTTTTGTTTGTTTTGTTTTTTGGATTTTATTTACTTATTTTGTGTGTGAAAGAGAAAGAGAGAGAGGGTGCAAGCAGGGGGAGGGGCAGAGGGACAGAGAATCTCAAACAGACTCCATGCAAGCCCGACTCAGGGCTTGATCCATGACTGGAAGATCATGACCTGAGCCAAAATCAAGAGCCAGCCAACTGAGCCACCCAGGCTCCCCATCATGTTTTTTGATCTATATGTGTACCTTTATGCCAACAACACACTCTCTTAATTACTGTAGCTTTATAATAAAACAAGTCAAAGTTACATAGTGTAAGACCTCAAATTTTGTTTCTCTATTTCATGGTTAGTTTGGCTTTGTTAGGTTTTTTGTATTTTCACATAATTTTTTAATCATTTTGCTAATTTCTACAAAAGCCTGCTGGGATATTGATTGAAGTTGCCTTGAACAAAGATCATTTCTTGAGAGAATAGACATTTTAACAATAATGAGTTTTTCCAATCCATAAACATGATATATTTCTCCATTAATTTGGCTCTTCTTTAATTGTCATCATCAGTGATTTCATTTTCCAGGATAATGGACTTGCATATATTTGCTGAAATGTATTCCTAAGTATGTCACATTTTAGAGATCACATATCTTGATCATGGAAGGAATACCTTCAGTCATTTACCATTTACTGTAATCTGAGTTCCAAGTCTTTTGTGGATGAAGTTTACAAGGATGACTATGCTCTTTGTATCCATCGTTTACTGAACGTTTTTGTCAAGTATGACTGTTGAATATTATCAAATGCTTTTTGTACTCCATTGAAATGATATTTTTATTTTTTTTATATGTTAAATTTTATGGATTAATGTTTCCAATGCTAAATAAGACTTACATTTCTGGTCTGAAAAAAAATTGATTGTGATATATTAAACTTTTTCTATATATTTCTAAACTAAATGTATATTGCTAAACTAAATTTGGTAATGTTTTGTTGAAAATATTGGCTTTTGTGATCATGAGGGTTATTGGTATGTAGGTTTGGGACTTCGTATAATATGAATTTAGAAGTATTTTCTCCTCTTTAATTTTCTGGGAAAGTTATTTTAGAATTTGTGTTATTTCTTTCCTGAATATTTCATAGAATTCACAAGTCAAACACTATAGGTCTGGAATTTTCTTTGTGGGGAGATTTTCAAATAGAAATCCAATAATTTTCATAGATAGTTATCAAGTTTCCACAAGTCAGCTTTGTGAGTTTATGTTGTTCAAGGAATTTGCCGATATCCTCTGGGTTGTCAAATTAATTGGCATAAATGTGTTTATAATAATTTCATGACTTTTTATGGTATAAATATTTATGTATTCTTTAAAAAAATTTAGTGTTACTCGAGTTTTATCAATTTTATTGCTACTTTTCAAAAAGAATGAGCTTTTGTTTCATTGATTTTTTTTCTTTTTTTTTTTTTAAGATTTTATTTATTTGACAGAGAGAGATACAGCGAGAGAGGGAACACAAGCAGGGGGAGTGGGAGAGGGAGAAGCAGGCTTCCCACCGAGCAGGGAGCCCGATGCGGGGCTTGATCCCAGGGCCTTGGGATCATGACCTGAGCCGAAGGCAGACGTTTAACGACTGAGCCACCCAGGTGCCCTGATTTTTTTTTCTTTTTAATGCACATATTTCGGATTTTTCATTACTATTTTTCTTCTGATTTTATTGATTTAAATTACTTTTCTTTTTTAGATTATTTTTAGGTGGAAGCTTAGGACATTAAGTGAGATCTTCCTCTCTTTTCTAATGCAGACAGTCCATAATTTATGATGGTTTGACTTATGATTTTATTTTACTTTACAGTGATGCAAAAGCAATACACATTCAATAGAAATTGTACTTTAAATTTTAAATTTTGATTTTTTCCCCCCAGGCTAGCATTATGTGGTACAATACTGTCTCGTGATGCTTGGCAGCCAGCTGATGCTCCCAGTCAGCCATGCAGTCATGAGGGTGAACAATCAGTACACTTAAAACCATTCTGTACTCATAAGACCATTCTGTTTTTCACTTTCAGTAGAGTATTCAATACATTACATGAGCTATTCAGCACTTTATTATAAAATAAGCTTTGTGTTAGATGAGCTTGCCTAACCATAGGCAACTATAAGTGTTCTGGGCAAGTTTAAGGTAAGCAAGGCTAAGCTATGATATTCAGTAGGTTAGGTGTATTAAATGCAACTCAAACTTAAAATATTTCAACTTAGAATGGGTTTATCAGGACTTAACCCCATTGCAAGTCAAGGAAGATTTGTAGAGGTATTTCTTGCCATAGTTTTCTATAAGAGCTGTTTCAGATGCCTCACATGAATTTGAGGTCATCTTTTCATCTTCACTCAGATCTAACTACTTGTCATATATACTCTCTAATCCATTATTATTTTAATTGTTAATTGTTTTCCAAATATTTGGGAATTTTTCAGGTTTCTTTATTTTATTGATTTTAATTTTTATTTTCCTTTAGTTGTAGTCAGAGAACATGCTATGTATGATTCAAATCCTTTTAAATTTATTGGAACTTGTCTTTATAGCCCAGAATATAATCTACCTTGGTAAATATTATAAGCAAATTTAAAAAGAATATGTGTTCTGTTGATTTAGTTGAAATGTTTTGTAATTATCAGTTAGATTAAATTAATATTACTCAAGTCTTCCACATCCTTAATGATTTTTTGTGTACTTGTTCTATTAATTATTAAAACAGGGGTGTCAGATTATGGAAACATAATTTGATTTTGCAAATTTATCCCCTAATTTTTATACCATTTGGTTCTTGATTTTGAAACTTTGTTATTAGGTGCATCAACATTTAGAGGATTTTTATCCTCTTGGTGAATTTACCCTTTTATCAGTGTAGAATGACTTTCTTTATTGCTGGTAATATTTTTTTTCTCTAAAATCTACTGTTAATAATATACCACTACTGCTTTCTTTTAATTAGTGTAGATGTTGTATATTTTTCTTTTTTATTTAGATGCATTTCTGTTTTAAATTTAATTTCTTCACTGTAGGGAGTGTATAGTTGGATCTTGTTCTTGTTCTAATTTGATAATTTCTGCCATTTAACTATAGTCATTAGGTCATTTACATTACATTTAATATGATTAAAACACAATTGATATTGTGTTTAAAGCTAATATCTTTTCATTTGTTCACTATTTGTCCCATCTAGTGTTTCTTCTCTTTTCCCTGTTTAGCATTATTAATGTGTCCTTTGTTACTGTCTTTAAGTCTTTTGTCATTTTATTAGCTATCACTCGTTTTAAAGAACTTTTTTTAAAAAACAGTCTTAAATGTACTGAATAATTACAGATATAATAGAGAGTTTTTATGTGCCCTACACTTAGTTTGTTCTATTCTTAATTTCTCTTGAGATGTTGACCTATGGCCTATTTAAAAGTCTATTGTTTAACTCCAAATATTTTGTGATTTTCCAACTATGTCTCTGTTATTGATTTCTAGTTTAATTCCACTGTGGTCTGAGAACATACTTTGTAAGATTTCTGTCCTTTTAAATTGATTTAGGTGTGTTTTATGGCCCAGAATGTGTTCTATCTTGGTAAATGCTCCATGTGAGCTTGAGAAGAATGTGGATTCTGCTGTTGTTGAATAGAGCAGTCTATAAATGTCAATTAAGTCTAGGTGATTAATGGTGCTGCTCAGTTCAACTATATTCTCACCGATTTTCTGCCTGCTAAGTCTATCAGTTATATTATGAGGGGTTGTTGAAGCCTCCAACTCTAATAGTGGATTTGTTTATTTCTCCTGTAAAATCTATCAGTTTTTGTCCCACCTATTTTGGCATGCTGATGGTGCATACATACTAATGATTGTCATGTTATAGGAGAATTGACCCCTTTAGCATTATGTAATGTCCCTCTTTATCCCTGAAAATTCCCCTTGTTCTGAATCTGGTTTAGTTAAAAATTAATATAACTATTCTAGATTTCTCTTGATTAGTATTTGTGTGAAGTATCTTTTTCCATCCCTTTACTTTTAATCTATGAGTGTTCTTATGTACAAAGTGGGTTTCTTCTAGACATGTTCTCTCTTCCACTCTGAAAGTCTCTGCCTTTTAATTGATGTACTTAAAACATTCATATTTCAAATAATTATTAATATAGACAGATTAATATCTGCCCTTTCTGTAACTATTTTCTATTTCTTGTGCTTATTCCTTTTTTCCATTTTATCCTCCCCTTCCTTTTTGTCTTTGCTGGTTTTACCTCAACATTCTATATGATTCCATTCTCTCTCTGCTTTTAGGACATCAGTTATACTTATTTATAAAAACTTTTGTTTTAGTGCTTGCCCTAAGTATTCAATATACATTTATAGCTAATCTAAATCCTCTTTTAAATAGTACTATACTGCTTCATGTATAATGCAGGTAACTTATAAAATAGTGTTCTATTTTTTTTAACATTGTACCCATTTCACTTATCATATGATACCACCACAAAATACATTGTTGCTATTATTATTTTGAGTAGTGTTTATATTAACTAAGAATAAAAGAAATAAAATCTTTTATTATGCTTCCATTTACTCCTCCCACAATTTCCCTTTCTATACATAGATCTGAGTTTCTGAGCTATGCCATTTTATTCTGCTTGAAAAATTTCTTTTAACATTTTTTACAAGTCAACTGATGAAGTCTTTGTCTTTCACTCATAAAGGCTAATGCTGCCTAATGTTGGTGTTTCTTTATCTTTCAATACTTTAAATATTTCAGTCCACTGTTTTTTTTTCTTGCCTGTTTTTTGACATGTCTGGTAAAATTTTTGTCTTTGTTCCTCTGTAGATAAGGTCTTTTTCCACTTTGGCTTTACTTAAGTTTTTCTCTTTGTTTTTGGCTTTCTGCCATTTAAATATGATAGTCCTATTTGGTATTTATCCTGTTTGATAGTCTCTGAGCTTCCTGGATCTGTGGTTTGGTTCTTAATATCATTTTGAAAACTTTTGGCCATTAATACTTCAAATATTTCTTCAGCTCTTCTCTTCTTCTGACATTCCAATTATACTTCTTTTATTCTTTTAAAAATTATCCCATAGTACTTGGATATTCTGTTCTTTTTTTCCCCCATTCTTTTGTTCTCTTTGCATTTCAGTTTTGGAAATTTCTGTTGACCTATATTCAACTCACTGATTCTTTCTTCATCTATCTTGAAGCTCCTGATGAGCCTATCAAAGACCTTCATTTCTGTTACCTTGTTTTCAATTTCTAGCATTTCTTTTCTTTTTCTTTCCGTTAACATTACCTTTTGTTTTTTCATGTTGTCTGCATTTTTCACTGGATTCCATAACATATTATTCATAGTTATTATACATTGTCTGATAATTTCAAAATCTGTATTATAACAGAATCCATTTTTGGTGTCTGCCTTGTCTCATTAGATTGTCTTTTTCTTACCTTCTACCATGCCTTATAATTTTTTTTCTTGAATGTCAAGTATACTCGGTAATAATAACTGAGATAAATAAGCTTTTCTTGTGAGGTTTTATGCTTGTGTGGCTAGGAGTTGTCTTGTTGGCTAGGAAAAGTGTTTTTTGTTTGATGTACCTATAGATGCCTGCGTCCTCATTTGGTTTCCCCTGATGTTTTTGTGTCTTTAAGTACTTCTAAGTCTGTACTATATGGCTCTTTAACCTCTAATCTATTGTTTTTATATTGGAGTCCTGTTGGTGCAGTTGTAAAATGTGGGGGAATGGGTGTCTTCCATAATTTATGATTAAACCTCAGTCTTTTATTGTGCCTCTGTCTCCACTCTGTGACATTCACAAATGTCTGTTAGTTTTTTCTTCTTCTTCTTGTATGTGACAGGAAAGCTAAAGGGAACTGAAGTTGGGTGATTGTCCTTCTTCCAGATAAATAGGTTCTGATTAAATCTTTTTCTCCCTTTAAAGTAGGGCTTTCTTATGTAGAATGCTCCAGGTGTATTTTAACTGGTTGCTTATTCTCCACCTCTGCTTGACAAGCCAGGAGATTTTTCTTGACTCTTCAATGTGAGAAACTGTTTGGGTCCCTAGATGTAATTGGGGAGGCTCCTTAAAACTCTAGACCCTAGTATTCCTACACTCTTATGGTTGTCCACACTCTGCCTCCAGGAATTCATCAAAATTCTCATGTAAGCCTCCCTTCCATCTCATTTCTCTAATACTTTATTCTATTTCTGTTTTATATTTACTTTACATATAATATAAATTCTAAGTTTCATTTTTTATTTGCTTTTAATTATGTATCTTTGAAGAGATTTAAAATTAAGAAAGTACAGTACTTTTTATTTACTTGCATATATACAATTTCTCTTGCTGTTGGTTTCTTTGTGTAGATCTAGATTTGCATCTGGTATGTTTTTTATGCCTAAAGAACTTCCTTTAATTTTTTCTAAAGTACAGATCCCTTGTTGATTAATTATTTCAGCTTTTAATGTCTGAAAAAGGCTGATTTCATATATATTTTAAAAAGAGATTTTTATCTCATATAGAATGTAGGGTAGTATTTTCCTATTTTTTTCTTTCAAACCTTAAAGATGTTTCTCCACCATCTCCTCATTTGTACTTGTTCTCATGAGGAATCTACCCTCATTGTTACCTTTTTTTTTTTTTTTCCTGCTTTAATGTGTCTTTTTCTCTGGTTGCTTTTGAGAGCTTCTTTTTAATACCTATTTTTGAGCATGCTGATTATGATATACCTTCTTGGAGTTTTCTTCATCCTTATTGAGTTTTGAGTTTGTTAATCTTCTTGAATTTGGGGTTGATAGTTTGGATCAAATTTAGAAAAATACATCTTTTGCCTCTTTTTTAATAGTTTTCTATCACCTCCTACTCTCTCTTCTCTTTTAGGAACTCTATTTACTTTTATATCAGTAGGATTTTTTCAAAGATTGCTGACGCTTTGTTCATTTATTTGTAGTATTAAGCTATAGGCATACAGAGAAATCTCTGTAGGTAACTGGGGTTCTGCCCTTTGCCACCTTGTCTTCTCCTTAGAGATTCCTCCTCTCTGGCCTACAGACTCAAACTATTTTTGAAGTCTTGGATACTCAACTCTGTCTCTTCAACTCAGGTAGAACAGTAGGCTCTATTGGGTTTCTAGATATTTACTCTGTGGCCTGATAACTCTCTCCAGTATGCTAAGGAATTCTATAGTATGACTTATCTAATTTTTTCTTCTATCAGGGATTACAACGCTGTCAGCTTTGTTGTCCAATGTCTGAGAACTGTTATTTAACGAAGTTTGTTTATTTTCCACCTGTTTATGGTGGAGATAAATTTAATCCATCTTGGCTAGAAGTAGAAGAATGTAAGTTTCTACACCTTTAAGCACACTAGAGATCTGTGTGTGTGTGTGTGAGTGTGTGAAACCATTTGGTCATCATATATGTATGCATGTTAGAATCACTTCCTCCAAGACATTCTTTGCTTTAGAATTATTATTTTGCCAACCAAATCATATTTGATTTTGTAGACTTTACTTTTATCTGTAAAATTCTGTAAGACCTTCTCTTTACAGATATTTAATATATGCTAATCTGGCATTTTTTCTTAATAATTTAATCTCATATTATTTATACTGGTTAAGGCTCATGCATGATTTGGTATGTGTAGTATTTTCTGCAAAATTAATATTCTTCTTTCTGCATTTACTCTGATGTTGTTTGCTTTGTTTTTATTTGTTTGTTTAACATAGCCTAAGACTCTCACTTTCTAACGTTGATGAGCACTGAGAAAGTCCAGACTTTCTTTTCTGGTTTAATTCTTTTTTCCAAATTTAGTTGGGTGGATTGATTTTATACTGATTCTGAAGAAAAGTAACTGCTTTATAGGAGGTAGTGCTGAAAACACTTAATTTTTTATTCATCCTGCGTAAAACCTTAAAGTACCTTGGCAGACTTACATAATTAAGTATTTGGGGATCAAAAATGGGTGAGTTGTGTATTACATATACTTAAGAATTCTCACATCAGATGTTACGTGATTTAAGGTGTTTTTGAAGTACAGAAGGATATACAGCCCTTAAAGGATGAGACTAAAATAGTATATTTAACTCCAAACTCCCATTCTTTCCTATCTATCATCTATCTATCTATCATCTGTCTATCTATCATCTATCTACCTATCATCTATTTATCATCTATCTATCATCTATCCCCTAAGGGAATGTTTCATCTCTCTGTTTATGTACCACCTTTGATTATCTTCTCTGTGTTCTTAATTAACTTAGCATTTTATAAACACCAGCAGAATATTAACAAATACATGTTTCCTGATGAATGTTACCATAATGAATAAATATTTATTAAAGACCTTCCTTTTATGGCATTCTTTCAAGTACCTTGATAATGACACTGATCAAAGAAAATATAGATCCCACTGTTTGTCTAACAATAAACTTGCCCATTTATTTCTGTACTTTCTAACAATCTCAGTCATTGCATAAATTTTACAACTTCTTCGTATGTCAGAAGCCTGGGTGGCTCAGTTGGTTAAGCCTCTACTCTTGGTTTCAGCTTGGGTCATGATCTCAGGGTCCTGAGATCAAGCCCTGTGTCAGGCTCATGCTCAGTGGGGAGTCTGCTTGAAGATTCTCTCCCTCTGCTCCTCCCCCCATTCTCTCTCTCTCTCCCTCCCTAAAATAAATAAATAAATCTTTAAAAAAGTTTAAAACTGCCTTATATGTAATATTTTTCATTATGAGTGCCAACACTCTCTTATATTTTGCATTTTAAGATCTCCCAAAGTGTTCCATTATCTGTCTATATGGCATTATAAAAATTTCAAATGAGAATCATTATGAATAAACATGTCTCAGCATTTTGTGAAGGGGGACTTCAAGTATGAGAAGAATTATGTGATGCCATATGATTATTTTCTAGAATTACATTGCCCACTCATTCTCACCTGCCAATTCAGAGATCTTCACTTTGCTATCAAATTCACCTCCAGTCCTCTTTTCTTGTTTAGCTGCCAGTCATAAAGTCTGCATTTAACTTACAAATATATAGCTACAGGTAGTATGGCAATGGAAAAAAAATAATTTTATGCATTGATATTATGCATATATATACACATATATACATATATAAAGAGACCACATGTATTTTATTTATGGAATATTTGCTGTTAGATTTCCAATTTCTACAGTTTTATAAAAAAGGAAATATGCTATATGTAAACTTCTACTAAATTTTCTGTTTACCCAATATTATGTTGATAGCCCCATTTGGATTGTTGTTGTTTATGAAGCTTTATTCATCTGGACTGCTGATTAATATTCCATTGTATGGATAAAAAGTCAAACATGGTTATATTCTGTTTTGTGAATATAACAAAATTTATTAAGCTATTCTGCTGATGAGCTTTTGGATTCTCCCCCCCAGCCCACCAATATTTTGTTAGTAGTTCTGAGGGCTACTCAGAATGTTTTTTCCTACATCTTCCTGTACACAATTGCAATAGTTTCTCTTGAATACATATCTAGGAATGAAAAACCTGTATGCATATATGAATATACACATTGACAGTGACAAACTTTTTCTAATGTGATTGTGTCAATTTCACATCCACCAACAATGGATGAGATACTATTGATTACATACTCTCCAATGCTTAAAATTTTCAGATTTTTTAACATTTACCATAGGATATAACATGGTAAATTACTCTTCTGTAAAAGTAGCTCATTAGTTTTTAGCTGTTTATTCTTTTTTTTCCTAAGATTTTATTTACTTATTTAGAGAGAGAATGTGTGAGCAGGGGAAGGGGCAGAAGGAGAGGAAGAGAGAATTCCAAGCAGACTCCACACTGAGCACAGAACCCAATGTGGGGCTTGATCTTACAACCCCAAGATCATGACCTGAGCCAAAACTGAGTCAGATATTTACCCGACCAAGTCACTCAGGTGCCCCAAGCTGTTAATTCTTTTAAATATATGAAAATCTATACTGATTTTTATTGAAATTGCTTTAAATCTATAGATCAGTTTAAGAAGAATTAACAATTTTAAAATATTTATTTTCTCTTCACATTCAAGTTATATGTATTTATTTAATAATTTAATGGCTTCCAATAAAGTAGTATGATTTTGATCATAGAAATTTGGGACATTTTTCTTATAATTATTTCTAGATACTTTGATACTTTATGCTATTACAAATGGTTTCTTCTTTTAAAATATACTTCTCATTTGTTAATAGTAATTGTGTGTCAATAGGTTTTAAATATAAAAAGTATGCCAGGTATAAAAAGTAATGTAAAGAAACTTCAGTTAAAAAATATCAATGAAAGGGCGCCTGGGTGGCTCAGTTGGTTGGGCGACTGCCTTCGGCTCAGGTCATGATCCTGGAGTCCCAGGATCGAGTCCCGCATCTGGCTCCCTGCTCGGCGGGGAGTCTGCTTCTCCCTCTGACCCTCCCTCTCTCATTCTCTCTCTCAAATAAATAAAATCTTAAAAAAAAAAAAAAAAATATCAATGAAAAAATAAAATACTTAGAAAGAAAGGTAGTTTTCTAGAACTGGCTCAGGTCTGGATTTATTTTGCCTCAATGATTTATCACCATACTTAATTATTTTTTACGTTTGATGACTCTCTCTTGTTGGAATTCCAGCTCCATCCTTCCATTCAAGCCTTCAATATTTACTATTAGATGCTAGACGCTCATAAGGACTGAGAATATATAAACACATAAAACAGAAAGCATATCCATACTTAGAGAATTCACACTGAAGATGGAGACAGAGAATTAAACACAGATTCATACACACAATGTCGTATCAGCTATTGACATTATAGTAAAGGAAAGTAATCAAAAACAGAGTATGTTGAAAAAGTTATTTTGCATAAATTTATCAGAAAAAATCTCTCTGAGGAAGTCAAATTGAGGTAGATACATGAAAGAAGTAAGGGGGGTAATCCATCTGATGGTCTGGGACAGTAATTTCAGAGAGAAGGAACAGAAGTGACAAAAACCCAGAGGCAAGAATGACCTCACCACGTGTAGTCCATGTTAGAAAGGACAGTGCAGCTAGAGACGTGGCAGCAAAATGGAGAATGTGGGAAGAGGAAGTTGGAAATACGGGTAGGGCTACGACTCTGTAGGATCTGGCCTTTTTCAGCTGAATAATTAATGAATTTCTGAGGAATATATTTGCCTCCTCAATAATTATATAAAGCTTTTTTTCAAAGCATGTTTCTGTTTCTAACAGTATTTTTTAAATTTTTTTATTATTATATTCAGTTAGCCAACATACAGTACATCATTAGTTTTTGATGTAGTGTTCAACGATTCATTAGTTGTGTATAACAACCGGTGCTCATCACAACACCTGCCCTCCTTAATACCCATCAACTGGTTACCCCATCCCCCAACTCCCCTCCCTTCTGTAGCCCTCAGTTTGTTTCCCAGAGTCCAGAGTCTCTCATGGTTTGTCTCCCTCTCTGATTTCTTCCCATTCAGTTTTCCCTCCCTCCCCCTGTGGTCCTCTGCACTATTCCTTATGCTCCACATATGAGTGAAACCATATGATAATTGTCTTTCTCTGCTTGACTATTTACTAATAACAGTTTTTTAAATTTAATGATTTTGATACAATGTTATTCTGAGCACATGTCATCCTGGTGGATTTTCCATTATGACAGTATTAAACAATTATGGGTTTTATTTTTCTGTAACTATTTATTACTTGATTTTTTTGCTTCATCTTATGTTAACACTCTGATTCTTTAAAATATTTTAGTAGCCAATTTGCAGGGTTTTTAATCACTTTTTAAAAAACTTTTCAGCTTCTTTTTGTTATAGAATATATGACTATAGTTTTGTTGTTTTTTTCCCCCCCAAAATGTGAGTTTTTATTTTATCAAAGTTCATTTTAACCAATTATCATAATTGGTAGGTTTGAACTTATGCTGTCATTTTATTTTTTCTGTGTATCATGCTTAATTTTTTTGCTTCATTTGTCAAATATATGTTACATCTCTCATTTGGTCATTTAGAATCTCTACCTTGTTTTTTATTCTGTTAATAACTTTAATTTTTTTTTTCATTTTTATTCTCCTTTCCTTAAGTTCAAAAGGCAATATCATTAGTGTGGTTTTTTTTCTTCTCAGTCATGTGATCAGCCACTTTCAATTAACAAATATTCCCATTATTTTTGCTTTTTCATTTGAGATTTTTAGGGCAATTTCTCCAACTATCCTGCATTGTATTTTAAAAATAATACTAATACTTTTAATTTTTCCTTATTCTGTAATAGTCTTCCTTTATTATTCATCTGTTTAAACTGTATGTATTCTTTATATTGTAGAGATCTATTATTGGGTAACCTCACAGCCTCTCTTTGTCTAGTTAGGGAGCATTAGCAGCCTTAAAACAGCATTCTCATTCTAGCATAGAAATGAAAGCACTTAAATGTCTCACTCCAGTATATTGGGTAAATAAATTATACACACACCTACAAATAATAGAATGCAAGCTTTTAAATGATGATTACGACTTTATCTATTCTGTCACAAATTCTTATTTATATTAAATATATGTGTAGAATGTTTTATAATGTCTTTTATAAATAATTTTCTAAGGAAAAAAGAAGTCTAGAAAGGTTTAATGTAACACATTGATATTGACCATCTCATGGTAATCACAGGTAATTGAAATATTTATTATTGATACTCTGTATTATAAGGTTTCTTTTTTTTTAATTTTTTTTTAAGATTTTATTTATTTGCGAGAGAGAGAATGAGAGGCAGAGAGCATGAGAGGGAGGAGAGTCAGAGGGAGAAGCAGACTCCCTGCTGAGCAGGGAACCCGATGCGGGACTCGATCCCGGGACTCCAGGATCATGACCTGAGCCAAAGGCAGTTGCTTAACCAACTGAGCCACCCAGGCGCCCTATAAGGTTTCTTTTAAAACATTATTATGCTATTCTTCTTTTCATAATATAGAAAGGATAAATAAGTGCAAAATTAAATCCAAGTAATGCAAATAATATTATTTCTCTTTGAGTGTGATGATTTAATTACTTTGGCTCTATTTCTTAATATCATGGCAACATAAAACTTTATAAACTCAACATGACGTTACAGGTTTTGAAAATGGAGAACTGGAGTCATGAACTAAGAAACCAGGCTTTCCATGCTGGAAGAGCCTGGAAACTGATTCTCCCCTAGAGTCCCCAGAAGGAGCACAACCCTGACAACACCTTGATTTTCAGCCAAGTGATACCCATTTAAGACTCTGACATCCAGAATAATAGTATAATATATTTATGTTGTTTTTAGACACTAAATCAGTCCCATGGAAACTAATACACCAAATAAATTAGAAATTTTTATTTTATTGTATATCAAAAGAAATATTTTTTCTTAACCACTAAAGTAAATTAGATTCTATCTTTATTACTATAGCAATTGTGCAACTTTCCAATATATAAATTGTCTTTTTTATACATTCTTTAGTGTGATCAATATCTCAGTTTACTAGAATATATCTTCTAATTGCTTTTTAAATAATGATGATGGCACTCATGTTGCATTTGCTTTTCTTCATGTATTTCCCCTATGCTAGGCACTTAGTAGATATATTTCATGCATTTAATTCATGACTCTACACGTAGTAAATGTTCTGCCGATCAGAAAACTTGGTCAAAAAGTATTAGTGATGTATAAGAATTATAGCATAAGAAAATAGCAGTCAAGAATCAGAGCACAGACAATTACCCACACTCAAAGCCTGCACTCTTGAGTTTGGATTTGCTATGCAGCTTCCTTCACTTCAATGCTAAAACTCCTCAGATCACAAACTTCTAGGGCCATCCTAGCTAACACTCCAGTTCAAGTTCCAGTGTCTATTAGGTGCTACCTAACTCCACCCTCCTGTTTAACTGGAGAGGATTTTCATTCCTTTTGCCAGTTTTCCCACTATTCATAGAGATATTTATTAGTGGATTTTTTTAAGGAATCCAGTTCTTTCTTTGTGAAAAGGGAATGGAAATATGTAACCCCTAGTGTGCTCTGCACTCTTGCATTTTGTGTTTTTTTTACCACTGTCTATGCCTAAAATCATATCCCAGGAGGCAGGGTCCAAATGGTTATGATTATTCAACTTAGACATATTTTTTAATGGAAATGACAATGAAGAATTAATGTACAAAGCAGAGTATTACTAAAGATTTTACCTTTTATGTGGTGCTATATTAACTTTATTTATTTTGGTCATTGTATAAAGTTGTCCCCTCTTTTTTTACTTCCAAATTCTTCTATACTTTTTTCAGAACACTAACTTCATTTTAATTAAAATAAATTCTTCCTGGCATCTGACAGTATTAGCAGTTTCTGTTGAGAATTTTCATCTGTTTTTGTTTTCTTCAGTATCTTAAAGGGAAGGAGGAAAAGAGCTAACAATTACAATAACTTATATACTTGGTTTTGTTTCTATACCTCTATATTAATACATCTTGATCTTATCCATTTCCTAAAGAAAGTCTACCATGAAAATAGTGAATTGACAATACAAAATGGGCACTCCATTTTCTTTTTGTCTGACACCTAGTTTTGTTTTGTTTTGTTTTTTTAAATGGGTATACCTTTGAAAGATGTCTTGTGTGTCTTGTGTGTGAAAATTTAACCAAAGGCCACTTTACCTTGCACACTTGTAATATTCATTTCTATAATTGAAAAGTTGCATTTCATACGCATGGTGATTCCAGTGAGCTCTCACAACTTGAAAATTCTAGCAGAAAACTGCTCAATTTGTCATCTTTCTAAAGATATATTGACTTAAATGTTGAAAAAAATGAGAAAGATATATACCAGGTAAAATAAAATAATTATAAAAATGTTTTGAACATTTAATAACTGTGCAATAATTTTGTGAAGCCAAAATATGTCATAACCAAAGATCAAACTAATAGTGTGTAGTAAATATACTTACTATTAACTAATAAACAGAATAGAGCAACCAACACATCACTTAAGTACATATTCCAAATTGTGCATTAAAATCGACTTAAAAAGCACTCTACTGAGCTAAACAATCAATTTTAAATATTTATTTCTACTGCTGCATTTTATGGTTTTATGAACACACACAGTTCCTTAAAATTTTTGTAGCAATTTAGCAAACACTAACTGCAGTGTTATGTTTTATTTTTGTCAATTAGAAACTTAGGCTTTTTTCCCCAAATATACAAGAATGTCATTTTTTTTTTAGACATACTACATTTCAAACTTTGCCTTTAAATGCACCTTACAGGGGTTGCCTGGGTGGCTCGGTCAGTTAAGCGTCTGCCTTCAGCTCAGGTCATAATCTCAGGGTCTTGGGATCTAGTCCCAAAACCAGCTCCCTGCCAAACAGGCAGTCCGCTTCTCCCTCTGCCCCTCTCCTCCCGCGCTCACGCGCGAGCGGGCACACGCATGTGTGTGCCCTCTTTCTCTCTCTCTCACAAAAATAAATAAAATCTTTGAAAAAATAAAGATAAACGCACCTTACATCTCTATTCTAATTAGCATTTTATATCGAACAATGAAACAAATATGCACAAATAATACTCATACAAAATATATACAGTGTAACAACAACAACAAAAATGTTCATCAGCTTCTTTAAATTTCTATCCAAGAAATTCTCATCATCCTTTGCTTAAAAACACAATCCAGGGTTAGCTTGGCATAAAATTCCCCTCATACTTTACTTTTTCTGATTAATCTGATTAATCTTCCTGGGCTCCTTAGCAAACACCATGGTAACTGACACTACTGGAGAATTCACCATTCCCTAGAGACATCATGCCTTTTTATATCTTACATCTTTTTAAAAAAACCTTTCCAAAACTCTCTGTCAACTTGCATACCTATCTCAAAATTATTTTCCACATACATATCAAAAATTACTTCTTTGTCAGTTTGTGATCCACTCTATGTGAATCACATATAGTCGTTAACCACAAATAGAACTGAAACAAGATTGAGCATCTCTAATTTACTGTGGAATATTTCCATTCAGAAAAATGCAAAAGCAGCTTTACATTTATAGGAAAGAATTTAATATTTATAGATCCAGGATTACAGTATCCAAAGACTTCTCTTGAATGATTAGTTTCTCTTCAACTAACAGGTGAAAACACAATGAAATGTAAGCTTTGTTTCCCACACTGTTTTCAAATGGTGTATATTTGATTAATCATAAAACCACTAAAAATGAATTTCTAAGAAAGCAAGTGAATAATCTCTGTCTGAAAATATATTTAACTTTTGTTTCTAAATAGCCTTATGGAACTAGACAGTTAATAACATCGGAAAGACCTAGGCTATAATCATATTGTTATCATTTATTATCTGACTTAAGCTTTGATTTTTTTATGTATTTTAATTCAATTATTCATTTGATATTTATTTGAGCATCTACTATGTATTGAACACTTTATTCAGAGTTTGTGATACATTTATTTAAAAATGAAATTTGTCTTTACGGAGCTACTTTCTACGGGGGCAAACAGATACACAATGAACATGATAAATACATCAATTTTACAGTATATAAGGGGAAGATAAATGCTATGGAAAAAAAACAGCATGGCAAAGTAATTTGGAAATGTGAGGGTGGAATAACAGGTTGTAATTTTAAATTCAAGGGTCAAGAAAATTTACATTGAGAAGTGACTAATGTAGCATTATCTCAGGAATTAGTGTTCTTGACAGAGGGGGTGACTCATGGAAAAGTCCCCAAGCAAAGGAAAGTTTCGACACATTCTATTAAGAGAAAGGGGGCAGCAAACTTGGCCAGAAGCAAGCAAGAGAATTAGAGAAGGAGGGGAGGCAGTTAGAGAGATAGAGAGAAGCTGGATCATACTGCACCTTTAAGAGTGGGTTTTTGAATTTTGTTTTAGACAGGCTTGTGTGACTATTACATTTTATTGCTTTTAGAAATATTTGCATTTACAAGCAGCATATTGTTTTAAAATTTAAATATATAAATGCATGTGTATACACTTGCAAACTTGCAGTTGAACACATTTTGCTAGCCACTCTTCTTTGCATCTAGAAGTAGAAAATGTAGGACAGTTTAAGGACATGTTATATAGCATGTTTAATTTCTGTAATACAATCTTAACTTGTTCAATATGCAAAAATTATTTATCTTTCTTTCAACTAGAATTACCCACTAGAATCTAACACTTATCAGCAAATTTACATATTTGTAAAACAGCTGCCATTATTTGTAAGTCTCACCAAAATTTTTAGTGCTTTAATATATTCTCAAAGCTATTAACACAATTACTAATTAGACTGTTGGAGTCCTCTTTTATGCAAAGAAAGATAAAAGAAAATCTCTTGAAGATATAGTCCATTTTGCTATTTTATATTTCACATACTTTCAATTAAAAAAAGATTAAAGTTAAATGGGTATTCCAATTATGGAAATTTTATACAGCAATAAAGAAATGTGTTAAGAAAAAATCGTATTACGAAAGTGATGCTTCACTATAAAAAGAAAAGTGGATAATGGGGCATTTTGGTGTGTTGCATGAAAAATATATTATGTAATTACAGTGTAAGCAAAGAGGTATACTGACCCTTAAATAGAATTTATAATGTGGACATATGCATACCTTTATAAGATAAAGTCAATATCATTTGATTTTACTATAAAATAACCCTATATTTTGTAAAAATGAACATACTACTTTCAGAATGATTTCTCTTTCTTTAACTTGAAGAATTTTTCCTATGACTCAATTCAGTTTCATGATGTACAATGATCCTGACATTCTGTTGGCTTTCAAATGACATTATCTTACCCACTTAAAATTAGCTTACTGTCAGTCTGTTAGCAGATGCTTCAGAAATATATGAACCAGAGATGCACTGGGGAAGCATTGAGTAGTCTGAGTTTTTGCTTATTGCTGCTATTTTATAACCTCTAACACAGATATTAGTCAAAGATTAAGAAATGTCAACCTTTTGTCATCAATCCACATATCATCAACTTTAAGCTCTAAAAGTAGTATGATGATAAATCACTAAAGCCAAAATACATCCAGATGAGATTTACCTCTGAGCATTTGGTTGTTACAAAAATAAGAGAAAAAAAGACTTCATATACTCTGGTTTTATCACAGTTCTAGGTAATATCTATTGGAAGAAGAAGCAAAGAGCAGCTGACCAATCACTCCAGTTACTGTGAATTGTTTTGATTCTAGATTTATGACTTTGAGACTCAATTTTGTCTATTAGCTCTCAAGGCTACATGAACCCCAAATCCCGGCTTATCTGTCCATTTATGTCTTCATTCATTTTCCAGAAAAGGAAATTAAAAATTATTTACTGAATTCCGAATAAATGAAACATTATGCCTGCTTCCAAGTATCTAATAGTCAAATATAAAAGAAATAATCTCATAAAACAATAATTAAAAATTACTAAAGAGCAATTTGGAAGCATACAGAAGAGAGCTTTAGCTCTACCTTCACTCTGAGAATGTTAAATTTCTTGATAATATTAACAATTACAGTATCAGTTAATTAGCTCATGTCTAAATGTTATTAGATATTACTTCCATCACTACCATCATTTAATGTCTCTAACAAATGCATAATATGTTGGGTTACTCTGGTCAAGCATCAAAAAAAAATGAGATTAGCAAATGTTGACTGATACAAAACACCAATCCATTGTGGGGACATATGATTAGCCTGCTTATTGGCTAATAAGTAAAGATGGCCACAGTCTCAGGTTGGTCCTCAGAGACTGACACTGATACAAGATCCATGTAAAAATGATTTATTTAAGAATTCCTTTCCCCCAGTTGAAAATGGTAAAAAAGTGAGGACTCTGAAAGGAAAGGAAGCCAAAATATCATGGACGTTAACTTGAACTCAATATTGCAGGGAAGCAAGCTCTGGAGCACAGAGATCACACCTCAGAGTGGTCCCCATCAGGGGAGAAAGACAATAGTACATTAATTTTTCCTCATCTTCCAGTCATTGTTTAAGAGCAGTGGAAAGGTATTATCACCCAGGGATTTCTACTCTGCTGCCCATAAGTACAACATGTCTCAGTATCCTAAGGACAAGTTTTGATGATTGAAAAAGTTATGGAGAAGTGGTAACAGTATCTACTTGGATCACTTGGAATTTTCCGAAGTTTGGAAGTCTTTTTTAGTTTTCTTTAGAGATAACTTACATTGATATTTTTATTGCAGCTAGCATCAAGAATTTTTAGGTGATTAGGAACTATATTTTTATTAAGCATGTTTTTATAATCTTTATTAAGTAATATTATTAATAAATAGAAAGTCTCAAAATTCAGAGAAATATGATAATTTCCTGCCCATAGAAGAACCATATATTGGTCAAGTAAATATCCTTTTTCTCTTACTCTATTTTTCACTAAGTCATATATTCTTGACATATTTACAATCCTGAAGTTTTTTTTTTTTTAATCCTGAAGCTTTTGTAAGTGGTTGTGTGAAAGTAATTTTAAGTCTACAACTAAATTCTTTTATTAATTTCCATGAAAAAAACTTATTGGACATGGAAATCCTATAGATAACATCATGTTTAAAGGTGAAAGTTACTCTTTTGCCCAAATTTGGGAATTAGGAAAAGATGTCCAAGCTTATCTGTTTTATTCTACCATTTGTCCTGGAGTTTCTAGCAAGTGAAATAAGGCAAAAAAAAAAAAAAGGTCATAAATATTGGAAATGAAAGGTAAAAACTATCCATCTTTGCATGCCATGATTGTAAACATAGAAAAATCCAAGTAACGTGTAAAAATAAGTCATCAAAAATATGAAGTAATTTTAGCAAGGTCATGTGACATGGTCAATATTAAAAATTAATTGGACTTATATATTCCAACACAAAATGCTGAATATTTAAAAATTGTGTGTTTATAAGAACATAAAAATAGGAAACAATAATCTAAAAATACAAGAACTCTGCACTACAATTTTAAAAATTACTTGGAGATTTTAAAGAAAACATTTTAAAATTTAGATATATGATTTTAAATAAAAGATTCAGATTTATCAAAAAATATTTTATAATTCAACCCTAATCAACCCACCTGGTACGTCCAAAAAACATTATAAAAACATTTAAAGTTTTAATTAAATCAAATATCTGGCAATATTAAATAATAGGATGAATCTCTATGCCTATGTCTTTAATAAGTCAGTCCTATTACTGAATTTCAAGAAACTTTAAAACTTGCTAATTTACACAACTTGGATTTTTTTTACTTATCTTTCACAATATTTTTCAGTTTTTAAATTTTATTTTGCTGAGAGGCATAACTGTCGACAAGTGACAAATTGAAGTACATAGTGCCAGTTTCTCAGATTCTGATTAAATAGTTCTATCACTGGGTTTTCACTTTGAGATTAAAAAAAAAGGAAAAAAAATCTGAATTTCCAATATTTGTAATGTTTCATATCGATGCAGCAGGTTATCAGAATATACCCGCTATACACAGATTATTCATTAGTGTATGTTGTATTAGAGATAAGCAAATTGAAAAAGCACTTTTTCTATTACCCAAGCAGCAGTGTCCTGTTTTTAAGAATCATTTTTCTTACATCTTTGGGTAAAAGGGTACTTTTTAATCTAATCATGATTCAACCACTCTGCAGTGAGGAGTAAATATTTGTGGCAATCTCTTGCTGAAACTCATTTCCTGCTCAATGCTCAGAGTCCCTCTTTGTCCTTGTTTTCCATACCATTCCAGAGTGAAACTCATTTATTTTTTATTCTGAAATCAGGATTATACTCTAAACTCAGTATTTCTGGGCAGAATGCCTCATCATTGTCATCAAAGCTACTTGTATTTTGAGTCATGGTGTCCAAGGGGGCCTTGCAATAGAAGGTCTAGTCTAGATTATGAATCTTCACTTCAAATACATATTCCTACTTTAATATATTTCCTATATCAGGATACAACTTTCTATTTCACACTTTTTAACTTCTTTATTGAATTATAATTTCCCAAAATGTACTGCACATGTTGAAAGTATACAGTTTGATATGTTGTGCCTTATTTATTCACCCATTAAACCATAACCACAATGAAGATAATGAACATACCAACAATTCAAAATATATCTCTATGGTTTTTTGAAATCCATCCTTCACTCCCACATTCCAAGTAAACAACTGTTCTGCTCCATGACATTGTAAATTAATTTTAATATTGTAGAAATTTATATGAATGGAATAATAGACTACATACTCCTTTTTTGTCTGGCTTCATTCACTTGGCATGATGATTTTTAGATTCATCCATGTTATTGTGTCATGTCCTTTCCATTTTTTCTGAATACTGTTCTATTGTATGGTTCCCCCAAAATTTATAAATATATTACTTATTGGGCTGTTTCCACATTTGGGCTATTTCAAATAGAGATGTAATGAACATTAATTTACAGCCCTTTATATGAATGTACCCTTTCATTTTCTCTTGGATAAATGCTCACCAGTTGAATATGAGTAATATAGTAATATATGATTAATTTATCAATATTGTTATTTATTTTTCATTTTTTTAAGATTTATTAAGATTTTTAATCACGTATTAAGCTAGTTTAAAAAGAAATATATGAAAACTGTGAACACAATTAAATAGGCTGTAATTAGAGTATTTGGACAAAGGTAACAAGGGCTTACAAAGTGACCTAAAATTAAGAAGAATTAATTTCAAGAAAACCTCTCTTAACAAAAAGATAACTCTTCTAATCTTAAAGAACAACAACATATTTTCATGAACTAGATACATCTTATTAGGATAAAAAGAATGATTTTTCTTTGGTTAGAATGGTAATTTTCTTCTCCGGACTCATTTTATCATAATATGTTATAGAGGAATTTCCAAATGAAATCTAATTGAGAACTTATACATGGTACTCAGTTTCTTAATCATAATGAAAACACAAACATTAATCCATTTAATGAAATCCATCTTAGGTAGAGAAAAAGTAATTTTTTTAAAGATTTTATTTATTTATTTGACAGAGAGAGACATAGCGAGAGAGGGAACACAAGCAGGGGGAGTGGGAGGGGAGAAGCAGGCTTCCCGCAGAGCAGGGAGCCCGATGCGGGGCTCGATCCCAGGAACCTGGGATCATGACCTGAGCCGAAGGCAGACGCTTAAGGACTGAGCCACCCAGGTGCCCCAAGAAAAGTAATTTTTAAATATTTGACTTTCATACCACTCTAAATAGTGCCAAGTTGATACACCTAGGGGCATTAAAGACACTAGACACACACACACACAAACACATACATATACACATTAGTTTAAATTACTACTTCAAACTTATATAAACAAAGGTTTATGAATAATTGGATGAAGTCATCCAGAGTGTCATAAATATAAAGAACCAATATGGGGTTAGTCTCACTGGGAAAATGACCAAGCCTTCCCACAATGTATTTCTTGTTGTGACAGTGAGAGGTGAGCAGGGGAATGCTGCAGAGACACCTTTTAGGTGCCTATGTGATTACATCATGGTTAAGAAAATAAGTTTCATAAGAAAATACTACTGAAAGTTATTTCAAAAAGGTACAAGTCCATTGTGAAGATTTTTTAAATAAAGAAATTAAAGATTGTTTGGCTAGAAGATAAAAAACTCTTCATACATGTTCTTTGGTAGTCAAGCAGCATACAAGACAAAGCTCCTCCTTTCCAAGAGGATTGAAAACAACCAGTCTAATTACAGGATGTTTTTAAAAATAGTACACAAGCATTTTTTTATTTGTCAACTTAATTGCATGCCATACAACATGATTATAATACTGTTCTGTAAAAGTAAAAAAGGACCAATATAGGTATAAATACATTTGCACTTGATCATGTAGGAAATCCAGATGGATCCAAGTAGATCGTATATGTAACTAGATTTCCTAATCCACAAGAACGTCTTCTTCATAGAGTTGGATGCCAAATTATAAAAGTTTTTATTTAACATCCTTACCCTAATTTTCTTAATAGCTTGAGTTTCTCTTTGATTCATTTTTTTTAAGATCTATTTATTAAAGACAGAGAGAGAGAAAGAAGGCACGTGGGTGCTCACACAAGTAGGGGGAGGGGCAGTGGGATAGAATCTTCCAGTGGACTCCCACTGAGCACGGGAAGCCCCACCCAGAGCTCAGTCCCACACCCCATGAGATCACAACCTGAGCTAAAACCAAGAGTCAGACGCTAACCCAACTGAGCCATTCGGGCTCCCCAGTTTCTCTTTGATTCAAACATTATTCTGAAATGTATTTTTATTTCTAAATGTTTATTTTAATAACTTTGTTATTAGGTTACTTTTATTGCATGTTGGTGAGTAAATATGATTACCATTATTTCGAAGAGTGTCACTTTAATAACATAACAGAATCCAGGCAAGAAACAGATGGCACATTCAAATAAGATAAATTTAATATAACTTAGTAAAGAAATTAGTTATTAAGGCGAAGGCAGGATTTAGGAAAAGCAACAAGGAATGGCACAATCCCCCAGGATTGTAACATCCTGGAGTCGTTATCACTCCTAAGATTAAAAGGTGATGAGAAGGGAAAAGTTACCTGAACCTGAAAAAAGTAGTTATACAGACAAATATCATGCTAAAGAGTAAGTGTTCCCCAATTTCTCTTGACTGTATATGATATTGTCATATATTTTCAAGTATTCACTTTCTCTGTCATTTTACTAATTTTGTAGTGACTGGATATCATGTATAGGAATCAATTTGGCATCTTAAACAGTCAAGTCAGAAAAATATATTTCAAAGGAAAAAATTTATCTAGAAACAATTAAATCAGTGGCATTGTAAATTATTTATCATGATAATTACTATATTTATGGAGAAAATAAATGAACCAAAGAACAGCAGATGTTCCTATAGAAAGATTTTTTTTGTTCCTCAAATATGGGGATATTATGAATTGATGAAATAATAAATGGATTTTACTTCCTACTAATAATTACAAATAAAGTAGGCAAATGCTGACAGATATTTTTACTGAAGTGGTAAGGGAGAAAGTTATGACTATTGAATTTAACAACAAAAATGTTTTTTACAGATCATAATTTAACATTCTTTATATAGTATGTGGATACAGAAGTACTACCCACATTACCAGTATAATCATATTTATTTCTACAAGTAGAATAAATTATGTTTCCTCCATGTCCCCATATGATTGATACAAGTTGTAATGCAAAAGCAAGAAGGATGGTTATAATGAAAATGAAAAAAGTTAATATGGGCAGGCTGAAAAATTATCTCAGGTTTCAAGACTCTAACTTAAAACTTTTTTAAACATTTAAAATCTACTTGAGTGACTTAGTTAATGAGCAATCATTTTATTCCACAAAATGCATTGGTTGTTTACATGGATAAAGCACTGATGGGGATTTAGGGATATGATATAAGTAAAATAAAATGTTCACAACACTCTAATAAAGAGATAAATAATAAACAATAAACCAGAGCAACTATTCTGTTAAAAAGTGATAATTACAGTAAAAATTCAGGAATATGAGAAAGACATCACTGAATATAAGGGAATAAGTTAGATACATATCACACTCAAGTGAGTCCACTCTAAAGTGGTGACATTTATGGAGAGATCTAAGGGGTGAGAAGGCATTCTGAGAAATAAACAGGGGGAAGTAAAGAGGCAAAACCCTGGGAAATAGTTCACCAAGTATAATGCAAATGAGCCGAGGCAAGAATAAGCTTCCTATTTTTCAGATGCAACAAGACAACACTTATAGATAGGGTTTTAGGAATTAAAATACTAATAGGAAATTAGTGCAGATAATTAACCAGAGCCAAGATTTATCAATATTTATAAACCATGGTAAGGACTTTTTATGTTATTCTCATTGTAATGGGATTTTAATTAGAGAAATGACTGCTCAGATTTTATTTTTTGAGAGATAGCTCTGCTTGATGTAGGAAAAATGCACCATAACAGAGTGAAAATGGTAACAGAGAAATACAGTCAAATCTTCCAGAACATTAATGTCTTAAGTTGGATTCAGTAGGTTCAGAGCCTAAAATGGAAATTGTTTGTTTGGGATTTACTGAGGGAGTACTCTCAGGAGAAGTAATTGATTTCAGAAGTAGGGAATCAGAATAAAGAAAAGAACTTCTTAAGAATGTGGTTTCAGGTGAAATTCAGCTATATTATTACCTCACAGGGAGCTCCTGAGTCTTTCCCATCTTGAGATAAGGAAATGGGTGTTTGTAGCTCACCAAATAGGCAGTCAGTGCACCAGTAAATCACTGAACACAGACCTTCAGGAGGATGACTTTCAGGCGCGTCCAGAAAAGGTAACCTCCAGGGACTATCTGGAGAGTTTCAAAGAGAGCCATTAGTCTAACCACCCACAGTAGAGTATGGCTATTAATGAAAGAATTGGTAAATAAAAGGTCAACAAAACAAATTTTGAAGGGGAAAAAAGATAGTATTAAAAAACGATAAAATAAATGGTCCTATAACGGTCCATCATAAGCATTATATTTGTGGAGAAAATAATTGAACTAAAGAAAAACAGAAGTAGACATTTCTGTAGAAATATTTGTTGTCCTTTGGGACAACAGAGTAGGCTCAATGGAGGGACCACTTTATTTTTATCACATTGGTATTATTAGATAATAATTAAGTACGTATTTATGAATCAGTAACAGTTTTCTATTAGAACAAATAGCCTTACTATAAGATGTTAATGGAAATACCACTATTGAATCATAAAGCATGCTTGCAATGGCACCTAGAAACAAATGATCCCTGAAAAAGAATTGCCAAATAGTCATGCTAACCATCAATTCTTCCATTGTATTAAATTAAATCTGCCATTCTAATAAATTAGATCACAAACAAAACTACTTATCTATACTATATAAGCTTAGGAACATGTCTCCATAGAATCATAATTTAATATGCTCACAGATATTATCAGAAGTTATAAAAAAACCTCATTGGAATATTTATGAATCTTTTATAAACCTGTGATTAAACACGTAGTCCATTATATATTGTTTAAAAACTTTTAAATAAAATTAACACAGTATATTTCTCTTTGAATTCACTGTCAAATATAAAAATGTTTGTCTATCCTGAAAAATAAATATGTTCATTAAAATTGATAATAGCATCTATATAATCTATTAATTTTCCTTCCCCATGGTTGTTAAGAAACCCAGAGAAAATGAATAAAGCAAAATTTGCTTAATCTTGGTTTCTAATACAAATTATCCTTTTTTATTCACCTCATACATGATTCTTGAGTTTTTAAATATTATATTAACAATCACCTTTTATATGCATTTTATTGTGAATTTACCACCATCTTTTTGACTGAGATTATAGTAGGCATTATAAATAATGCTCAGTAAGCTGCATTAGAGCATTTCATTGTGGAATCTACAAATTGTAAGGACACAATGACAGTAAAACCTAAGTTTCTATAAATATCTGGTTTTAAATAAAGTCAAAATCAGTGTTCATAATTCATTAAGCAAATGCAATGATTAGTTTCTAATTCTCAGAGGTCAATGTGTACTATATGATATAGCTACAGTATAATTCAGAATCATAATAGCTGTGCTTGTCATAATTCATTGTTACAAAGAAACGTATTTATTCAAGAAAATGTATTTGCTTAAATATGTCATTTTCAATATAAAATGTTATAATTTGGTCAGTATAAATTAGGCCATGTTTGGCTCTCATGTTTAAAAATAAGATTGCGGGGCGCCTGGGTGGCTCAGTTGGTTAAACGACTGCCTTTGGCTCAGGTCATGATCCTGGAGTCCTGGGATCGAGTCCCGCATCGGGCTCCCTGCTCGGCGGGGAGTCTGCTTCTCCCTCTGACCCTCCCCCTCTCATACTCTCTCTCTCTCTGTCATTCTCGCTCTCAAATAAATAAATAAAATCTTTAAAAAAATAAAAAATAAAAAAAATAAATAAATAAAAATATGATTGCACTGGGCATTTATGACTTCCAATTATTGAAATATTGAAATTAAAGAAGTAAGTGTAAATTTATGAGAATAAGTCAGAACCACAACATTTGTTGCAGATTTCAGCTGTCATTTAGTAGCCATGATTTTTAATATTTTTGTCAGCTTTTTAGGGGCCAGTATTCTCATATGCAATAATTTGAGAAATGTGGAATGAAATTAGCACTAGACATTTATGGTACATTGAATTTATTCTTTATTTTACTTACTATTTATGTTTATGTCTTTCTTACATAATAACACCATTTCAAACGATGAAAGAATAACTTCTTTTAAATGTCTATTCCAGTGCTTATAATAGTGCATGAACTATTGTAAAACAAACCAAATATCTTTTAATTGCAACTATTGTCCTGAAAAAAAATTAATAGTCTTTTTTTTCTTTAATATTTAACTATTTTCTTCATTTGTAAAATAAAAACTTTAATAGACTAGTGTTCTGCTTCAATCACAGCCAATGGATATGCAACCCTATGGTCTATTTACACATGGATGTTGGGGGCAGTAAAGAGGGGAGCAAACCATGAGTGTGGAATGATGAAAGGGGTTACCAGACAACCAAATTATAATGTCAAAGTGATTAATGTAATAAATTTGGTTTCAATTTGTTACTGATTTCTAAGAAATCTGATTTTATGGACAGTTGCATAGTGGTAAAAGACCCAGACAAATGACAACCTACACGGTGAGGTGAGTAGTCAAATCGTATTTCCAGTAATCAATCTGAGTTAAAATCAGATCCGTGTCAATCAGTAGAAGTACACAGGAAGAGATTTGATCATCAAATCTCTTGTAGATCTTGAGCACTAGGGCAGGGTCTGTCCTGAATTTCTTTTCCTCCAGAGAATGGGATGGCTTCTTCCAGAGCCAGTGTCCTGCATAGCAGAGCCAAGGTTTATAGGGAAAAAAAAAAGTAACTTGGGCAGAAGAAAAATTATCCTTTATTGAAAACCTTCGTTGTTCAGTGTATATTTTTCAGAGTCATCTGGTTCTATAGAAGCTCTGCACTTTTCATTCCCTTTGGGTTTTATATTTTTATAAGATCTGTGGTTTTTTCCTTTTCCAGGAAATTTATCTTTTAATAGTCTGAAATCCCACCAAGATGACCAGTAAATTGATCTGACTAACCACAATAAACTGTATCTTCACAGAGGTGCAATTCATGGGCTGTTAGAATCAAGTAACATCTTTTCCAGCCTCTGTCCAAAGGGGAAATAGAATTTTGATGATTTTGTTTTTCTAATTTTAGTATTTCTCTATTATTTTTGTATTTTGGTGTTTTTATACTTTTTGGTTCATTTACAACTGATACTTTATTTGGCATTAGTGGCAGCAATGATTGAAGATTTGGTATTATGATCTGACCATATGTTGAGCTCTGTTTGTTGTAGACATCTATTTTCTTTTTTTTTTTTTTAAAGATTTTATTTATTTATTTGAGAGAGAGAATGAGATAGAGAGAGCATGAGAGGGGGGAGGGTCAGAGGGAGAAGCAGACTCCCTGCTGAGCAGGGAGCCTGATGTGGGACTCGATCCCGGGACTCCAGGATCATGACCTGAGCCGAAGGCAGTCGCTTAACCAACTGAGCCACCCAGGCGCCCTAGACATCTATTTTCTGTTGGGTGAGAAGCCACAGAGAATCTGGTGTGTTAGCCTTCTTTATCTGCTTGTATATTTTTCTGTTTTGAGCTCAAATAACTTAAGGATTTCATTTCACCAGGAATGAAAACAGCTATTTGATAACTGGATGTGTGATTTTTTTTTTTTTTATGTTTCTGTGTTTACCATTGACACACAGCTTAAGTTGTAGAATTGAAGTTATAAATTATGTACCTGTATGTTTATGTGTCAGGAATTCAGAAATATCTTTCTTATTGTGTGAGTATGTCATGTTTATGTTTCTGGAAAGTATTAATAAATTATATTGTAAATTATCTCAAATTATAAGTTCTATTCCCATTTTTTGAGACAAATATATATATATGTATATATATATATACACACACACATATGTGTATATATATATATATATATATATATTTGGAGAGAGAGAGAGAGAAATTTCCAGGACTTAAGGACATTGAATGTCTAATACTTTATGTGTGCTATACTTAAATATATAATACATATGCATATGTGTATATATATTTATAGAAACTAAATCAGTTTTAGACAAAATTTTTAATTCTTAGAAAAATAAGTTAAAAGATAAACAGGATACCAGTCTTTCATTTACTTTTCATATTCTTTTATACATATATATTATTCAATGTCTGTTTATTGTGTTTCTATCATGTGCTATGAGCTGTCCAGGGTAGATGGGATTAAAGAGAACCAGAGGGATAAACTCAAGCCTGGACCTTAGAGAGCACTTAGAGAGAACCTTAGAGTGCTCAACCGAAATGTGATCAGGGCAATGGATTACATGAGGAAAAAAAAAAAAAGGGCTATAAAGCAATCAGAAGAAAGGGAATCAGGCCAATAGCAAAAAATTTCTTTGCATGATTTGTAGAAACACAGCTATTTTGAGATATTTTTTGGCCTCCAAAAAATGGATGATAGATATTGGCTCACACAATATCTATCTATATACCATCTAATACAGTAGCAATTAGCCACAGGTGGGTATTTAAATCTAAATTTAAATGACTTAAAATAAACTGAAAACTCAATTTTTCTGTTGCACTAGGCACATTTCAAGCGTTCACAGCACATGCAGAGACAGACATTTTTCCATCATCAAAGAAATTTCTTTTTGACGGTGCTCATTATGTGAGGACAGTTTGTTCTCATTTAATATGTGTAGCTAGGAACATTTTTTATGTTTTGTTTTTTTGTTTAACTAACTCCCTTTAATTTTTTTAAAATTTGTTTGCTTTTCAGGGGGAAAGTTAAAGGAAGATAGACATTTGAGAAATTTATCTATTATTGTTTCGTACATAGTGTGTTTACATTGTTATTAATTTCCCTTCTTGTTACCCTGGGCTTTAAAGAATAAATTAAGATAAAAGAGTGGTTATGTAATCTGAAAAATCTTCAAGGTTTAGTTTGAAGGAAGGAACAATGGAAAGACTTTGCAATATTCTAATTTTCTCATCTGTAAATATGCCATCAGCACTTGTAGATGCCATCTATTCATTTGAAGATATTGACAAGTTGTATGGAACAGTAGACAGTCTTGACAAATTATAGAGCTTTTGGGGAGAACCCCTAAAAAACAACTTATAGGAGTTCATATATTACCATCTATTGTATTTCTTTTGTCATGGATCATCCATTTACTGCATTCTCACAGATTTCTAATTTTGTGGAGAGCATATTTTCTATTTATCTTATAAATGAACTCAGTATTCATGAACTTATGTTATTTGCACTCTACATACCATGTGCCTTGAGGGTACTGCAGAAGATTAATTCTACTAAGATCTTAAGATACACTTTTCTCAAATACTTTTCAAAAAATATGATATTTTCCCTTTTAAGAAACCATGATATCTTAAAATGAGATAACTTTTTTGTGTTGGCTAATAAAAATTGACTGATAGGAACCAATTTTATTTAGGGCATAATTTCAAAACCCTTTAAGTAACTGCTAAAAAATGTTCTGTGTCAGTTGAATAAAGTTTGTGTAATTTGACAGTGCTGTAATAATATATGACAAACAAATGACTAAATAAAGGTCCCACTATTCATGTGAAACTGATAAAATTTTATTAAATCTTCATGTAGTTATTTAATGTTTATCACCAATTTGGAAAAATTCATATACTGGGAAAGTTTTCACTTAATGGAACTTAAAGGTGAAGTGTTTACTGCATATAAGCTTTCTTTCTGTCTTTTCATAAATAATAACGAGTTCTGGAGGAGAAGAAATAGCTTAAGGGAAAGAAAAAGAAATACTAAGAGCAAATTATTTTTTATGTTATAGAAAACAGAATGACTTGCCTTCACTAAGAATAGTGGTTTTCAAAATTTAAAGCCCTGGAATTCTTTCTTCAAATGAAGTCTTACCACAAACTTCAGCAAGTAAAAATATATTGAAGAGGTTGGAGTGGGAAGCTTAGGGCTCAGCACCCTTAGCCTCAGTGGTTTCCAAATGGGCCCTGAAGGGCATTCTATGATATACGATTTGCAAAACCTCTGCTGTGAAACACTCTTTGTGTCATACTTCTTTGCTTTCTTTACAAATAGGCAAAAATCCTGTTTGTTTTTTAGGTTTTTGGTCTTTTTCTAATCACTACAGGAAAACACATAGGGGATAAAAATAAAAAGTATGAGAAATTTATAAAAACAAAGAATCCTTCCCAAAGTCTCAGTTTTTGCTCCATTTTCTTAAATGCCTGACTCTATTACGAGATTTTACAGTCTCCTGGGACTTCCTGTCTGATTTTTTTTTTCCTGAGGTGTAATTCAATAAACCACCCCCTTCCCTCTGAGTTATCTTTTCTTGAAACTATGAAGCACCTACCACCAAAGTAACTTCTCTTCCTATGATGTAGTTTAGTTTAGTTCTGCAGATATTTTTCAGGCTAGAAAGAGCTGGTTACTTAAGGAACAAAGATTATTCATCCATTGACTTTGACAGTCCTCAAGGAGATTAGAGTGAAGTGTGGAGAAGCAGACATATGGAAGGAAAACATCAAAACAGCTTGGTAAGTGGTAAAATAGTGTGTACACACATGAATAAAGGTGTTTAAAAGGAAGAGCACATTTTTTTTCAACATACAGTGTTTTATTAGTTTCAGGTACACAATATAGTGATTCAAGACTTCCATACATCACCCTGTGCATCACAAGTGCACTCCTTAATCCCCATCACCCATTCAACCCATCCCCCCCACTCCCTTCCCCAAGGAAGAGCACATTTTAAAGCTAATCATTTGCATAACTGAAGTCTGTTCTAAGGCTTTTAGAACATTCTACTCTGAGCTCTACATAGACGGTTTAAACACTGAATTAAAAATGGCTGTTCCTGTTGACCGGTGTTATTATACATTATATTTTATATTAATTATATTATATTAATTATATTATATTATTATATCATATTATATAACTCTTAATTTAAATTGTCATATTTTGAATCAGAACCAGCCAAAGAAGACCCTTAGAGTCTGCATTTATTTTAAAATTGTTCATTGTAAAAGTATTGTTTAAATGATTTAACTAGTTTTCTGTAATTAGATGTATTAAGTACATTGTATTTTAGTGAAGAAGCATTACTGAACACCTTGAGTGCACAGTTCACCTCAAATATTGTTTTTTATAGAAACCTTAATATAAAATTTTATAAATGGAGATAATTATGTCCACTAAAATAATTATTTATTTTGTATTAATTACATTAATAAGGAATGTAAATAAGTTAAATATACCCAAATTCAATCACATTATATTTGTATGAGTAACAGATTCACTCATGTGTAAAAGACATGTGCATTGCTTTTAATTATGAATATATCTTTTCCTAAGCCACGCAAGATTCCTAGATATTCCTAGATTAAAACAACTTGTCAAGTTAAAAGACTTACTTCCTTTTTTGATATGTGATATAAATAATTTAAATTCAATGTTTCTGTAATTTCTTCTTAAAGATTTCAAGGTGGCTAGATTATAAGTTAAATTTGTTACATGGGAGGAAATGCACATACTAAAAATTTAAGCTTTACTAATTCTTTTGTATATATTTACAACAACAACAACAATAACAAAACACATACGGGAGCCCTAGAGTTAGAAAAGTGAGAACTAGAATTTAAAGGCCCAGCTTATAAAAATGATTTAGAATCATCTATGTATGTTGCAAAGCATCTACTTGTGACTATAAAATGCCTTTGCATATAAGCAAAATATCATTTGAAATAATGGCTTAAACACCATGTGCTTCTCATCATACTATTGTTCTAAAGACCAAATTGCTACTTTGAATGGAAATTTTTAGATACATATCAATAATGATTTTTTAAATGAGAAATAGGTTTAACCTAGTGAAGTACCCAATAAAATATGGTTGAATCAGCCTGATGGGTTGAAATGAAAATAAAGTGTATTCATTGACTGAGTCCTTGATTTTGTGAAACTTATGTTCAAACAGGAAAGAGACTCCAAACAAGATTAAATATAAAGCCAGATAGTATGGTAGAGATGATTAACTTCCATTAACAATTTGTGTTCCAACTCCCCAAATTAAGGAATTGGTGGGAGGAAACTGCCTTGAAAGGAGAAAAATATTCTCTTTGCACACACAGAACCTTGTGATATGTTCTCTCCAAAGAAATTAAGCAGAAAATATGTGTACCATTTCTTAACTAGGATTTTAAAGAGACCAGTGGGCTGTTGCTCAAGTTTTTGCCTTCCTGGTTTTAGATTCCTTACCTTATAACCTTACATTTGATAAGTGCTGGTTGAAATTTCTTTCTTTTGTTTTGATTAACTGATATTAGATCCATTTTGTAATTCTACTCTGGCTTGTTTATTCTTTTTTTATCTGACTTTGAATGTAGATTTTTTTCTAATTTCACTTTATCATGCAACTTCAAAAAAGGATTATTACTTTGTTTCTTTGTCTGCTCTATTGAAGGTTATGTCTTCCTCCCTGGCTGAGAGGATGTTCCAGTCAAATGCTTCTCTGTCTGTATATGTTTTCATTTCTGTTAGAAATGTCCTTTCTCCTTTTTACTCTTGCCCTTTTTGTTTAAAAAAAAAAAAAATCCCCACTAAGCCTTCAAGATTCAGCTTAATCATGATTTCCTTTGAGAACCTTCTGGGACTCTTTTAAAAAGGTTTTTCTGTTCTGGCTTTGAACCATCATTTGTTTCTAATATAAAACTTTACAATAGAATTTAACCACAAAACTGTAATTGAATATTTTAGTTTACTTTTGCAAGTAGATTTAAAATTTTTTTTTTTAAGATTTTATTTATTTGACAGAGAGAGATACAGCGAGAGAGGGAACACAAGCAAGGGGAGTGGGAGAGGGAGAAGCAGGCTTCCCGCGGAGCAGGGAGCCCGATGCGGGGCTCGATCCCAGGACCCTGGGACCATGACCTGAGCCGAAGGCAGATGCTTAACGACTGAGCCACCCAGGCGCCCCTAGATTTAAGTTTTTAAGTGAAAAAACTTATATCTAGATATAATATATATGTTATATCTAGACTAATACATATAATATATATTACATAATATATCTTATATCTGGATATTTTCAGCCTCAAGAATAGTGTCTAGAAAGTAGTAAGCCCTCAAAAACTTATGGAGTGCCTAAGTTCAGAGGTACTAGATCATTTCCTCTGAAGTTCTTCACCCAATGAAGATGGTCAATTGCTTTTTTTTTTTTACTTTTTATTGTTATGTTAATCCCCATACATTACATCATTAGTTTTAGATGTAGTGTTCCATGATTCATTGTTTGTGCATAACACCCAGTGCTCCATGTGGTCAATTGTTTTTTACCATCACTCTACCAAGTGTCCAGAGCTCCAGTGGGCTTGTATGAGGTTAATAGGTATGTGGGGAAATAGTGAATGGAAGGCCCACGAGGTCTATTAGAAGGTCTGTATCTTTTATAGCTCCAAATAATATCCATCTACACCACCAGTAATGATGCTATCATTTTGATTCTATAATGCTAGGTAAGATATAGAAAGAGCAAATGAATTTCAAAGTCACTTCATTTATCTGTTGCTATTTTCTCTCTGCTCTTTCCTTCTAGCCAGGCCTCTTTCCATGTATTGGTGAATGAATGAATGAAGGATTGAAGGACAATGTACTCTGGGAGCTCCCACAAAGTTGGCTGTATAAGAAGAGATGGAGTAGAAAGATTGACAACCAATTCCTGAAATGACAAAAATTTTAATTAATTTACTTTTGGTTTTCTTCATTGTAAAAACACAGATAATCCTTAGGATATGAAGTGTTTGAAACTGTAATCGGATACCTAAATGATAACTAAAATGGAGAAAATGGAACCCTCTTGCACTGTTGGCGGGAATGTAAACTGGTGCAGCCACTCTGGAAAACAGTATGGAGATTCCTCAGAAAGTTGAAAGTAGCAATTTTCAGCAATTACACTGTGATTCAGCAATTACACTACTAGGTATAGGATACAAAAGGATACAAAATAATGATTCAAAGGGTCACATGCACTCTGATGTGTATAGCAGCATTATCAACAATAGTCAAATTATGGAAAGAGCCCAACGTCCATCAACTGATGAATGAATAAAGAAGTGGTACACACACACACACACACACACACACACAGGGATATTACTCAGCCATCAAAAAGAATGAAATCTTGCCATTTGCAATGATGTAGATGGAGCTAGAGTATATTATGTTAAGCAAAATAAGTCAGAGAAAGACAAATACCATATAATTTCACTCATATGTAAAATTTAGGAATCAAAACAAACGAGTAAAAGAAAAAAGAGAGAGAGAGAGAGACAAACCAAGAAACAGCCTCTTAACTATCGAGAACAAACTGATGGTTACCAGAGGGGACATGGGTGGGGCAATGGGTTAAGTAGGTAATTGGGATTAAGGAGTGCACTTGTTGTGATGAGCAATGGGTGTTGTATGGAAGTGTTGAATCACTATATTGTACTCCTGAAACTAACATTACACTGTATGTTAACTAACTGGAATTTAAATAAAAACTTAAAAAAAAAAAAAGAATCTTGGACGAGAGTAAGAGTAAATTAAAATATAAATCTTGGCCAAAACACAAAACACAGTGAAAATTAGTAGATTTGTGAGACAATATTTATGACACATATAGATATACGTAGATGGTAGATGCTAGATATGTATATACAGAAGTATACATATGTAGATAGAAACTTCTCAGAAAAAAGGGTTGGTTACAAAATAAATAATTAATTTCCACAAATTAATTACAATCCAAGTACAAAAAAGAACAAAAGATAAAAATGGGCAAGTTATAGAGAAAACAGCCAAGAAAAGTTTGAAAACAGGTAAAACCTAAGTAATAGTCAAAGAGAAATGCATTGAAGTAATAGTGAGATAGCATTTCATATCCACCACTCTAAACAAAAATAGAAAAGTTCATCAATATAAAATTTCAGAATGGATGTAGAGCAACATTGTTCACAGAAGTGAAAGTAAAATAGAGTAAAAACACTTTGGGAAGCCACTTAATAATATTTAATAATGTGAAGCTTAAAATCTATTCTATAATCCAGCAAATATACTGTTAGATATATACCCTAGAGAAACCCTGCCATGTGAATGTATGTGTTGACAAATAGTTGAAAGTGTAATCCAGAAAATAATAAACTAGAATTATATGTAACATAAAAAAATGTCTTAAAATACAGTGATGTATAAAAATATCAAGGGGCAAAATTCATACATATCAGATTTCCATTTACATAAGGTTTATAAACATGCAAAATAATGCCAAATATTTTTTTTTAAGATTTTTTTTTATTTATTTATCTGAGAGAGAGAATGGGAGACAGAGAGCATGAGAGGGGGAGGATCAGAGGGAGAAGCAGACTCCCCGCTGAGCAGGGAGTCCGATGCGGGACTCGATCCCGGGACTCCAGGATCATGACCTGAGCAGAAGGCAGTCGCTTAACCAACTGAGCCACCCAGGCGCCCCAATGCCAAATATTTTTATGTTGTATAGTTTAAAGTTATACAAACAGAATGGGAGTCATAGACACCAAATGTAGAGTAACAGTCATCTCTAATATAATGCGAGGGAATGGGATCAATTACGTGTAAACAAAGGAAACTTCAGCTCTATCTGTAATATTTTAGTTATTAAACTCTATGTGGGTACAAGTATTTGTTATGCTGGTACCTATGGTTCTTTGTTTGCATGAAATGTTGAATTAAAAAATAACAGAACACTGAGTCAGAAGCTCATATACACGAAGTGAGTTGAATTAGGGGATCTGAGAAGACAGTGAGAGCTTTGAAAAAGCCACTTTGGGGAAAAGCATGAAGAGTTAAAGGTGAGTGAAAGAAAATCCATATAACACATTGTTCTTTCTACCAAGTGGGTAGATATTCATAAAAGCAAGACCACTGCACTAGAGAAGTGGTCCTCTTCACCTTACCTGGCTTTCTCTCCTGTCCTTCTCTGTCCTCTCAATACAATCCTCTCTGCCCCCTGCACAGATCACAGCTAGAGGTATCCCAGCAGGTACACACCCAGCCCCCAACCGATGCTAAACAAAGAGACTGCAGGAGAATTACCTGAGGCTGCACTCTTCTGCAAACCATGAGTCAGTCAGTCCAGACAGTACTGGAGAATTACCTGAGGCTGCGTTCTTCTGCAAACCATGAGTCAGTCAGTCCAGACAGTACTGGAGAATTACCTGAGGCTGCGTTCTTCTGCAAACCATGAGTCAGTCAGTCCAGACAGTTAAGAGAGAGTGGGATGTCCTTGATCCCTCATCTCATTAGGCAAAGACCAACTAAGGATTTGTTTACTAAAAAAAGTGAAACTCGATTAAAATGAGGAATCAGAAGGTGGTGGCAAAATTAATGAAATGTGCTTTGACTTTTTTTAATTTAAAATTGCTCTATACATCTATTTTAATTTTAATTATATTAAAATGTCTCGACTATAAATAAATCAGGCCTACTGCTTAAAATTGTTAACTAGGTAATAGAGCCAAAACTAAGGATATCACTGTCAACTAGCGGTAGATTATCTTGTCAGTTCTTAAAATTTGAATCTATCAAAAGTCAGACTTGCATTCTTGAAATAAAATATTTTTATTAATTATGGCATTATATGACCCAAATTCACAGGAACTGTTATTTTCAAAATTGACTTCTTTAAATTCATACAAAAAATAAAATAAATTCATATGAGAACAATTAATGCTATAAATTAATGATAATTTCAAATAATCATTAAAAAATGATCACTTGCAAAACAACCAAAAAATAACATAACTAAAGTGATATCATCTTATATTTAGAATATATAGGCTTTCCAAATCAAACTCTTTCATTGTGTAAAGAACAATGCTCAACATCAGCTTTTCCCAGAATTCCACCTTACATCGCGATGATTCTCACAGTCTGAATTTGTAAACTACATGTTGTATTCATGCCTATCACAAGGATTACGGTGAAAAGTGAATATGAATACACATGAAGCATTTGGAACAGTGCTTAGCCTAAAGTAAGCAATCGATAATTGCTAACTACTTGTAATTGTTATTAATATACGTACTTTAGAATGCTTCTTGTTTTGTAAATAAGTTACCTTGAATGGAAATTATGCAAATAACACACATTAGACTTTTTTTTTTAATGTTCCCACAAAGTGAATTACTAAACACTTAACATTAAAGATGAAGTCACTTCATGAGTGGAATTCTAGAATACAAAGAATATATATGAAAGATAAATGTTCTTTATCACTCATTTAGATTCCTTTCCTAATAGCCTTTGCTAAAGGTCTTTTGCTTTCAATTAATTAATGGTTGAGGTCACGTTCAGATGTGAGAATTATATGAAATTAATTTTAGACTCTCTTGAGTCTTCTATCTGAAATTCATTACTATCTATCTGGTCAGGAAATTCTTTTGCCTTAGAGAAGAGTCTCATAGCTACCTGTTGCTAAAAATATTTAGTGTCTTAGGTTGTCATCCTTTCTGTGGAAACTGTTGGCTTTTCTTTTGTAAAAGGGAATCTATTGTTAACACTTCTTTTAATTTTCACTGACTCTTTTGTCAAATTATAAATTATAAATGGAGACAGAGTTGCTAATCAAGCTGCCATCCTCCAAGGAGGCTAGCAATATATAATAATGCTAATTCTTTTCTGAAGCAAAATTTCAGAGAACACACTTAAAACGCAAAAAAGCTGTACTTATTTCCACATCCACCATCTATTTTCTACGTCATTTTTTTTTAAGGTAAGTGATTGTGAATCATAATAAAACTGAGCAGGACCTAGCCAGTTAAAAGCATGTAAGTCTAATATAAAATCGGCAATATCAAAACTGAATAACATGTGCTGATCCACAAGGGATCTTGAGGGTCCCTTTGCAGATAAGGGGGGACTACTGTAGCAACTTAAGAAAAAGATGCTAGTGGCTCTCCTGAAGAGTCAGTGTTAACTGAAGGCAGATTATGCCCCAGGGTTTGAAATTCCAAGATAAATTATCAAACAAACAAATCAAGATGGATAGTTAGAATAAGTTTTCAAATGCTCAGAAAATGAGTGGCAATAAAACAGAAAAGGCTGAAATTAGTTTTATTAAGCAATTTTCACAAACATCAGAAGTCAGAATTAGGGATCAAGAAGAGATTTTAGATTTACAGCCTGTAAAATTTTTATTCTCTACTCTTAGTGGAGTGCTTAGCAGGGTAAGTGGCTCAATAGTTGATTTTTAAGTTAAACTAGAGAGACAGACCTTCAGATCTAAAAGGATAGTCCATCAGGCTGTTAAATGCCTGGTTAATGCCTTTGATGGAAACAATTCCACATCCAGCCTCTGAGCTGCACGCTCATTTTTGACAATCTAACCCACTCGTTATCCCAAAGAATACTGACTGCGGAGAATCAGCAGGGTATTGCTGGCACACCTGTTTTCTAGTCAAAGCACTCTTTCCAACAAAGAATGACAAATTGATAAAACTGAGTGGGATCAGGAATCAGCATAGATTATTAGGGTGTTGTAAGTAGTGCTGGTCTTGAAAGAGCAAACATACCAAAACCCACTTTGGGATACACTCCTCTTCTCCGATAAAAACCACTAGATTCGTCCCTTTAAAGGAATGTAGAGCAAGATTTACTTTGCTTGGGGAAAAAAAAAAAATCTGTGATGTCACTGTGTTGATATAAACTAAGAACTTCAGTATTATTTTATAAATGTCTTTTTAGTGTTGTGCCCAATTCTTTCATTCTGAGAGCTGAATTGGGAGAAGAGTATGCTCTTAATATTGTAAGAGTGTGAACTGTTCCTCAGCTTTATACAAATGTAGATGGTCTTGTGATACAAAGAGATGCTTTAGCTGCAAAATTATTTATATTCTCTTTTGAACAGTTGTTTCCAGTTCAAGACAAGATAGGACAAAGGGAACTACAGAGAGATAAAAGGGCATGTTCTTTATTTCATGGCAGAGGAAGGGACATTAAAAAAGAATTAAATGCCATCGCTGATGTTAATTTGGAATAACCCCAAATGTACTGATGTTGAAAGGCTTCCAAAGTAATTTGTTTCATGAGGAACAAAGAGTGACACTAAATCGAGATTCTATCTAGTGTGGGATGGTTTGTATATGTGTGTGGAATTCCCTGACACCGCACATGTTTTCAATGTCAATCTTTCTGAGAAGAGGACATGTTGAGACAGGAAATTATGAAGAAATAATACTAAGGCTAGAAAGGAATTTTCAACATCTGCACTATTGAGATGGGGGGGCTGTCCTATGCATTGTAGGGTATTTAGTAGCATCCATGGCCTCTACCAACTAAGATACTAGTAGACCTTCCCCCACAGGTGTGACAGTCAAACATATCTCCACTCACTGTTAAAAGTTCCATGGGGAGCAAAACTGCAAGCCCATGGGGTAGAGAACCAGTGGGCAAGAGTAATCAAGAAACAGTTTCCTCTCTTTGGGCCATATGGCATTAGGGCAGGGATATGTTCACAGGCATCCTGTGTGGAAGAAACAGTAATATATATATATATACAAACAGCTGTATGAGAAGTCATTAAATGAACAATGAGAATAGGTTTGGGTCTGTTAACTTGGAAAATATGCACATAGGATGGCAGTTATGATTGTTACTCTATGCTGTACTACTCTGGGTTTTCCCTGATCCATTGCTGGTGGGGGTATAACATGGTATGACCATATGACCATATGACTACACTATGACCCAGCAATTCTAATCCTAAGTATTTATCAAGAAAAATGAAAATTGGTCCTTAAAAATGAAGTTTACAAAAAAGTCTAAGGGTGCCTGGGTGGCTCAGCCGTTAGGCGTCTGCCTTCGGCTCGGGTCATGATCCCAGGGTACTGGGATGGAGCCCCGCATCGGGCTCCCTGCTCAGCGGGAAACCTGCTTCTCCCTCTCCCACTCCCCCTGCTTGTGTTCCTGCTGTTGCTATCTCTCTCTCTGTCAAATAAATAAATAAAATCTTAAAAAAAAAAGTCTATAGCAGCTCCAATCATAAAAAAACAAGAACTAGAAACATTCCAGGTGTGCATCTATAAAAGAATGGATAAATAATGATATATTTATACGATAGTTTACTACTCAGCAATAAAAAAAGAGGATCTGCTGATATACACACAAAATGCATGAATATTAAAAGACACTGTATGAAAGAAGCTTTATGCAACAGAATACATAGTGTATGCTTTCATTCATGTGATATTCTGGAATAAGCAAAGCTAATAAATGGATGAAAAAAATCAGAACAGTGGTTGCCTCAGGGGTGGGGATTGACGGGAAAAGAACAAGGAAGCTTTCTGGAATGATAGTAATGTTCTATATCTTAATGGGGGTCAAGGTTACACCTATCAAATAGTATTGTTAGGTCACTGTAAGTTCAAAATAAAAGAGGCATGAACAATTGATCTCTAATGAAGACATATACAGTGAAGTATTTTTGCAAGACACACTGTATTTTGAATTACGTTGTAAAACATCAAAAATAAATGAATTGATGGACGAAGTGATGAATATATGGAAAAATATGTGATAAAGCAAGTATGTTAGAATATAATAGCGAATTCTAGATGTGGAAGGCTGGTTCCTTGACTCTTAACTGGATGTCTTCAGGTGAATTCATAAATATTTTTGAGTTTCAGTTTCCTAAAGTATTAAATAGAACCATCTTTTAAGAAGAATTATTATGGGGGCGTCTGGGTGGCTCAGTTGGTTAAGCGACTGCCTTCGGCTCAGGTCATGATCCCGGAGTCCTGGGATCGAGTCCCGCGTCGGGCTCCCGGCTCGGCGGGGAGCCTGCTTCTCCCTCTGACCCTATCCCCTCTCATGCTGTTTCTCTCGCTCTCTCTCTCTCTCTCAAATAAATAAATAAATAAAATCTTTAAAAAAAAAAAAGAAGAATTATTATGAACAATTGAGGTAAGATGTGTGTGTACTTTTAGCACACTATTGAGTGATCTATATGCTTTAATTGGATCTAAGTCTCATCTGAGTTCAGGAGGGTATACATATATACTTGCTTCTTTGTTTCCTGGGTTTGGGCTGGAATGAAAATTACTTTATTGTGACTTTCTTATATAAAGAGTTGAGGAACAACCGCAAATTTATCTCCTAATTGATTTCTCCCTATACTAAAAAAAAATACAGTAATCATTGGATAGTTATCTTTTTCCTCTTTTAAATTTTTTCTTAGTATTTCTAATCTCCTCTTGCCTTTCACCAATTGAAGTTCTTTCCCTTGCTTGTTTGCTCTACTGGCAAATCCCCTTCCTTAATTAATAATCACTGCAATTGTGCAGACCAGGAAAGCAGAGCATCTAAATAAGGCTGACCTCTCCATCAAAATAATTTTAGATGATTTAAATATTGCTTTTAAAAAACTATCATTCAGGGGCTCCTGGGTGGTTCAGTTGGTTGAGTGCCTAACTCTTGGTTTCGGCTCAGGTCTTGATCTCAAGGTCTTGAGATCGAGCCCCGTGTCGGGTTCTGTGCTCAGCATGGAGTCTGCTGGAGATTCTCTCTTTCCTTCTTCCTCCCCTTCTCACTCTCTCTCTCTCAAATAAATAAATAAATAAAATCTTTAAAAATAAATAAATAAGTAAAAATAAAAAAATATCATCCAGGAGTAATTATATTTGCTCTTAGAATAGAAGAGATGGTGCCTTGTGGTATGTTAAAGAAAGCAGTGCCCAGTTATCAGAGGCTTGTCTTCTGTTCTAATTATAAGTCTCCAATGATGCCCAGAGCAGGGTCTGCTACAAAAAATGTGATGCATAAATATTCTTTGAATAATGAAAAATATATTAAAAATAACAAGGGATACACTTTACAAGGAGTGTGGATGTGCGCATTTGCTGTCTCTCTCTCTATGTGTGTGTATATATATATATATAGATATAGATATAGATATTAAACCTGCTGAGGACAAAGAAGTCATGCCATATTCTGAATAGAAAGTGTTAACATAATAATAATAATAATAACCATCCCACTAAGTTACTCTGAGTTGTCATATTTCTTATATAAACAATGGGATTGGGGATGAGTAGGGAAGTAAGTTAATAGAGAAGCATGGAAAAAAAGATATTTCTGAAAAGAAAATGGTAGTAAGAAAACATGTTGCCATCACATATTAAATCACAAATTCATGGTTGTATTTTTATATGGCACATGATTGCACAAAAAGATCAATGGAAAAATGGAAATTCCACATATAATCTCAAAAGCATTAAAACATTATCTGTTTTAAAATATCATCTTAGGGGTGCCTGAGTGGCTCAGTCAGTTGAGCGTCTACCTTTGGCTCAGGTCATGATCCCAAAGTCTTGGGATCCAGCCTGCCTCAGGTTCCCTACTCAGCAGAGAGCCTGCTTCTCCCTGTCCCTCTGCCCCTTCCCACCCCCACTTGTGCTCCCTCTCTCTCAAATAAATAAATAAATAATCTAAAAAAATTAAAAAAAAATAATATGATATCATCTTAAAAAATAGAGTAAAATGTCATCTTAATATCAGGAAAAGATACATGATTTGATAAATGTTGGGGGGCCAAACAAGTAGACATATGTAAACAAATAAACTGGAGTCCTACAACAGATTGCACTTAAAAAATATTTGAAATAAAGAAAATATTTCAGAGTGAAAAATGAGTCATAAAAACACTGAAAAGGATATTTGGTGATATTTCTTTTATATTCTCAGTTTAGAAAAGACTTTCTAAATATGACATGTATTCAAAACCGTTAAGGGGCGCCTGGGTGGCTCAGTTGGTTAAGCATCCAACTAGTGATTTTAGCTCAGGTTAGGATATCAGGGTTGTGAGATGGAGACTGTGTTAGGCTCTGTGCTGAGCGTGGAGCTTGCTTGAGATTCTCTTTTTCCCTCCCCCTCTGCTCTTCCCTCTCCCTCTCCCTCCCTCTTTCTCTAAAAAAAAAAAAAATCAAAAGCTGAAAATATGATTTCATAAGTTATTTTAGAAAACAAAATTCTTGGAATTTATACTACAGATATACCAGCATATGTACAAAATTAAATTCGTATAAGGAAATTTATTGCTGCATTGTTCTAAATATCAAGTGTTTAGAAAACAAATAAGTACTTATTAATAAATGTTGATTAAATAATTATAAAAATTATAAAAGTATAATTAATTTATAATATAATTCCATAAATTGGAATATAATACAGCTCCTGAAAAACAATGTAACTATACAAAGAGTACTTTTTCTTAAAGATTTTATTTATTTGAGAGAGAGAGAAAGAGCATATGCACAAGTGGGGGGAGGGGCAGAGGGCAAGGAGAAGCAGACTCCCCAGTGACCAGGAGTCCAAGCCCAACTTGACTTGAGCTCCATCCCAGGACCCTGAGAGCATTACCTGAGCCAAAGGCAGACACTTAACCGAAGGCCACCCAGGCGCCCCAAGAGTGCTTTGAAATTATTTCCAAAATATTGCAAGTGGAAAAAAAAGAGATGCAGAACAGGGTGTATTTTATGCTATCATCCGTGTCACTCTGTGTTTCTGTTGATAGCAGACCTACCTACTTCAAGGCCGTATGATCCATGCGGAGAGTGCACTTGTATTGTACAGTGCTAAGATTGTCTGCCATATGTCCCTATACTGATACATGGGATAGAACCTCTCTGGAAGGGTACTGAAACAGTCTTACTAGAGTCTGTCACTGGCAGGAAAACTATGTAGCTTGGGGAAAGAATGGGGGGGAGATTTATTTTCCACAAACACTTTTTAGAGATTTTTCTTTTCTTTTAAGAGAGAGAGGGAGAGAGAGAATCTTAAGCAGGCTCCACACCCAGCACAGAGCCTGACGCAGTGCTCGATCTCACAACCCTGAGATCACAACCGGAGCTGAAATCACCAGGTGGATGCTTAACTGACTGAGCTACCCAGGCATCCCTAGAGATCTTTAATTATATGTGCTATGTGTACTAATATCTCTTCACAAAATAAACAAAAATAAATTTAAAAAATGAATAATAAAGTATTAGTATGCAGAGTAACCTATTAGATAAGAAGACCTGAGTTTCTGCTTTAAGTAAATGCTTTTGACTTACTATTAAATTCCTTTTAGTCGGCTCTATTTGACACTACAGTATCTTATTTTTTCCCTTGAACACAAAGATGTTGTTTGGGTCTTATTTCTGAGAATAAAGTGCTACTTAAATCTAGAATGTCACTTCAGAGGTCACCATATTAAGTAAGCAATATTTCCTTCAAGTTATATGAACGATTATTTATAGTATTTGTAGTTTAATTTTAGGAAAAACATCCAAGAGAATTGCTAGTGACCTCCATATGGGTCTTGCTTCAGATGTAATTTCCTCTACTTTACTGCTGACCTGAGAATCTAGATATTTTTAAAGCCATGATATATTTTCTTCTAAAAATGCTATGAACTTTATCTGCAGTCTAGGTTTTGAAGGTTGGTAGAAAAATGAATTGTTAATAATTTGAAACAAACTGAATTCCTTAGCACAACATACACTATAACCCAAAGTTAATGGTCTGCTCTATTACCTGTTGATCCTTTAGCTCTTGGGTTCATATAAATACATTTCCTTAAAAATTGGCATTTTCTATGGTTGAAAATAAAGCTATTTTTCTTTCCTTTTTTACTGGATAATGTTTGTTTCTTCAGCTTTGTTAATAGCAAACTCTACAGTGAAAAAACTGTCCAGTAACCTACAATCAACTCTGTGACTTAGAGACTTGTTCCAAGTGCCATCATTCCAGAGGATGCCCTCCTGTGTCCTCCTGTGTCCATCCAGTGATGGATTCAACAGAGCCAAGGTCAAAGGGCAGGAGTAAAACACTAAGGGACATTCTGTTTTAAAAAGGCATTTAGAGGATTAAGAAATGCAATGCAATAACAAATAATAAAATGAAAATCTGCTGAATACCAATGTAAACATAATAATGAAAAAAAGAATTATCAAATATAAACCAAATATTTTTTAACTACAAAATCATATGCAATAAAACCAGTGTTAGATCATGTATCATGAAGGAGGTAATTATATAAACAGGAGTTTTCATTTTCTGAAAACATATTTTCACAGGCATTTTGATGTCTTTAAACTTGATTAAAATTTACATTTCTAAGTGGACCTTGTGTTAATAATCATGTGGAATTTAGTGGTATTTTATCCTAAAATTTTAATTTTTAATTTCTTTATATAATATCTGATTTTAATATAAACTTAAACTGAGTTAAAGATCATTTATTCCTAATCCGTATAAGAGAACTGATTTACTTACATATGTAAGAGACCATGTAATAATGTCATTTATCTATCACTATACCAGAATTTTCACATATCCATACATTTAGTGATTAATGAGTGGTGTGTGTTTTATATGAGATATTTATAAAGGAATACCAATGCATTAGGTAGGAAATACAGGGAAAAATTAAGACAAGAGAGTTGTCTATTCATGTCCTATACCCATTTTACTTCTGAGCTTCTATGGGGTGCAGAAATTTCTTTACCAGTAAAAGAATAATTCTCTTATATATTGTGGATGTTAAAAATATATTTTTTCTAGCCTGTTATGCATCCCTATAGGAGTTACATAAGAAGTTTTAGATATAATGATAGAAAATAATTACAGAAAAATATTTTTATCACTAGATAAGTTAGTTACAATATGGTATTTGCCTACAGTGTAATACTATGTGGCATTATGAAATAATTAATTGGATGTACACAAAGCAACATGAATAGATTTCACTAGCATAGCTCTGTTTATTAAAAATAAGAAATGGAGAGATATTTAACATAACTTGTGTAAATTAAACATACACATAAAACTGTGTTACTTTTTAATCAAAGACACACATAAAACCAATCGTAGCTGTATTGGAAGGACATGCATTTAATATACTAGAAAAAGTTCCCAAGAGAGTGAAGAAAATGGGAGTGTGAATAAAGTATAAAGTGAAAAATACTAAAATAAAGCAACAGAATGTTCTTGCCTTATACCAGCTAATAATGCTTTCATGACATGACTCAAGGGATAAAGACAATAAATTATTGTAAAACTGGCCTTCTGAAAAATGAAACATACATGGAGTATGGCTCCAGTTTTAAGTTTATGCTTTAATAGAATTAGTAAGAGTTGCATATGACCAACTATTGGCTTTAGGTAGAAAATGATGAGTACCATATCAAAATACATGGATTCATACATTCTTCATACATTCTGTTGACAAATGCTTATTGAGTGTCCATCATGGTCTAAGATTCAGCAGAGAACAGATTGGTCAAGTTCGCTGTTATAGTGAGACAGTGAAGAAACAAATAATGAAAACCTTTATTATGTAGAGACACCACCCTAGATAGATAATGAAAATAGCATGAGAGACAGAGTGACTGAGTAGTTTCTTTAGATTGGGTAGTTAGGGAAGGTCTCTCCAAAGAGATGACTTTAAGCTTAGATTCCCATGATGAAGGGGAACCAGCCATACAGATCTGGGGAAAATACTCCAGGTAAGTAGAAAGTAGAAAGAATCTTGGCACATTTGAAAACCTGAAGCCTCATGGTCCAAGAAAAGGAAAGACCAGTAAGAGTTCTGAGAGATATAGAGGGAGTAAACACCTACATTTTATTGCCAAGCTAAGGGATTTTTTTTTTTTTTTAACCTAAGTGGGATTGCGAACTACTGGAAGTGGTTAAGCAGAGGAGTGGGATGATCATCTGATTGATACTTGTAAAAGGTCAGTATGGCTATTGTTGAGAATGGATTGTGTTGAGACAGGTGATATTAAGGAGATTAATAGAGTGTAGAAGTAGAAGAGGACACCCAATGCCTCACCCAGCTCTTTGTCCCTCTTTTAGCCAAACTTCCTAGAAGTTCTAACAGCCATTATTAGTATTTCCTTTCATAAAACTAAGTCACAGGGCCACATCTAACTTTAAGAGATTAGAAAATGTAATCTTTTACTTGGACAATTGGCATTCTTTAAAAAAAAAAATCAAGTAATACTATAATCAAGGAAGATGGAAAAAATAGATAATAAGTAGGAAACAATTCAATATCTGCCATGGAAGGAAAGACAGTTCAGTTTGGGAAATACGGTTTGGGGTGAAGTTCTAGAGCATGATAAAGTCTCATATCAGGAAACAGGAAATAGAACCCAATCTGCTACTGAAAAGCTGCATATTCTTTATAAAAACTAAGCATCACCAGGTAGCAGGTAGTGAAGAAGTAAGGATATTGTATTTGCATTCTGGACAACTGGATTCCAGTCAATGTTGTCACTATTTTGCTGTGTGACCATCAACATGTACTTCTTTCTGAGCCTCAGATATATCATATCCACTATAGTGTACTCTTGGAGTAGGAGCCTCCCAGGCCACATAAGAGTGAGGGTAAGGAGGTAGATAAGAAAGTGAACACAAGGCATAATTCTAGGCCTCCTGCCCAGTTTCAACCAAGCAATTACACTCTTACTGGTTTTATATAATTGAATCAATGGAAGTTTTCATCCAAATAAAAAATTTGACAACATCAAATATTTCTAAGTCCCTTTGAACTATAACATTCTATGATCCTATAATGTTCCAGTGGGTACGTATATGGCTAAATACTTGTCATAATTGATAGAAGAGAATATGGCCCAGTGGTTCCCACTACCAGGGACAGATACATAATAACTGCACACAAATAGCAAAAGCTAAAAAAACAATGTAAATGAAAAACCCATATTTTGGATTTTTATACAAGAACAACATTATATTGGGCGCCTGGGTGGCTCAGTTGGTTAAGTGACTGCCTTCGGCTCGGGTCATGATCCTGGAGTCCCTGGATCGAGTCCCACATCGGGCTCCCTGCTTGGCAGGGAGTCTGCTTCTCCCTCTCCCGCTCCCCCTTCTTGTGCTCTCTCTCTCTCTCTCACTCTCTCTCTCAAATAAATAAATAAAATTAAAAAAAAAAAAAGAACATTATATTAACAAAATAACTTTATTTTTTTTCCATCTGGGAGGGTTTTTTGTCCATACCTAATGTTATGTTTACTGACTTCAAATATTGTTTGAATTTAAAATATATAATTTTCTCAGACCTCCACAGAATGTGAACTTCACAAATATTAGATATTTTATCTCAAAAATTAACTGATTAACTTTATTATTAAAGAATATATCTAATTTCATATAAGTTAAATGTCTTTTAATGAACAGTAGAATACATATGCTTCTGGCATGCAAATTTAGGAAATCGTAAGGATTGTTAAGTATATTTACTTTGGATTTTAAGATCTTTTTATTTTACATAAACTGAATATGTAAATGATGATAATCAGGTAAACAACAGAATATAGACTCGATAAAAACTCCAAGCAGATTTTGGGTCCAGATGCTACTTTTAAATTTTTTATGATACTGTATAGCATACAACCATCTAAATTCACACTTCAGATAAAAAAACAAATTTGAGAACTTTCAAGAGAATAAGTATTTCTAACAAATCATAAAATTGCAAGGCCCTTACCAAATAACTCTAGAACTAGAGAACAAGAATGCTCAGAGTATTACATGTGCCATTTTACTGTTAGTGTTGCTTTTTGGCTTTTAGTAAAGAAAACAAAAAGTACTGGAGGCATTTTAAAATTGCCTTCCACATTCAACCATACCTATTTAATTAGTATTCAGATTCTTCACTGAAAAGTAAAAAAAAAATGATTGAAGAAGAGGCGCTTTCTATATTAAAGAGAGAAAATGTTGAATTTCTTTTTTTTTTTTT
>NC_138369.1:153793418-153809689 GCF_054177405.1 Leptonychotes weddellii | reverse complement strand
AAATGGGCAAATTTTAAGATTTTTTTTTTTTATTTGAGAGAGAGAGAATGAGAGACAGAGAGCATGAGAGGGAGGAGGGTCAGAGGGAGAAGCAGACTCCCTGCCGAGCAGGGAGCCCGATGCGGGACTCGATCCCGGGACTCCAGGATCATGACCTGAGCCGAAGGCGGTCGCTTAACCAACTGAGCCACCCAGGTGCCCCAAAATGGGCAAATTTTAAATAAAAGTCAAATTTTAAATTCAAAATTAAAAAAAGATTTTAAAAGAATGGTTACAAAGAATATATACATGCAGATGATAAGCACATGAAAAGGTGCTTATTGATATTCATTAAGACATTGAAAAATAAGATCATAATAAGGTATTTCATACCCACTAAAATTGCTAAGTTTAAGAATACTGATTTTACCAAATGTTGGTGATACTACATGAATAAGCAAATTTATGATGATAAAAATCAGAATAGTGTTTACTTCTGGGGTGGCAGAGTCTTGTCTAAAAAAGGAAGCAGAAAGAAACTTTCTAGGATAAGGAAAATATTTTATATTTTGATTGAGGCTTGGATTTTGTTGGTGTAGGCTTGATAAAAATCATCAAACTTTATCCTTAAGACTTGTGTATTTCACTGTATGTAAATTTTACCTCAATAAAAGTAATAATGAAAATATGATCTGTACACACGTAGCATAAATATCACATATACCAATGTGAAGTAAAATTGGTTTCTCTTCAGTTTCTCTTAAAACTAAATTATGGGTGGGGCGCCTGGGTGGCTCAGTCGTTAAGCATCTGCCTTTTGCTCAGGTCATAGTCCCGGGGTCCTGGGATCGAGCCCCACATCGGGCTCCCTGCTCAGTGGGGAGCCTGCTTCTCCCTCCTCCACTCCCCCTGTGTTCCCTCTCTCGCTGTGTCTCTCTCTGTCAAATAAATAAAATCTTTAAAAATAAAAACAAAAACCTAAATTATGGGTATGGGAGACCAAACAATGATGGCATGGCAGTGTGTGGGGATAGTGACAGGGAATGGCAGCTCTTTCAGGATTCTAAAATACAGATCAGAGAGTCAAAAGCTGGGACCACAGGTTCACTAGAGGAAGGTTTGTTTCTGGTTTAGATTTGGAGAATGGTCCAGATGGTGCAGATTGCCCTGAAGTGCCTCTGACCCCTATTTAAATTAGTAAACAAAGTAAAAAAAACAAAAACAAAGTAAAAATTTACATTAGTAAATTAGTAAACAAAAGTTTTTGTGGATAGCAAAAAGATTTAAAATTGACTAAGAATCTGGGTTAACTGTGATCATTAACTAACTTCTTAACTTGAAAATTCCCTTAAAGGAGGTTACTTTCTACTCTTTTTTCCTAGCCTGGTCTCTCTGTGCATGCTCACACAACCCCCTACAGAGACCCCTTTATTGAGGACAGCCGGGTCATTCTTAAAGGTTTTACAGAGATCCTCCATGTCCCTTAAGACAAAGAAAGCCTGGACATAGAGAATTTCACTCCACTTTCCCTGCCGTTTATAAAAGAAATTTAGCTGAAGTAAGGTGTTACAGTTAAGGCTCCCATTTAAAGGCCAAACCTCTCTGTCATCAAACTTACATTGGGGCCAGAAGTTGCAGAAGATGAGTCTCTTCCTCTTTAAGGTCTCAGGGTCAAAGAGCGACCAGTGGCCTAGGATGCAACCCAGGGGAACTCGGGAGGAATTGTAGAGGTTGGGTCACCCATCTGTAAGAGACACATTGGGGGAGTTAGAGAGCTTGGCGTCCTGAGGTCTAAGCTCTTGGGATCAAAAGGAGAGGCATCCCTTTCCTATAAGGTTTGTACTGGAGCTGTCATGGCAGCCTTCCTCCGTGGGGGGTAGGGCTGTACCCGCAGTGCAAATGCATTATAATGAGTCTAGGGGTAACCCTGGGGCAGAGGCAGAAGAGGAGAGAGCATGCTCCTTACTAGCGGCTCTTGGTCTGGCAGCCCCAAGGTCTTGGAAGCCACAAGGTCAGGATGTTGTGCCCCTGGGCTTCTAATGTGTAACCTGTTTATCACCATCCTTGCCTTCCAGCTCATGTGTAACTAACTGCCTACTCTATCATTCCCCCCCTCAAAAACTTGGGACTCTGAAATCTTTCAGGTCAAGGGATGAAGATTCCTTGGGGCATTCCTTCCACTGCTCATATCTAGCTTCTACCTAACAGAACTTCATTTTAGGCAGTCAGAATACTGTTCCTAACACTAGCCAATCTTCTGTGTCTCTCCTACTATGCTCTACTGAGAATGGATTCCTTGAGCTTGTTTCAGTAAACTGTAACTTCTAAAATATTTTCTTATCACAACGTTCATTTTGCTAAATTTTAAATGGTCCTTTGTAGGACTATAGTGTATTTGGAAGAAAAAAGATATTGAAGCTGACATTTAACCGAAAACTATTAATCAATAATCATCATTCACTGATTTCTGAATTAAAAATATTTAAGTATTCTTCCATTTGTTAGAGATAGAAAAAAAATGTTGCCTGAAAGTGAACTTTTATTGTTGTTTTTGGTTTGCTTCTCCCATTTGAACCATTTTCACTGATGTTTTCAATTCAAGAAAATTTTATCAAACTTTGATTTGACAAGGTTTTTTCGTTTGTTTGTTTGTTTTGTTTTGTTTTCCAAATCTGTTTGTCTTAGACTTCTGAAACCAGTTATTTAGGAAAGTCTTAACACTTTACTTCTAATTAGAATGCTGCAGGCATGGAGGGTATCATGCAAATTGGTGTCTGTTGGTCAAATGGACATGCTAATGATATATTACATCCACAGTAGCATGGCATTATTTCAAATATGTCAAATATACTGCAACTTTGTGATATCTGTGAAATTATATTTTGGGTGTTATGGAAAATGTCCATAAGATTTACATATATCCTGTTGTATTTGGTCTAACATAGCTTTAAATAAATACCTTATTGACTTGGGAAAGGTCATGTTACAAGTGCCCATGTAATTATCAAACTAACCAGTGGTAACTCAACTAGTACTATTTGCAATTTAAGGGCATATAAATAAGGAAAGCTCTTTTAATTTAATAAGGGGGGTTATGGTTTTAAAAACTGTATAATCACAGTTAATCCATAACATATCTACTTAAATGTATAAGTCATGCAGTATCACCTATGAGCCCTTCTCCTGAAGGAAGAAGTTTAAATCAACTGTCACATACTTAATTGTAAGTTCAGAGGTAATTCACTCAATTTTTATCACACACAGTTTAAAGACTTTAGCAATTTCATATGAAAAAGCCACATCCTGTGGAACAGTGCCCAGCGTCTAGGTTAATCACAACAGCGACCTCTTCGGAGTGCGAAAGATTACAGAGTCATCTGGTTATAACACAGAACATTAGTGTTTTGATTCAGATGAAATGCAAGTCCAATTATACCTCTCAAAATTCAATAATCATATAAAAACTGATGGTGTGTAAGATGATGAGAAATAAAATTAACAAAATATCTTATCATGTTGAGGTTTAAATACTATTTAAGAAATAAGTACCTAGGGTTTATTATCAAGAAAGTGCCTTGGTAATACAAGAAAGTGGGTATGTAGGTATAAATTGGGCATTGAGATAACTAGCACTATGGAATTCCCCTGGGTGGTACATATTTCACCCAGGCTTCAGAACTGACCAGAAACCTGAATGAGTCAAAAGAGGACATGAAGGAAAAGGTGTTTGGTAATTTATATAATTATAGATAGCTAAACAAACTAGTTTAAGGGCATCTGGAGATCTGAAGACTTGTTACTTCTGCTGACAATTTACTTCTCCCACTGACTCTGTCAGTTCTGGATAGTTAATAAATCTTTTAGATCTATATCCTCAACACTTTATCTATTCTACAAATTAGATAGTAGGTTGCTTGGGGAAACCCCAAGATAGGAAAGTTTCACTCTTCTGCCATGCTGCATGAATCTTCCTGAGATAAGACCAATCTAAGCATCCTATTGATGAGGAAACGGAAGGCAAGCTGAGGACAAAGCAGAAGCTGAAACCCCACAACCACCCCCCCACCCCCCTGCCATGGGATATATGTGACATTCTTCCTGTACTCCTGGTTGCCCTAAAGCTAAGGAAAGGAAAAACAGTTAACTTGTAGAGATCATAATCCTGCAAGACCTGAGTCTCCCTCAGTTTACAAATGTCTTAGCAATTTACAAGAACAAAGCATTTCTATCAATGGCCTAGCTTCCAGAAGGGAATGTAGATACAATTAAATGTCCTTATAACCTGCAGCGCATTGACAGATACTTGAAGCAGGCAAAGTGTAATGTTCCTCCAGAAGTTCCCAACTATCATCATGTTAATGCCTTGCTAGAGGGAAAACAACCTTAACTTGACAATGGTAAGCCCTCCGGTATCCTGTGAATCTTCTTTAACATATGAAAAATCTTTCTCGAAACCTCTCTTTTTCCTTACTTCCCCCAACCCCATAGTATATAATCAGCTACCCCCCACAACTCCAGTGCAGCAGCTCTTTCTGCCCACGGGTCCTGTCTCCGTGCTTTAATAAACCACCATTTTGTTCCAAAGACGTCTCAAGAATTCTTTCTTGGTCATCGGCTCCGGATTCCACTCTACCGAAACTCACCGACATTCCAAAACCCCATCACTATTGCAGAAAGTGACATCCTTGCTTTTATTATCATGGAAATTAGGTATGCCCGGCAACAGGCAACAATTTGAGTCAATAAACATGGCTTGTTTGTAGAGATGTTAATTTTTTCCCATGACATCACAATCTCACTGTGTTATATTTAAAATACTAATGACAGGGGAGCCTGGGTGGCTCAGTCAGTTAAGCGGCTGCCTTCGGCTCAGGTCATGATCCCAGGGTCCTGGAATCGAGTCCCACACCTGACTCCTTGCTCAGTGGGGAGCCTGCTTCTGCCTCTCTTTCTCGCTCTCTCTCGCTATCTCTGTCTCTCTCTCAAATAAATAAAATAAAATAAAAAATAAAATACTAATGACAGTTTCAAAATCTAATACATTAAATTGTAGAGCTTCATTTGAAATATGTGGGTCTTGCCTTTGCTTACATTTCAAAAAGAATGTCAGTTTTCTTTTGTGTCAATTTGCTGCTAAATAAATATTTTCCCTTTCTCTTCCTAACTTCAGAACTGTAGGAATATCACTCTTTAAGGTATAAAATTCCCTTATTTTATTATACAAATATTTAAGACATATTAAAGTAATACACTGTAGATTTGTAATTTAAGAATAATCTTGCATTTACTTCATACCACTCTCAGAGTAACTCGGGGTGCCAGGAGATTGAGCATTTCCATGTGGGTGTAAGGAGGAACAGTAAGGTCTGATTTTAAGTTGGCATTGGTCTAATTTTTATAGCCCTTCACCCTTGTTTTAGGCTGACATTTATCTCTATGAGCTCTATTAGGAAAGGATTTGTTAATCAAATTAATAGTATACATAAAGTGAAATACTATTTCAAACTACTTAAGATAATAAGTGTTTTAGAGCTCTTAAAGCACTTTTGAAGCTCACATTTGCTGTCAAATAATTGAAATGCTAATCTTAAATAGTTCTTATCTAAGCAGTAAAACAATTTCGCCAAGGGACTCTACAAAGTAAGGATTCTTCCCAAGACGTACAGAAGAAACTTGATAGTCTTAAATTAAAATTGCGTTTAAAAAAAAAAAAAACTATAATCCAGGGTTTATACCAATTCAAAAAGGAATTTTCTCCAATTTTTATATTAAGTCTTTACTATATTGTCAAAATGAAACTATTACGTACACACACAGTTTGTTTTTTTTTAATTTTTGTGTTTGATTTGATGTGATTGATTTGACCTTGGTGTTTATAGTATTATAGTATAGGATATGATATTTATGACACTGAACTACATTTTTAAGAAATAGAATAATCTTGTCAAGATATTTTAGTCTCAGAAGTAATAGACTAGTACTATTCTCTTCATTTTCCCAAGTGAAGTTGCAGATTAGTTAAAACCTGTAACTATTAGTTAAAAAGCAATACTAGCACTAGCAACAGCAGCATGTCATATCCTGTAGAAATCAAGAAAAATGAAAAATCATTTAGCAATAAAGTATATAATTCTGAACAGTTTCCAATTTAGTGGCATGATTTTTATGTATTATGAATATATATTAAAATAAACAGGGGAAGTTAAATATGTGATCATAGAAAACACAGTTGTTGAATTATGGAAGTGGGAAGATGAGATGGAAAGTGAAGAAGGCATTTTATTTTAATTTTTAATTTTTTATTTTTTTAAATATTTTATTTATTTATTTGACAGAGAGAGTCACAGCAAGAGAGGGAACACAAGCAGGGGGAGTGGCAGAGGGAGAAGCAGCCTCCCCGCCGAGCAGGGAGCCCGACGCGGGGCTCGATCCCAGGACCCTGGGATCATGACCCGATCCGAAGGCAGATGCTTAACAACTGAGCCACCCAGGCGCCCCAAAGGCATTTTAGATTCTAATGGATAGTATGACAAGTCCCTTTCTATAAAGTTATTAGCACAGTGAGGGCTCTATAAATCATAATCAGTGTTTGATATTACAGCAAGCATAGTCTCTCCCTCGAGAACTGATAAAAAATAAGACCATTTCACTAATCAATCTTTTTTTGCAATATATTTTTTCATGCTTATAGTTTGAAATTTATAGACTATACATACAGAATTGTATTGCATATTCTAACAAATACATTACACATTCTTCTGGGACAAGGAGTGACTAGATGTTGTTACATATTTTACTATAGTAGCAGAACACATGTTTTGATTTTATACTACTTTTTACTCTGTTAAATATTGTTTCCAATCCCCACACTTCTTAAGAGAGTGTCAAATAAATAAAATCGTTTAAGCCCTAGTTATTGTTTTTGTATCTTAAATATATAATATTACATAAAAATATGAGTACAATATAACATACTTAGGTAGTGTTTATATGCTTTTAATATAAGGGGAATTAATTTTACAAAAATCATGTGACTTGGTTAAGCCTAGAGGCTAGTTAATGGCAGAGCTAAGATGCAATTCAAATTCTTCAAACTTCATGCCTTTTCAGTGGTCTCACAGTTTTAAAACAAAACTAGACTTCTCTTAGAACTATAAGATAAAATTGAGCTAATACATTGAAATGGGGAGGGAGAAAGCAATGGGAAAATAGGATAAAGTTCTTCTTACTTGGGGGTCAAACAAGTTTCTTATAGATAGGTCCCCTATAGATAAGACCTGAGGTAAGTCTGCAAAAAGCAAGGCCACGGACAAGGTCCTTGGGAAAAAATATGCTGATTAAAGTTGCCAAAAATTCAGAAATAGCAATATTAAAACCACCAAATGAATTAATAGTATTGAGTGAGAGTTTATAGTGCATATATGAACAGTTCACAAACTGGGAACTTTCAAATTTAAAACTGGTATATAGCAGGGTGCCTGGGTGGCTCAGTTGGTTAAGCGACTGCCTTCGGCTCAGGTCATGATCCTGGAGTCCCGGGATCGAGTCCCGCATCGGGCTCCCTGCTCAGTGGAGAGTCTGCTTCTCCCCCCTCTCATGCTCTCTCTCTCTATCTCATTCTCTCTCTCAAATAAATAAATAAATAAAATCTTTAAAAAATAAATAAATAAAACTGGTATATAGCTCAGGTACATGACATTACGGGAGGGCTTATAAAATGAAAATGAAGTAATGGTTTGGGGTTTCCAGATGACATGAGATTGGTTAAAAGTGATTACCTTATACCATTTTTAGGAAGATGACTTAAGTTTCTTTTATGATTAACAAAGGTGTTTACAAGAAATAACCTAAGTTTCACTATATGCATGAAATAAGCTAGATTTAGTTTTGCTTGCATGATTTAAACTGTTTTGTCTGCTCAGAGAATTCTTAACTCTGGCCTTTATTTTTAATTTTAACAAAGGAATCAATGTCTGAAAAATGGATAGAAGAATCTGAAAAATATAACTTGAATTGGAGATAGGATTTGAATAATAAGATCATAGCATTTGGAGGCTTGAAGACAAAAGGCTGGGCATGTAAATATATACAAAAGATTAGGGGAATTAATTTCAGTTCTATTTATATTAAAAACAACCTACTATGAGCCAGGCAGCAAGGCACTCTCTGGGGCTCTTAGAGGCCAGGGAAGAACACACATGGTCCCTTTTGTGAAAATAACTGACAGATTTATTGATGATTTCAATATATTATGGCTAGAAATATGATTGGAGTCAAGAGGATATAGGAGTCAAGAGGAGTGGCACACAGCACAATTTGGGAATTCCAAGACAGTCTTCTAGAAGACGTTACCTCTGATGTTTTGTGAGGTATGAAGTGAGGTCAGATTAGTAAGATAGAGAAAGCAACAACAAATGTTAAATCTAAAGATGTTAAATATGAAAGATGCTGGAGGGGTCCCCTTGAGGCCTCCCATGATATGTCTCCATTTCTTGTCCCGAAGATGTCATTAGGACAACAGAACCTCTTTTAGATCTCCTTTCTAGTTGGGAATCTTGCGCCTTGTGTGCCCTAAATATTCCTTCTTTATGGTTCCTTATCCATGACTATGAAATCTCTCTCCCACCTCCTCCTTGCTGTATCACTTTCCCCCAGTGTAATATCCTCCTGAGGCACTGTGCTCTCTCCACTCTTTGGCTATGGTTAAATTAACGGTGATGCAATGATTGAAGAGGGAGGGATTCATCTTGGTGATTTTGAAAGAATTTTAAAAATGTTACCAATTTATGAGAAAAAAATGTTATTGTGACCATTTTATCAAAAAAGAAACAGTTTCAGAAAGGTAAAATGTCCATGCACATGCAGCTGCTAAGTGATTGTGACATAGCAGGAGATTAGAGTAAGCTAGATGTCCTCCCTTGTTCTGAAGGATGGAGTGATCTGGACCATCTAAGAAAGACCCTTCGCTGACATCACTGCAGGCTCAACAGATGCAGGCAGGCTGTTGATGCGAGAACTTCATCTTCAAACACAAGCATAGTTGTCTGATATATAAGGTGTCTCATTTCTGAGAGTGTGCTATTTCGTTCATTTACAGCAACAGAGGTCTCAAGTGGGAAAATTAAGAAAACCTCATTTAAAATGGAGCCAGGAGGCCAGCAGGGGGAGCTCTCGCGTCATAGCGCTGGTCCTCAATTGCAGACCCAACAGGAAGAAATGGACTTTGCAAGACTACGCTATTCTAGCTACTACTTTACTATCCCAGCAGTAGGAAGAAAGGTTTTTCTCCTCCCCTGGCAACAGCCCAGCCAATGAAAGACTGTCACAACTGAGCCAATGAAAAGCAAGTATATTTCAAACTCCAAGATTATTCCCAAGGACTTTTGTTTATAAAAGTCTTTACAGCTCCCCCACCTTTCCTGTATAAAAGAACTTTCCCATCCTTTGTTTTCTGGACTTGCCTATGGTTTTGCTGTAGCTTGCTTGTGCAGGCTTGCCAATTCTCTGCTATTCTTGAGTAACACATTTTTGCTGGTAAAATAATTGACAGTTTTATTTTTTAAAGTTAACACAAGGAAAAGGAGAGGGCTCAGCAATCGAGTATATATTTGGAGTATTCATAGCAGAAATGGAGTAAGTTTGGAATGAGAGTAAACTTGACCACGTGTTTTGACCTAAATGAATACCTTGCTAAATGGAGGTGGGAAGGAAAATTGAGTTAAATGACCCGGGGCTGTATTCCCTGGAATGACATGAAGGATTGTCAGAAAGAAGAAATGGAACAGGTGAGAATTGGGGCAAGTCATAAGAAAAGTGGTGGTGGTGGTATTTAAGTCCTAGGGAAAAAGTACTGTACAGGGAGAAGAGCACATGGGTAGTTAAGTGGCCACTCAGGCCCCCAGGTCAGTAGGCTGGGAGTCAGCAAGCCCACTTCCTCCTGGAATCAGTAACACCATTGACCCAACCCCTTCCCATCTGAAGTGGAGTCAGTCCCTGCCTCAGGTCATTTTTTATGTCATATGACATATGTCAGGGTAGGAGTCCATCTGCATTATAATTGTAGCAGCCTCAGGATTCCAATATCTGTCAGTTATTAGATTCTAACCTGCTGGAAAGTGGTTTCTTGTGCCTGTATTCACTGGTGTTTCTAGATTGCGGGGTTCTTCAGCTCCAAATCTGGGATATGTGAGGTACAACCCACCCCCCCCACCCCAAACTCACTTTTTTGATGTTGCTTGGATCCCAAGGCCCACAACCAGTTAGCCTTTTCTTTCTACTGTTCAGAGTCCTGAATTCTTAAACGTGTGTGGAGGTCAGGGAAGACTCTTCGCCTCTAATATATGAATTGAACTACTAGCCTAAAATGTCACCATGTTACCATTTATTTGGGTTAAAAGATGGGGCCAATTTGACATGCACTTCTTAGTAGAAATCACAGGTTACCTTAGGGAAACAATTCATTGTCTTAGTGTATCCATCTACCCTTTACTTGTTATACTCCCCCCTACAAGGGGCTTTTTTAGTGTCTTGAACCAACTGAATTCCTTCTTACAAAACCATCTTTCCAAATATTCTTTATACTGGTGTTTTCTCTCTGCTTGCTTAGCTGGCAAACTTCTCACTTATCAAAGGTTAGGTGAGCAATGCTCCCAGTGAATTCTTCCTAGTTGCCAATGCCTCAATTACCCTGTGATGCTCTCAGTTTATGAATAGTTATATTATTAAATATTACTTTAAATGAATTTTTAAAACACTAAGTTTTTCATTTTTGCTGTTTTACATATATTTTAATATATATCTAGATTTGAAATCATATGTAATTTCACCACCCTACAAATAATAAGTATTCCATTTTTAAAAAACTCCAAATGTCTTGGAATTGGCAAATCATCAATGAATATTTTTTAATTTAAATAGTGATTCCTATTCATAATGAATCTTGATTCTGATTATTTTAAATAAGTAAGATGTAAATATATGGAAAATGCTAAAAACTATGCAGATGTTCAGTTCAATTCCCTTATATTTCTTTTTTATACTGTGTTACAAAAATACACACTTTCTTGTTGAGTCATAAGATGATGAAAAAAATTCAATATGATCATATATCTGATTCAAAATTTGACTTTGTGACAGAAAAATTTACTTAACTTCTATGAGCCCTTTTATTCCAAATACAAATTATTGTTATTTCTCTAAATTGATATGACATATGAAATATACATAAGAAAAGTAGGACAAAGTAACCATGCAGTAAATAATATGCATTGTTATTGTTTTACTCTGTATGTTATTTTACATGTAATTTTTTTCCTAACTGTAAACAAGGAAACTGATGATGTCTCTTCATTCCTGGGTCCTTTACAACCAACACAGATGGCTATATAGTAAGTTAATTTATGCTATCTGGAAAAGTTAAACTCAAAGCTAATATAAACAGAGGTAATGCTAGGAATTATGGAAGAATTCCCTATGACAACAAATAAAGAGTAGTTGTAAGGAACCAAGAAGGTTTTTGCTTATTTTTTTTCCCCATCTTTAGTACATGTTTGTTTTATGCTTGGTTAAACAATATACAGTTTCACAATGATCATTTCCCAAATATTAATAAGTATTTTGATTAAACCATGAAACAGTGAAACCAAAAAATAAGTTTTAGTATGAAGATCTGAGCAGAATGTTTGTCAAAGTAAGTGGGGGATGTGATTTAAAAATAATCTTCATTTCATAATTTTTTTTATTCTGTATGGGATTCGATTGTACAGTGCCTTTATATGATGATTATTATAGATATGTAGCAGTTTCTTTTTGAGCATCTTTTGCCAAGAGATCTGGAACTGAAGTAGAAAATCTAGCAGGGATAGTATATAGACCTTGATTCCGAATTATTTTAGGAGATAAAAGGAAGACAGACAGCACATTCCATCTCCTAACCTTCTACATATGGCCAATTAAATTAATTTCTTAATTGCAAGATCTTTATAGTAATTATCATGAAAGAAGTAATGCAGCCAACTAATCTCCCTTTCTTGCCCTCAAAGGAGCATTCCTTCTTGGCCTGGGCATCTTCATTTTGCATGGATGTAGATGACAACAGTTGTGAAGGTAATGATTTAACACAGTTTATGACTTGTTTGCTGCTGGGCTTAGATTTCAGTTAGTATTTTCAAGGAAGAAATCAAGTGTGGCAAAATGACCAAGCTAATATGGCATTTGCACTAATTATGTTAGTTTTATAGCTATCAGTAAGCTTCAATAATTAAAGATAAATGAGGAAGAGATAACTTCTCTCCTACGATATCACTACCAGGTAACATATTAAAAGAAAGCAAATAGAAGACTGATTCTTTAAATGAATTTAACCGTTTATTAAAAAGCAGTTGAGATGCGTATGCGTGCCCATGCACATGTCCACGCACGCGCACACACCCACCCACCCACCCACATTCACCAGAACCTTACAATCTCATCCAGAAGCTCCTTTTAGTCGCATACTCTGTCCTAATAGACACTGCTTAACATCTAGCCAAAAAAACAAAACAAAAAAAACTTTATTTAAGGCAAAAGGATGGTTTTAATGGTAAAATTCAGTGAAGACTTATTGGAATTAGATGATAGTCTCTGAATGTGGGATGGACCTGGAGAGAAGGCTTACCTTAGATCACGAATAATTCCCATGGACGGACTCAGTTGTATGCCCTCAGTAGCCAATAATCCCAGCAGCTGGGACATGAGTGCCTTGGTCCTGAAGGGGAATCTAGGTGGAACATGACAATATTCACTACAGCCTACATTTTATACTTCTTGAATCGACTCATAGTATAATAAATTCAATACATCTGGGAAGGCATCTTCAAGGCATTTTGGGCAGTCTCTTTTTCTGGAAAAACTTAAAAAAAAGTTAGCAGAAAAACCTATAGTCTTCACTGGTTTGGCTGCTTTCAAGATAATTATTATCTTTTCCCTCTGATATCAAATTTAAATTCCTCCTGAATCTAATCTAGATCAGCAGGGCCATCTAAGTGGCTTACCTGGTGGAGTGACCTGGACTCTCATCTTTGTGGTGCCTGATCATCAACCCCTTCTCATGTTTTGACTGTTGCACTCAGTAATTTAAATTTAAATTAGAATTGGTGAAGGGAATACCAAGAGATGGCTCTGAAGCTCACTTAGAGGAACAATGTCCTGGCAAATGTTTAACAACTAGCTCTCTGGAAGAAAGAAAATAAAAGCCCTGCTTTAAAGCATTTTCTGATTTCTATAGTGAGATATTCCAACCATGGCTGGTTTCAGGCTCTCGGTCTGCGTAACTGAACAAGGAATTGGGAAGAGAGGCAGACAACAGGCTCTGTTGGGTTTGTAGAGCCTACCCCGGCACACCACTGCCTCCCTGCCAAGCGTATTCCTTTCTGTCCTGCTGGGGAGCAGCAACTGTGCTTCCTCCTGATGGTCAGTCAATAATCTTCCAGGGTAATGTCTCCTTTCCTTGCCTGCTGGTCCCTTGGCACAGAGTCCAATTAATTGGGTGGCAGCCATAGCATAAAGTTTAATTCTTGATCTGTCACTGATGGAAGAGATTTCCCTCTGGGAAATAGAACCTTTAAATCTTCTTAGTCCAGAATGCAAGGGTGAGAAGCAGCACCCACCTCCACTGACAGTGCATCACAAGGCGTAATGGTCAGCAGAACCTCTTCCACTTTAAACCTTCAGCTACCAGACCGTGTACTCTACCTTTGGGGACACAGCACCATACAGTTGCCATTGATGATAGCAACAGATCCTCTCAAGGAATCTAATCTCCAACCTGGCACAACAGCCGTGTCTTCAAGGGCTGTTTTATTGCTCTCTCAGACGGCAGCTTCTTGGAGAGATAGCATGTGGTCAAAGTAGATCCCATGCTCATGTATGTAACACCATACCTCCCTTCTAAAAAAGTTTCCTTGCTCTGTAGTTATGTTATGCAAGACCCCTTGTCAGAGATGAAATACTCTGTAAGCTCTCAGATTGTTGTACTGTCAGAAGAACTGTGGGAAGGAAAGTCAAATCCATACCTAGAATGTATTAATTTCAGTCAAAATGAATCACTGCCCCTTCCCTTGTGGAAAGGATCCAATATAATTAACTCATTAGCAAATGACACCTTGATCTCTTTGAGAAACTGAACTGGGAGTTTGCTGTTAGTCTTTGTTGTTGGCATGTGTGACATCAGAGAGTAGTTTAGTTAGATAAGACTTGGTGACTAGGCCCTTAGGGCTATGCACATCCTCCAGTTCTGTTCCCAAAACTGCATTCATGAACCCATGTACCAGCCTGGGGGTCAATGACAGATGGCTGATGGGAAGTAGCTGAAGCACTCTGTCTACTTGGTTGTTTAGTGGCTCTTGTATAGTAGATGCTCACTGGTGGTGACAGAAAGATTGTTGAAGAACAATTAAGTTCATGTATACCCCTACATTGAAAAAAACTAACAGCCCACCTCTTTTTAAAACTTCATAGGCCCAAAGTACTAACAATTGGAAGCATCCCTCCAAATTAAGCATATCAAATAAACCTATATTACAAATTAAGGATATTTCTGCTAGAAAATATTAAAACTATTTTTGTAATTCTGCTTCTGATCATTTGACTACAAGTAAAATTACATTCCAGTTTATTAACTTTTTGGCCACCATTTTGCATATTCAGAAATTTTCTCCAAGTAGGAAAAACAAAATTAAAGTTGGTTTTCAAATATACTTGATGTGCTTGGGGTTCCTGGGTAGCTCAGTCAGTTAAGTGACTGACTTGATTTTGGCTCATGTCATGATCTCAGGGTCCTGGGATGGAGCCCTGTGTCAGGCTCTGTGCTCAGTGGGGAGTCTGCTGGAGATTCTTTCTCTCCCTCTGCCCTGCCCCAGGCTCGTGCTCTCTCTTTCAAATAAATAAATAAATCTTTAAAAAATATATATATACTGATGTGCTTAAAAAATGAAAGTAATGCATTTTCTATCATGTTACTTTTTGTAGCCCTTTCATATTTTACATTATTTTGGTAATTAAACTGCTTTTATTATATTCTAGAGAACATAATTTATTTTTAAGTCTCAAACACTTTTCTTGTTATTGTTTGTTTTAGAAGGGCATGAGTAGCTAGCTCAGAGTCCCTCTGCCCTGTGTGACTCATGAGCAAATTGTCCTGTTTGCAATGATCATGACCTTCTCTCCAATTTATTCTTTTCCTCTCAGTAATTATTTACACTTTATTTTATTAATAACAAAAATTTTTCTATCTTTTAACTTTTCAGGCTTTTTGTTTTCTATATAATGTTAAATATATTGTAATGGAAGCTTGACTTGGCAAATTTACTAAATCTGAATTTTCCTTTAGAAAAATCCCCTTATAAGTTCCAAAAAGTGATCTCTAATATAGGCAGTTGGAGAATAATTCTCTGCAGTATTTTACTGGTTTCTGAAGTTGGTCACTCCTTTTTCATTAGTTTTGAGGTTTCTCTGTTTGTGAGAATAAATGTGTTCAAAAGTAGGAAAATTTGTTGCAAAAAAGAGTGTGTCTGCTCCCAGTTCCTTCTCCCTTTGACTTACCATTTGTTGGTGCCTTTATGATGTAGGTGTGTTGATAGAATTCCTCAGGATGACCTATAGCATATGTGAAGATTTTCACATATATTATAAAACTCTCCATAAAACTGTCTCCAACACTATAAACCATATATTACTCATGTTCTGAAAATGCAAAGATGAATAGGACTATTACATAGGAAGAGTTTACTTTGGGGAATCAATAGCAATGACAAAAATATAAAATGCACAATACCTGTGTACTTCAAATAGCAGTTTGTATGGTTAATCAGCAACAACAAAATATACAAATTAAATCATTTGGAATTACTACTCTATTATGTCTTTATTGTCTCTATTATTACTACTCTATTATATTTCTCTATATACATTATATATATGGATTTATATATATAGGGATTTTATGTATATAAAATCCATACCCCTCGTAGAGTTTTATGGTGTTTATGATGACTGGAATAGGGGAAAAATATCCTTTTGAAGACTACACTTGCTGGGCTATGATAAGAACTTTCGTTCCTTTATGACAGAAGGAAGGCTTTTGTCTTCCAATTGTTTGGGCACTAAAAGATAAAAAGGTTAAAACTAGTGTAGACTAGTAATGGAAAAAATTAGTGTTTTAACCTAACAAGATTCATCCTGTGGATGATTAATAAAAGGCATGTATGTCCTTAACTACTCTTCCATGTCCATGCCATGGGAAATTGGTAGCATTA
>NC_138369.1:153741320-153792918 GCF_054177405.1 Leptonychotes weddellii | reverse complement strand
GATGCGGGACTCGATCCCGGGACTCCAGGATCATGACCTGAGCCGAAGGCAGTCGCTTAACCAACTGAGCCACCCAGGCGCCCCTCCTAGGGTTTTTTTTTAGGTTTAAATAGAAACAAAATGTAAAACACCTAATAGCTAAAGCTGTTTAAACTCCTCTCTTATGCTCTGGCCCCTGCCACTTTAGTGTACACAAGTTCAACTTCCAAAGCTACACCTACATATCTCTCTGTGGCTTTCAATGGCTAATTCTGCCTTACTTCCTATGTGGCATGCTGGATGTGCTAGTAATCAATACCCTCCAAGAGCAGCCTTCCACAAATTACTCACAGAATGGGTGTGTAAATATCCCCATATTCTCATTTGTGTTTACACAAGTACTAGGAAGTCAGTGGAAAAAATCTCTTGTTGTTTACGGTAGAAACTGGTTTATAAAAAATCCATGCCCTCCTCCCTTTCCCTCCCTTTCCCTTTTCCCTTTCCCTCATTTTCCCACAAACCTAAATTCACGTGGATTCTCATCTCAGTGTCAGCATCTCCATGGGCCTCATACTTATATAGTCAGTACCAGAAGTGGTCCTCGAAAACAGATCTCCAGGATAAGATTTTGAAATGGAAATAAGAAAACTATTGCTGTTGTTAAGTAGGGAGTTAATAATATTTAGCATGCTATAACATTGAAATTACTAAGATTTTCCCAGGTAGAGAAATTAGGATAGGATACAAGTAAAAAGGGATGTATTAGTTTATGCAATAGCTCTAGTTTTGAGATACATAATAGAATTATTTGTTTAGTGTAATCCAAGCAGTGAAGACAGAGAATGATAGACTCAAATTAGCCACCTAGCAATCCAGGCATGAGGTGAAAACCAGAAAGCACCTACAGAAGCTATTGAAAAGCTCCTACAGTTGGAGACAGACTGGTCTGAAACACACCCAGGACTTTAGAGTAGCTTAGTTACAAAGGAGGATGAAACAGACTACTACCTTGTGTGAGATCCAAATCTGCATGTACATGCCTATTGGATATCTGATGTCCTATCAGCATCTTAACTCACTAGCTGACTGTGTTTCCCTGGGGGATGCATACATTGCATTCATTAAAGGAATAAGGAATGGCTTATTGGTGGATAGGGAAGGAAAAATAATTAAGACAGTGGTATCGGTCTACCGTAGATCAGGATTGACTGTAACTAGGAGAGATTTTTAAGGGAGATAAGCTCTCTTTTGTAATGAGTGATGATAGGACTCTAGAGTAGCAGAGGCCCCATGGCAACACCAGTGAAGAAAGGTGGATATACTCCTCATGAAGGGCATTCCCTACTGTAATTGTGAACAAAAAGCACTGAATCACAAAGATCTATGACAGTGGCTAATAAACCATAGTATTCCAAAGGCAATGAAAATTGCCACCAATGGCGATTTTACTTGACTTATGTAACCAGAAAGGGTCAAGATCTGGTGAACAAAAGGCTGAGCTTAGTGATTACATTGTAAAATCATGACCTTGATCCAGTTTACAGATCTGAGCCATTTCCTTAAAATGTGAGAACATAATAATATAGAGGACAAGACCCTTCGATGAAAGACACTTCACTGCCCATAACTCCAGTCTTTCCCCAGTGAGCCTATGGACATTTCCCCCACTCCCAAAAAACCTCTTCTGTAGGACTACAGAAATAATGAGATCTTTTGAGGAATAATGGATACAGTTTCACCCTATGCTACTCTGGTTCTTCTGTTAATTAATTTCAGACAGATCATCGCTTCTCGGCCTTTTGGCTAAGATCAAGTGTAGTATCTGTTCTTATCAGTTTAATTTCAGACAGATCAGACTTTAAAGCAAGGAAAGTTATCAGAAATAAAGAAGGGCATTATGTAATGATAAAAGGGTCAATTTTCCAAGAAGACCTAACAGTTCTTAACATGTATGTGCAAAACAACAGATCATCAAACTATGAGAGACTAAAATTGATAGAAATTCAAGGAGAAATAGATGAATCTGTAATCATATGTGGAGACTTCCATACCCCTTTCTCACAGGTGGACAGAGCTAGCAGGGAGAAAATTAATAAGAACATAGTTGAACTTCACAACACCATCAATTAACATCTATATGCTACTTTGTCCAACAACCACAGAATAAACATTCTTCTCAAGTGCACATGAAATAACTACCAATCTAGACCACATTCTCGGCCATAAAACATGCCTTTTGAAATTTTTAAAAATAGAAATCATGCAATGTCTGCTTTCAGACCACAATGGAATTGAACTTAAAAATCAGTAACAGAAAGATAATTGGAAAATCCTGAAATACGTGGAGATTAACAACATACTTCTACATGACACATAAGTTGAAAAAGAAATCTCAAGCAAAATTTAAAAACATTTTAGACTAAATGAATATAAAAACACAACTTATCAAAATTTGTGAGATGCAGCAAAAGCAGCAACATCTTGAAAATCAGTAACAGGGTAAAGTGAATTTAATTTTGTGGTAGTCAGAATAATGCCCCACCCTCAAAGATGTCCATACCCTAATCTCTGAAACCTGTAAATATGTATGTTACCTTACTTGGAAAAAGAAACTTTATAGATGACATTTAATTAATAATTTTGGATGAGGTGATTATCCTGGATTATCCAAGTGGGCCCAATGTAACCACAATCATCCTTCTTAGACGGAGACAGGAGGGTTAGAGTTGGAGAAGATGCGACACCTAAAGCAAAGGTTAGTGATGCTTTCTGAAGGTGGAGGAAGGAACCATAAGCCAAGGATTGAGTCAGCTTCCAGAAGCTGGAAAAAGTAAGGAAACAGACTGCCCTGTAGAGCCTCCTGAAAGAATATAGGCCTGCAATTCTTGGCAGAACTATTTAAATCTGCAAAGGATAGTCTTGCAGAGAGAACACTGATAACCCCTACAAACTCTCAGTATTTATAGTTTAAATGTCCCTTTCCACTGTCGTTTATGAGTTCTTATTCTTAAGTCTCCTGAGGGGCTCCTCAGCAGCTGAGCTACTGAGCATTTATCGATGACAACAGATATGATGACATCCTGGCACAGCTTACTTCACTCTTACAGAAAAACACCTTTACTTTTAAAAACAATTTTGGGGCACCTGTGTGGCTCAGTCGGTTAAGCTTCTGCCTTCGGCTCAGGTCATGATCCCTGGGTCCTGGGATTGAGCCCCGCATCGGGCTCCCTGCTCCGCGGGAAGCCTGCTTCTCCCTCTCCCACTCCCTCTGCTTGTGTTCCCTCTCTCGCTGTCTCTCTCTGTCAAATAAATAAATAAAATCTTAACAACAACAACAAAAAATTTTTTTAAAAATAAAAAAAATTTCATTTTTGTCATAGATCGATGGATTTGAAATCACATAAAACCAATATACAACACAGAGCATCCGCCCACATATTCCCATGTCTTTGTCAGGTTCCCAGGTTTTCACAATTAGCTCCCTGACTTTGCTCTAACACAACAACTTGGAACACTCAACTGCCTTGGAAATTCGGATATTCTGATAATCAAACCCTGGAGTTGATGTTCAGCTCTTCCTGCCTTCTCTCTATATGAGATGAGGGATTTTTTGTAAACTGCTCAAGCTTCAGAGCTACTCTCTGGCTCTACTAATTGGTTTTCAATTGTGTGATAATTGCCCTAAGTTCTTTATTATCTTCCTGCAACTTAGTACAATCATTGTCCTCCTATTTATCATTTCCCCTGTATATTTCACATCTCTGAACTGTCAGATGGGCTAGTGCTTTCCCTCTACTATTATGTCATACCACTTTACATCCAATTAAACCTTTAACAATTGGCTACCACTTTGTGGCTGGAGCTGCATAAAAAAAATCTAGTCCCGAGGATGGGATCCTTAGTACTGACAGAACACTCAGTGATCTAGTCCTCAAACTGCTTTTTATATCTGCTTCCTCAGACTACTCCTGGTAAGAATATATGCCAGTTTTGCATCTCCAGGAATCAGATGCTGAGATGTAATTAGGAGTACAACACAGGTATTGGAAGAGTAATACTTGCACAAGGAAAAGGGCAAATGGGGATTAGGTAGGGGAGCGATAAGGCTGCAGTGTCGGTCTGACAAAAGTTTCTGCCAGTTAATGCTGAGCTCTGGAGAAATGGTTGGTTGTTAAAGGAGTCCCCCCAGTGGGTCTTGCTTAGTCGTGGCTGGCAGGTCATTCACAGGAAGGGCAGTGGCCTCCTCAATTCCTAACACCTTGGCTGAGTCATAGGCTGGGAACAGGATCCACAAATAACATGGCATTGGCTTGAAAATTGATGTAGAACATGAGGAAGCAAAGATCCCACCAGCCCCAATCCTTACAACTGGGTAGTAGTCCTTTTTTGAAGATGCCTCTGAACAGCACATTCCCTGGTCTGCCACAGATAGCTTAAAGCTTCTGAGATTCTTGTGCTAATTTAGCTTGAATTGGTAGACTATGTTCTGCAAATGTACTTTGCCCCCTAGATTTCCGCCAAAGATAGTTTATTTCAAAGCACATAAGATAGGTACCAATATTTTACTCCCGTGAATGAACACTCATGGACACTAGTTTATGTAAAGTATGATATTTGTTACTTACTAATCCCCAAATCATGTATTCTTGACTGAAGAGTTACAGGAAAAAAAAAAAAAAAAAAAAGGCTGTAACCATGTGCCTTTTCTTTCAGGGCTGCTTTATTAAGCTGTTTAGTGGCTCTCCAAAAAATTTGGGAATGTTTAAATAGTATTGCAGACTTTTCTCTGCTTTGTCGAACAGAAAATGACATAGACTATTTTTAATTATTTTTATTCCATTTACTAAATACTTGTCTTTTTCTTAATCGACCTTCCCTTAGGTTTTTGTTTAATTTTTATTGTGTGAAAAATAATCCTTTAGACATTTCCTGTAACACATTTTATGACTACACTATAACCTCAAATCTTTAATTTATTTTGCTTTTAAGCATTTGATGAATGATTCTAAAAGGGTGTTTTTTTCTTCCTACGTATAAATTGTATAAAGTATTTCATGCTGTCAAATATGGTGGCACAGAGGATAGATATCAGCTGTTTCAGGTTTTTCTTTTCTGGGAAAGTGTTTTTATGTTGCTGTCAAATAACCATCACAGACACATCTCCATGTCACCAGGGTCTAATAATTTGTTAGATTTTAAGAAATTCAAAGACCTTTATTTTCAGCAACTTGGATAAAATAAGCTAAAATAAATTAGGAAAAGGATTTCTTTTTATTTAAAATTTGGAATTTACAATGTCTCCATTTCTTTTCCCCAAGAGGAATTTTTTTTCCAATTTAAAATTATGATGTAACATATATATTTCCATGGCTCTCTTTGATCTTTTCTCTCCCAGGAGAACTAATAAAAATCATAAATATTATTCCCACTATCAGAGACTTACTGGAGGAGATAATAGGTTTCAATTGGGTTTTTTGTTTTTTTTGTTTTTTTGGGGGGGTTTTGAATTTAGAGGGTATAGTGATAGCAAAACGGAAAAAATAAGATAAAGTATAATGGGAGAATGCCAGAAATGTTCAGGGAAAGTTGCAGTGATTAACTAATATGTAATCTGAGCTCTGTGAAATCCAAGGCCTTCAGTGAATGTGAGTATAGGTGGACAAAAAAATTGAAGCATCTAGCAACACAGCTTGCTTGGGAAACTATACGTAAGGCACAGTGGCTAGGATGTAGCAAGTAAAAGGCTAATGGTAGAAAACAAATCTGAGCAGGCAGATAATGGCAAACTTCCCAGGGTTTGTTGTACATGGTAAAGAGTTTGGATTTTATAAGTGGAAGAGAACACTAATAACAAAACCAACCATATTTCACTGCCTAGAATGTGTCAGACAGTATGCCAAACACTTAATAAGTGTCATTTCATTTAATCTTCATGAAAACCGTGCAAGGTAAATATCTCCATTTGGAGATTTTGTTTTTTGTTTTTGAGAGGACTCAGAAAAATAAAACTTGGAGACTACTAAGTGGCAGAGAAAATAATGTAATACAGTTGTGATATTCTAAGTGAGAGATACTGAGTATGTGAGCCATGACTGGACAGTGTGTAAGGCAAAGATAAGACACTTAGATATTTTAGAATATATAGTCTATGGGGATTGCTCTACTGGAACTATTTGCAAATTTCAATAGAAACGTAAAAAAATAAAAATAAAGCACTAAGACTCATACTGAGAAAGTGAAAGAGGTTTTTCAGTCTGTCTGAGTGGAGACAGAGTTACACATAGGTATTTGTCAAGTGGGTGAGTAGAGAGAGAACATTCTATACCTGAAGCATAGTCAACTTTTCAACAATAGGGAATTCTGATACAGTAAGACTCTATGTTAATCCAGTTGTCTTTTTAAAATACTCTTTGATCTGAAATATATGTTTTTGATTTGTTTTACTGAATTTGTAACATTTGTAGGGGGCTGTGTACATAATATCTGTATCTGGATTAAAAGCAAATTGTGAACTTTGTGAGCATTTGAAAGACTAATTTTTTACCATGTTTGTTGTTGTAGCTATTGAAGTCCTGGTATAATATATAAGGGAAAATACTTTGGACAGGAAAATACAGCTCCATAACATTTCTAACTATTGCCAAAAAGAGAAAATCAATTTTAATTTTGTTTTGTGTCTATAAACAGAAAGTATTTGTAAATGTGAAGTTTAACTTGACATTCTCCAAAAGAAAGTAAAGTCCAACTTTTCTAAAAGTATTTCCCATGGATATGGCCAATATTATTCTTAGGTTTGAAGTGTTGCTTAAAAGAAAACACATCAAAGAGAATTTTAAAGACCTGAAAGAGAAAAGAAGCAAAGCTTGTGTGAGAGCATTAGGAGAGTGTTGTGTGTAGTGGAAAAAAAAAAAAAAAAAAAAAAAAAACCATAAAATAAAAAAAAAACAGAATATCATTAAATATAATTTTTTCTCTTATTAAAAATATAGGAAACAGTATCTGGTAAAAGAAGACAAAAATTAGAAGTAAAATTTAATGTATAAATATGAAGCAGGAGACAATGGATTTCACAAAAAGAAAAACTACCTCTGCTTGAAAGAAATAGATTTATGAGTGAAATATACCTGGATCATGTATTTTTTTTTTTTAATTTTTTTTTTTAAGATTTTTTTATTTATTTATTTGAGAGACACAGCGAGAGAGGGAACACAAGCAGGGTGAGGGGCAGAGGGAGAAGCAGGCTTCCCGCCGAGCAGGGAGCCCGACGCGGGGCTCGATCCCAGGACTCTGGGATCACGACCTGAGCCGAAGGCAGTCGCTTAACCGACTGAGCCACCCAGGCGCCCCCGACCTGAGCTGAAGGCAGTCGCTTAACCGGCTGAGCCACCCAGGCGCCCCTACCTGGATCACGTATTAACTGAAATAGTTATTGTGACTATTTTGTTTATACAACTTGAATAAAGTTAAATGATGACATCAAAACTAAATAACACCAATCTTAACGGTAAAGAAGGAGTTGTTTCTATTCATAATTGCCTAATTGCAGTGCCAATACACTGCTGAACAAAATGGTCAGATACCATGAACCACGTCTGGATTCCACAAAATCAGAGCTTGAGGCAAGAGCTCACCTGAGGGGAATTTATTAGGAAGTCAATGACAGGCAGCAGGCATGAATAAGTAGGGAGAGTGAAATAGGAAAGGAGGAAAAGGCAATTAGGAAAAGCCAATAAAGGATTATTATAAAGTTGGCTACCACTGTGGGTAATGGTGTACAATCCTACTGGGAACGTCTGAGTACCCTTACAAAATGCATTTCAGAATTGTCTGCTGAGCAATGAGGGGGAGAATCATTTATCTATTGGCTCTTAACTCTTACTGATTAAGGATTGCCCTGGAGCAGGGGAGGGGGAAATTAATCCCTCTTAGTACCAGTTTAAAAACATGTGAATGTCAAGTGAGCTCCAGCAGGTATCCATGTCTGGAATCACAAAATCCTCAGGTTGTGGGCAAGAGATGCTTGGCACATATTTGAAGTGAGGCAATGTAAGCTCCAAATAGGACAAAGGCCACACTGTTTTCTAAAGCTGAGGCTGAAATCAGATGAGGCCTCGATCAGATCAGGCCAAGCAGATGTGAAGCAATGAGCCTCATTTGAGGTGCTCAGGTCTGTTCATGCCCCTGCATGAACTATTATCCCTTCTCCAGTTTAATTAAATCCATCACCAAATCTTCGATGTGGGAATATTAGTAAACTCTATAGAAGACAATGCAGGAGAACTAGTAGAACAAATTATATTTATTTTGTAATGGAATCGCTTCTCAGCCTTTTGGCTAAGATCAGGTGTAATATTTTGTAATGGATTTGTTCTAGTAAATATTACCTAAATTCTTGTCTTAGCAGCCTTTTTAAATTTTTATGTTGTGTTTTTTTGGTCACAGTTATAAATATATTCTGAATTCCATTATAATTCCTTTGTGTTCCAAATATTATATAGATATGTTTCTTTTCCCAAGTATAAAGTATTTTTAATTTCTAATATTTTGATTGATTCCTTATTTTAATGTAATGTGTATATATGTATTGTGGTAAGTATGGTATCCGGCCTTTGATCTTTGTTGAGTCTTTATTATCGTTATAATAGGGAATTTGTTTACAAAGAAATTTAACAGCCATATACAAATTTAAATCTGATCGAGTGTTAGAGTACAAAGATAAATCATAAGTTAGATGTCGTGTGAAAGCTCAAGTTAGCCAGATGGTTTATCCACCTAGTAAATCTTAACCACAGAAAAGTGAGTCTGGATAACTTGTAAAGGCATTGGTAAAAAATTGGGAGAGAGACTCTCTAGTTGAGAAAAATACCAAAGTACCACAAGTACCAAACAGACCGGAAGCAAAGAAGTGGTTCAGTGTTCAGAAAGCCAAAGGTGTAGCAAGGCAAGAACAGAGTTGGTCAGATGCCACATTTCTAATGGTGCATCTCAAAACTGCAAAGAGTGTGCTGTCTGGAAGGGACCTTTTAGGTTCTGAAAAAGATCATGGTTTCTACTGAGGCTTGCACATACCCACAGTATTAATGAAACACTGAGAGATCAGGTACTTGATGAATGCCTGTATGCTTGCAGTGAGCCAGAATTTTTCTGAATAAATTGCTATGTTTTCACCTCAAGTAGTTAACACACTTAACAAAAATTGAAATCTAACTGTCTAATGAAGTTGTTAAATGTTTTGCTACTTTTGTATTAATATAGTTCACATTTGTGGAGCACTTATTTCACTTTCGATGTAGTATTTTAATTCTCTCAACAAATGTATGTGTTGGATGATATTTTCCCAGCTTTATAAATGCAAAAGAAAAAAAAAAAGATGCTCAACTCTGTGAAGGAACTTCTCGACATTAAAACACCTAGAAAGTGTTAGAGGAGGATTTCAACACAGGAAATCTGACTTAGAGCTTGAGTTCACTTTTATCTTGCATAGATATTTGTGGCAAATTCAATAACAAAAAATATGTTATTTTCTACTGCAATGTGATAAAACTTTTTTTTCATATAGATAAAGACACAGATTTTTATTCTGCTACATTTCCAGCACTTCAGTTTTATAAGAGAAATAGCCACAATATTATGTGCTGGACATATTAAATATAACTCTCCTTTCTTGATCCTGCTCAGTATTTTCCACATTTTAAAGATAATGGGACATGAAACCCAAAAAATAAATTTCCTAGAGTCATAATACTATTTTTTTTTAAGATTTTATTTATCAATTTGACAGAGAGAGAGATAGTGAGAGCAGGAACACAAGTAGGGGGAGTGGGAGAGGGAGAAGCAGGCTTCCCGCCAAGCAAGGAGCCCGATGTGGGGCTCGATCCCAGGACCCTGGGATCATGACCTGAGCCGAGGGCAGACGCTTAACAACTGAACCACCTAGACGCCCTGGAGTCACAATACTATTAAGTAGAAAAGAGACAAAAAAATGTCCACATGCTTTATCTTTTACTGCTTTGCCAATATGAGAAGAATCCACGCTAGATGTAGCTATTCCATTCATTCCCTTTTGTCTCCATGCTTGGGAAGTGCAGTGACCCCACCAACTGGATGCTGGGCAGTCATCCAAAAAAACATGTGAGAAAGAACTACTAAATGCCATTACCAAAGCCATAGTAGAGGAGTGAGTCTACTCTCAGCATATTTACAAAACTTATCAGCCTTGAGCCAATGGGAGTACGTAGCGTATGATCCCCAAAAGCAGAGCAATAGGAATGGCTCTGATTGAGAATTACATTCTTTCTATCTCCTGACCTTATGGTTCACAATGATGTTAAGTTGAGCATGTATAAAATACAGAATATTTTAACCCTTTTTCCACACTAAAAAGAATAAACCCAAACCTATAAACAGAAAGTATTTGGTCTTTGGTATGTCTAGTTCCAGCTAAATGGTCTGGGTTACACAATTAACTGTGAGCAAAACCATGATCGTCTTACAGTAATTCAACACAGTGGAACAAATTATTGTTCAATCAAAGGAAACAATTCAACTAGTGGAAACTTTTCTTGCCGGCTTTTTGTTGCTCCAACTTAAAATCCTTTTAACTGCTTTCATCTTTGCTAGTTATGAGACTAATCAATCCTATCTATATCCTCTTTACCTGCATGAGTCAGAACAGGCTTAAACTGAGCTCAGAAGATATTTTAGGTAAAGAGCTAGAGGATAAATATTTTTCGCTTTCATGACTACTCCACTCTAATGTTGTAGCACAAGAACAGAGACAATATGTAAGTGGTTGTTTATGCCTCTGTTCCAATAAAATTTTTTGGACAGTGAAATTTGGATTTTGTATAATTTTCATGTGGCATAAAATATCCTTTTTTGTTTTTTAAAAATTATTAAAGGAAATGTAAAAACCACTCAGCTTGGGAGTTGTACAAAATCAGGCTGTTGGCTGGATTTTGGTCCATAGGTCATAGTTTGCTGACCACTGATTTAAAGAATAAAATATAGAGAACAAAGTGATGGCTGCCAGAGGGGAAGGAGGTAGGGGGATGTGTAAGAGTGGTGAAGAAAAGTGGGAGGTACAGGCCTCCAGTTATGGAATGAATAAGTTACGAGTATGAAAGAAAGTACAGCATAGGGAAAATAGTCAATTGTATTGTCATAGCGCTGTATGGTGAGAGATGGTAGCTACACTTGTGAACATAGCACACATATAGATTTGTTGAATCACTATTTTTACTACCTAAAACTAATATATAATATATAATATAATCTATAATAATATATAATATAACATTGCTTGTCAACTATACTCCAAAAACATAATTATATAAAAAAATAAAATTGAAGAAAGGAAACAAACAAGATCTTTATTAAAAGGGACTAATATTCAATGTTGTCTATTGTTACCTTATTATTTGTCAAAGACATTTTAAAATAAGAAACATGTTTAGTGCAGTTAAGTAACTATAGGGAGACTGGTTTGACATCTAAAAAAGAGCAAATATATAGTGTGAGCAAAGTTATATAAGTTGTTGGCATTTCATCAATTGCTATCACTAATGGTTTTTGTAAACTTAAACAGGGGCATGACGTTTCTGTATCCTTATTAATCTTACTTGGTTATAAATATAACACTAGTTGAATTTAAATTAAAAAAAAAGAATTACACTAGGATTTGATTAGGATAGAGAAATGGGCAAATTATGAATTCCCCATGAATGAGTGAAAATTCTTTCTATTTTCTCTTATACTACATAAAACTATAAATTGCTTATTTGTATAATGGATAGAAGAACAAGAACTATGTATAATTTTGGAAATAAAGAATAAAAGAAGCATTATTTCAACTGCAATAGCTATAGATATACACATTCCAGAGTATAATTTCCATTCTCAGTTACTTCAGCACAATGAAGGAAAGAAAAAATACACCACTAATAAATAGATAATAAAATATATTTGATAAAAACATCAACATATACTGTGTAGGGAATATCACTGTGTCATAGCAGTGGCAACTAGTTAATTGTGATAATTCATTATAAAGAATTAAGATTCTGCGGCACCTAGGTGGCTCAGTCGGTTGAGTGGCTGCCTTTGGCTCAGGTCATGATCCCAGGGTCCTGGGATGGAGCCCCGCATCGGGCTCCCTGCTCTGCGGGGAGCCTGTTTCTCCCTCTCCCTGTGCCTGCCACTCTGCCTACTTGTGCTCTCTCTCTATCTCTCTGTCAAATAAATAAATAAAATCTTAAAAAAAAAAAAAGAATTAAGATTCAAATGAAGTCAGAAAAATAACCCAGCCTTCAAGGAGATGGAAAAGTACAGTACTCAGAACATATGATGTAAGGAACTTCTATCTGAAGAACATACTCAAAATCAAGTATTTAGTGAAGAATTTTTGAATGATGAAAAAGCTGGCAAAAGATCTTCCTTTTACAGAGTGAACATTTAAAGATAGTGTCTCCTTCAATTTTTTTGTTCTTCACTTTGTTCTTACTATTATGAGCCCAGAAGAAATGAAAAAAAAAGTGCAAATGGATTTTTTTCTGATCTCTTTGAGTGTTTGGGGAGAGTAAACAAATCTATATCTCTGTTAAGTTACCCTTTTTTACCTCATTGATGAACTGGAACCCTGACACAGTATAAAGGCTATATCTGAGTATCAGGGAGTCCTGTCCTCCACTCCTGAGGAATCCAATAATAACATTCTTCTCTTCTAGATGTACTTGAGATATGTTACATGGTCATTTCTTAAGAACTATCTGGAGGTATTTGGAATCACACAATGGCCATTGATCTGTGCCATTTGATGTTTCTTTGATGAATGTTGTCACAATGCCTTTTCGGTCCACTCACTTTAAGTAGCCATGCCATCATTTATTAAAGCTCAACCCAATTCTAATGTTTGTTCTGAGATATGTACCCAGAAGAGATCTAAACATTGAATAAAGACCTCCCTTTATTCCAAGGGGAACATTTGAAATATCTAGAAAAAGAGCTCTGCAATGAACAATGACCAATCTTTTTCTATTTGGTACCTACTCTGGAGTATTCCATTCCATATCATTAATATAACAGACAGTAAGATCCAATTGTTTTGTTCATAATTGAAGAAAAATGCCAAAAAGTGATGTAGTCATTGTATACAAATCCTCCAGCTCCCTCCCCCCACCCATTCATATGGAAACACTGCATTGCCTAGGAAAACATCTTCCTCTTCCTAGGATATAACCCATGAGGGTGCACCTTTGATGAACAGTTTCCATGATGCTGCTTCGGCCCTAACCAAGGATGTAACTAATAGTGTAAATTAGATCTGTGGAATTTCTCTTCCACTTTATAATGTACATGCTGCCTCTGAAATATCTATCTGGCATCAGAGAACTTTGGAAAATATTTTATTGATGAACATCTTGATATCTCTTTCACCCTACTTAATGTTACTGTTGGAATAGTCTAAGTCTCAAAAATCATGATCAGATATGTGGTGTTTCTCTTTTCTTCTGAGTCAAAGAACCATGACTTATATTTACCATGGATTAGTCCCTTCCTTTTATAGCTTTAGAGTCTGGACAATCAGATCATGCTCTTTTTGGTGCCATTACAGAAGTCTTCATTATACTTCATTTTATCCCTTTCCCCCAAAATACAAATGACTTGCCCCTCACCCCATGGAAGAAACAAGCACTTGGATAGATTCTTCCTCTTCCTTCCCATCTAAAAAAACATTTTGAAACCTCATTTATGTATTTCATGCAACAACCCCAAGTTCCTGGATATCATATAAGAATGGGGGTAAATGCTTGCTTATCATCTCTGCCCTGATGGACTTTGCCCTTACAGATACCTGCTGAGGTTTCTAGCCAGAATGAGTACCAAGTCCTTTAGAACATTTCATTTAAATAATTTTATTCACTAGGTTTTAAATATGTTTTACTTTGATTAACGAGGCTGTTATTTCTCTTCAATTTATTTCTCTTTTTCTCTGAGAGTATACATTTTTGAGCCAAATATACTGTAAGGTTTGGCAAACAAAAATAGGCTTTTTTGTCACAATGCAGAACATCTCCCAAAAAGTAGATACCTAAGGTTATTGTAGCATCTAAAACAAAATACTTCTTGGTATTATTTTTAATTTACCAATTACAGAGATTGCATCATTTCATTTGTCATGAAAACTATAAGTGTTTTTTTTTCCTAATTCATACATTAAAAAGTTATGCCAGGGGCGCCTGGGTGGCTCAGTCTTTAAGCGTCTGCCTTCGGCTCAGGTCATGATCCCAGGGTCCTGGGATTGAGCCCCGCATCGGGCTCCCTGCTCGGTGGAGAGCCTGCTTCTCCCTCTCCCACTCCCCCTGCTTGTGTTCCCTCTCTCGCTGTCTCTCTCTGTGTCAAATAAATAAATAAAATCTTAAAAAAAAAAAGTTATGCCAAAGAAGGAGAAGAAAGAGGAGTAAGAAGAGGAAGAAGGAGAGATTCAAGATTGGATAACTGGATTACTTACCAAAAGCATCCAAATCACCACATAGTTTTCTTACTTTATATTTTAATTTTGATTTCTTATAATAGCCTAAAGAATTTCCTCTATGCTATCCTGATTTTAAAAAGTCCTGTGAAAGTTATCAAGAAATTACTATGTGTTTAAATTCATTAAGCATATGAAATATATGAACATAGCAAATATCTTAGAATATAAATTATTTAAGGATGAATGCTTATAGTTAAATTTTATTTAAAAGCTTTAAATATTTAATATCTTTTCTTTAAAGTATTGCTTTAGATGTGCAGTTTAATAGGTTAAAAAAATGACTTCATATAACAGACAATTATAGCAGAGCATTACTGTGAATGTTTAATACCATTTTTTCTTAATTTTACCCGAACAAATATATGTCCTAGGTTCCATCAGAAATGAGCATTTATAACAAGTCAAATCTCATAAACACACCATATCCCTTATAATATGCAATTCTTATTTCAAAGTCTGGAGAAAAATTAATAAATAAAACTTTTATGATTCACAGAATAGTTTAAAATGCTTCATTTATTCTCAAGAACTTTTTCAATTGATTCCATTTTCCTAGTTTTTTTTTTTTCTTTTCCACTGCATTGATTTGGCATCTTACAAAGTATCTGTAAGTATATATAATATTACAGAATACTTCTTTATTCCATTTTACGTAAAAATCAAGGCCTGCCAAATTAAGAGCCAGAATCTATGGAAAAAACATTTTGATTTATTTTTATTTGTAAAGATAAATCTTCATGATTTGCTAAATTAGCTTTCTTCATTGGAAACATTTTTGCAGTATCAGAAAAAATCTCCTTTGAGTTTGGTGTCTTCTTAGGAAAGTGAAAGAAGTAGAGAGGGGGCCTATTTGCTATATTTTTCAAAAATTCTTCACTTTCCATTTTTTAGACCCCCAGCTGGTAATACATTCTTCTTTGTGAAGTTTGTGACAGTTATTTAGGTGGTTGATGATCCGCATACCATTACATCTCTATTTGGGCCACAAAGCAGGATTGTGGTATTTCACTGCTAAAGGAAGCCCCAGTATTGACTTGGGCATGGCTTTTTCATTTTGAGACAACATGGCACATCGGTAAGATACATTACATATTATCTTACATACATAAATTACTCATAAATTGAGAACATTTTTATGATTGATTTTGAAACTTAATTTTAGAATTTATCAGGGCGCCTGGGTGGCTCAGTCATTAAGCGTCTGCCTTTGGCTCAGGTCATGATCCCAGGGTCCTGGGATTGAGTCCCACATCGGGCTCCCCGCTCGGCAGGAAGCCTGCTTCTCCCTTTCCCACTCCCCCTGCTTGTGTTCCTGCTCTCGCTATCTCTCTCTCTGTCAAATAAATAAATAAAATCTTAAAAAAAAAAAATTTAGAATTTATCAGACTCAAACAGCAAGACTTTCCACCTAAAATAAACTTATAAGTTTAGATGTAATTATGAATAACATCTTACAGAAATAAGTTTGTTTCTGGTAAATATTGATATTTTGAAAATATTACTGTATTTTAATTATAACATTTGTAAACTTTAAGTAATAAACGTCTACATTGTCTTAGCATTGGAACATACACCTTTAGTAAAGCATCTGTCACGGTCACTTCTATCTTGTTTCTGTACAATTTAAGGTCAGTCAGTTTTGATAGCTTACAGAAAAGATTGATAACCCTTAACCTTTGTTAAGCTTCTTTATTGAAGACCATCAAGGTTTATTTTTTTTAAGCTTACTACTCGGTAGATAAATGGCTTACAAGTCCCTTCTTTTCTAACTTTTCTCATTAATCTGAATGTCATTTGGGAAGGCAGGGAATAGGAGGGCTTATTTTTTTTTTTTAAAGTCTTGCAAGCTAACTCTTACAAATATGTTTTTTATCAATGTCAACTCCCAGATAATGCCATCTGTGCCAATCCCTAACCCTCTCTACCGTAGTGCTTTAAGTTGTCTTTTGCTTTGATTTATCAGACAGCTGACCCTGGCCTAACCCTGTCAGCTTTAGTTCAGAGGAACTCTCACAAAAGATAGGCCTCTGATCTGACAAATTGATTGGCTGTAAGGAACAGTTTAACTGGAAAAGGATCTCCCTAACAAGTGATAAAGCCCTTTTATTTCCAGCTTACAGCTTTGGGTATGTGGGCAGAATTTATAAAATGTCCAACAGAAGAAGGAAACATTATGAGTAATCTGGAAAGCTTAATATAAAGGGAAGCAATAAAAGGCCCACAGCTTTCTGGTTAATGATAGTTCTGAGAATATCAGCAACTATATTTTAATTAAAAGCCTTTAAGTGGAGGTTAATTGAAAATGATCATCTAATATGAAAACAAATATTAAAATTCTCTTAGTGTTTCAAAGCTAACTTAACTGGAGCATGATGATTTAGTACAGGGATAATAGATTGCAATCCATGGAAAAGCTATTGATCAGATTAAGGAACAAGTTGTCACAATATTCTTTGTCTGGTGAAGTTCAATAATTTCTGTCCATGGCACTTGGATTCTTGTCACATAATTTTGCTACTTGTAATCACTACTCCAGTAAATTTTTATCCAAAAGGTTTATGGCCACATTTCCATTAAGTTTCAAGAAACAGAATTTTTTAAAAATTGTGTTCTAATTCAGAAATATATTTTAAAAACCAATATAAAATCCAAAGGATTTATCCTTTAAAGTACTTGGCTATTTTAATTATACCATGCAGTAAATTATAGATGTTTCTACCTTCTTTATTTTTTAAAAGATTTATTTATTTTAGAGAGAGAGCAGGGGATACGGGCAGAGGGAGAGGGGAAGAGAGTCCTAAGCAGATTCCATGCCCCACTAGGGGCTCGATCTCACGACACTGAGGTCACACCTGAGTGGCAACTAAGAGTCGGGGACTTAAACCACTGTGCCACCCAGGCTCCCTTCCACCTTCTTTTTCTTGGCATTTCAGTTTAGCTTTCCTTCACCTTCATTTTTTTTATCCCCTCTAATTGCACCTTTTTCTGTACTCCTACTTCATAGAAGGTATGTACTAAATGAACTACAGTTTGTAGGCTATATATCCCTTTTATTCCTGGGTACATTCATGATGACCCATCTCTTTTTCATGACGTATGCCCAAACCAGACCAAGATCAAGGTTGGAGAAATTGATTATACCTTTTGATGGAAACAGCTGAAACACTGATTTGACGTTGGGAAGCAATAGATTATAGGTCGTCAGTCCTCCCTCCTGTCTGGAGTGGGGATGTGGGGCCTGGAGGAAGGAAAGCCATCCTGATGTAATGGTAACAGAGTTGAGAGTCTTGATGTGGCAAGGGTTACATGAAAAATGCTATGGCCATCCTAACAGCCATCCTAGAACTGGCATGGTTTTGTATATTTCCACCATAGCTAGCCTTCATTGATTTCTTTTTTTAATTCTGATTTAGGCCCCTAGACTTCCTGGCAGTCATGTTAGTTACACAGTAGCTTTCTACTTCATTCTATTTCTGCCAAAGTTATCCAGACTAGATTTGCATTATTTGCATCATGCCTGATCAGATGTTTTTGGAAGAGGGAAACAACGACTAAATTGACAGACCCACATTTTAAGGTTAGGTAATTGGGACGAGGTGGGGGACACTTTCTAAGAGGGAATACAAGTCCATTACTTGGAAAGAAAAAATATCCTTACAATGACTATTTTAACACAATTTCTGAGCAGTTTTCTTGTTTAGTGTAGTGCTGGCTATTAGTTTAGCGAAGAAGACAGAAAAAGGTACGACAAAAGTAAAGCAAACAAAGGAAAATAATCTCAATGATATGACCCAGAATCAAGAGTTTCAATAACATTAATGTTTTGAAATACTATGTATAAGAAAACAAGGAAATGAAAATACAGTATATCTAATAGAATATGACCCTTGAACATACTTTGCATGCAGAAACTTAGGTTTGATTTTGTCCTTTCCTTTGCTGTATTAAGTGGAGTTTTTTAGTCCAACTTCAGAGTTTGAGGATTAGTGAGGAGAATAAATGTGTAGAGCATCAAACTGAGATAGTAAATCAAGAGTGTTTGCATTGCCAGAGTCCTTGTCTACTAAACATTCTTACTTCATATGGATGGAAATTTCACCAATGACCTCATCATTTTACATCAGTTACAATGGGAGAAGATGCCATTGTCCAACTGCCAGCATTCAGTTACCCAGAGGTATCTGCACTCTGTGTGCATCCTCCTAAAATAATAACAAAACAAAGGACCCATGGACATGTAGAAGTTGGGAAAAATCACATATATGTACCTTGGCATTGAAAAAAGCAAACTAGAATGCTACAAGCTGAGATGGTGGGAAATGATCAACTCTTTTAAATATATACATTTTAGAAGCAAGTGTTCTTTTTGTTGGTTTATTTTAAATAATGGACAAAAATTTAATTCTTAAAAAGTAAACTTCAATTGTCAAAATAGTTTACTTAGAATAACATTTCAAGAATATTTTTTAAATGAGGAGTTGTTGGGTTCATATTTAACTGCAGCTTATTTCTGTCTTGGTACCAACCTAAGTAAACTTTTAATTGTCCTCTCTTTGACCTCTTCCATTTCTCAACTCTGGCTTCTAGCTCAAAACACCTACTTTTACCTGCAGACTCCTCCCATTCCCAAGCTTTCATGAACCAAATATATCCATTTCTTTCTAGCAATGCTCTATCTTCTTTCCTCCAATTGCACAATTGCTCTAGGTAAAAATAATAGCAGTAATAATAAGAGAAAAGGAGAGTGAGTGTTCCCTTTGTGCTATTTTAATCTAACATGTAGCTGATACACAGAGAGATTGATGTTCTCAGAGACACTATTTGATCATGAAGATTTCTTTTTGTTTATAAATTCAACTGGAACCATTTGAATATACAGATTTTAACAAATGTGCTATGAGAAAAAAAAGATGTTAAATTAGTACCAAGACTTATCGGATAATGTTATTGAAAATGCTGCAAAATCCCATCATAAAGTTCTATACTTACCTCTTTACATTTTTTATTAGACTACATCCCAAGTCGCATTTCTGTATGTAGCAAGGTATGGAGTATATCTAGATTTAGTAAGAAAGTCTAAAAGATTTACTCATTGATAAACTTTTATTTTAGAAAAAGCTTCTGTACATCAATCATTATGATAGTAGTTTGGGCTACAAAACTCTAATAGTGTTTTATTAAATTTGAAAACATTTTGGTATATATTTATATGAAGATACAATAGAAAATTGAGTGACCAATTTTTTTTTTTAAAGATTTTATTTATTTATTTGACAGGGAGAGACACAGCAAGAGAGGGAACACAAGCAAGGGAAGTGGGAGAGGGAGAAGCAGGCTTCCCACGGAGCAGGGAGCCCAATGCAGGGCTTGATCCCAGGAGCCTGGGATCATGACCTGACCCGAAGGCAGATGCTTAATGACTGAGCCACCCAGGCACCCCTTGAGTGACCAGTATTTTAAAAAGTAACTATTAACTATGAAAGCACAAAAGTTAAAAACACAGACTAAGCACGGATTCTTGAAAGTAAATTCTTTTTTTTCTTTATTTTTTTAATTATTCTTATAGGTAAATTCTTAAACATATTTTGCATCCAACTAATTTTTTAAAGAACTAGCATTTTAATATACTTTATTAAAGTTAATATTTCATAAGCTACATGTTTGTTATGTTTCTATCTGATTTTAGTGTTAAAATATATGATGTTGAATCATTCAATCAAGCTAGTTTTGATCCACATGGTTTTCAAGCCAGTTAGGTTATTTTCAGCACGGCATGAAAGAATTTTAACTTTAATTCAAGCCATTTGTTTCATGTAACATCAATGTATACATGACAGCGTTAGCAAAGATTTTGCCAAATATGCTATGATATACAATGAAGAGAAGGAAAAGTACGAAGTTATATTATCTGTTTTTGAGTTGAAATCATCTTACCTAAGAAAGACTTTGGAAGTCATACTTCCTGAACATTTTAAAATGTAGCTGCTTCCAAAAACTTCACACAGGCTTAATTTATTTTCTTATACTACTACCAATTGGAGTAAGTTTATAAAGAAATGGCATTTATTCCTGCAGTTCTTAATTGTATTTCAGGTGTACATAAGAATATATCTTGCTATCTAACAGATTGTAAGACTAATTCTTTATAATGGAGCTATTAAATGTATACATTTGTTCCCTCAACCTCAGTCAGGCTTGGACTATTTAATATCACTAGTTTCACATTTCACATAAGGAGAAAACACAAATAGCTCTGCTATCCAGAGTTTAGCCCATGAAATGTTTCCTAACAAGCATTGCCATGTCAAATATAAGTGGAGGGGCTTTAGAAGATTAGTCAAACTGCTTTACTATTTACCTGTGAAAATTGAGGTCTTGGGTTCACATAACTAAATGAATTCCCTTACAAAGTATTTCTCTGAGTTGCAAGTCATAAGTAAATGTCCCTTTACAGAAACAAACAAAAAAGCATTTTCTTGATATATACCATGTAATTACTAAACTTCTAACAGTGGTGCCTTAAAATACATAAATTTATGTAAACATGGACCCATAATAATACTTTGTCAACCATTTTGCTTTTCTTTATCTATGGGTCAGAAAGTGTTTTATTGGATATGATTATTATTTTTTACAAATGGAATAACTTGAAGCAAGTTTCAGATGTTTGGTAATTTTTAAAGTTATTTTTGACAGATGGTTTTCAAAAGGAGCAGCAAACACAGTAAGAGTAAACCAGTATCTGAATAGCCATTGAAGACTTAGGTTAGATCCTCCACAGGGAAGCACATACAAATTACAATAATTTTTGTATATTGTCCAATATACTTTACAGATAGAACTCAAACCAATACACATGTTCTCAAAATCTTATTTAGGTAATACAATGAAATAACAGATATTAAAAATATTTTTTTTAATTATTAGTTCAAGTTCCTTTGACATAACTGATTACTTTAGATCTGATTACTTACTGACATCTAGAAAAATTACCATTGCTAGTTTTGCTTGAAAGTTATGGATGGTACACTTCTATATATTCTGGTATATTCATGTAAATAGTTTCTAAAATTTATTTTAATAAATAAAAGCACAAATGAAAGAGGAGAAATAGCAACCAACACCACAGAAATACAAACAATTATAAGAGAATATTATGAAAAAGTATATGTTAACAAATTGGGACAACCTGAAAGAAATGAATAAATCTCTAGAAACATATAAACTACCAAAACTAAAACAGGAAGAAAAATAAAACTTGAACAGACCAATAACCAGCAAAGAAACTGAATCAGTAATCAAAAATCTCTCAATATATGCAAGTCCAGGGCCAGATGGCTTCACAGAGGACTTCTACCAAACATTTAAAGAAGAGTTAATACTTATTCTACTCAAACTATTCCAAAAAATAGAAAAGGAAGGAAAACTTCCAAATTTACTTTAATAAATTCTACTTTCTAGCAAAATGTTTATCAAATAGTATAGCTGAAATTGGCCTTTTGAAGTCATCTCATCAGATACCTGTTTCCTATAAAACCCAAGTATGAATCTCTTCTATTCTTGAAAATCTCTAGGAAATGATAATTGTATACTATTCCTCTAAATAAATGGATAAATATTTCTGAAGAATTTTGCTTTTAATCAAAACACATAAGGATGAGACTTACTACTCTAATGTGATATCTCAGTCACAAGATAGACTTCAAATAAATTGTTTGCTAATATTTCAAGCAACCTTAATTTTTCTGTCATTACAATTCACAGAGAAGCACAAAAAGTCACCCTCTAAGAAAAGAACATACTCAATTTAAAATCATTGTGTGGCTAGTTCTCTTTTGGGCAACACAATGCTCAACTAAATGCAGAAGACACTAGACTGTCATGGGAACAAAATGGAGTATGGAAAAACCATAGTTAAAGGCAGAGACAGTTATAAAGTTTAACTGACCTATAAGTTTCTCAAAGGTAAGAGTGTGACTTGCTGTCATAAGGAATAACACGGCTGGGAGCACAGCTTGCCCCTCTAAAATGGCATCAGTGAGGAATCAAATTAATAACAGACAACATCAAAAAATAAATCTGGCTTTCTCATCAGTTATACAAAGTCCACTGATTTTACATATACAATCACAAATAATTTTTCTGCATACTCAGACCCAGGTACAACCTTTTAGTGAAATTGTGATAAAATTGCAGAGCAGACACATATATATTTGATTTATTTTAAAAAAATAATTCCTTTTCTTTAGAAAAAAAAGAAAGAAAATCAACTACAACTTATATTCACTATTGTTGCAATGTCATTTTCCCATTGCCAGTGATCAAGTTATCTTATATTTTGTAATAATGGTACAACAAGACCCCATGGTCAGGTGGTTTGAGTGTAACTCTTGACTCCACTTTCTAGCTTTTTGACCTGGGACAAGCAAATGAAAGGTTTTAACCTTCATTTCTTTATTTGTTAAAAGAGGATAATAATAGCATGCCCCAGTGAAACATAGGTGAAGATCGATCGAGTAGAATTTAGCAGCATGCTTCCAGGAAATAATGAACAATATATAAGTAGTGGCTATAGTTGCCAGTATTTCTTTTATTTTAATTTATGTGGAGAAACATGCATATGCAAATGCAGACTATTTTGAACTTACTCTTTTCACATTCCCCTGTTTGTTTACTCCAGCCATTCTTCTACATTATTTCCCCAGTCGTAATAGGAATAGGGTGCATCTACCATAATTTCTTTATTGATATATAACTCTGTAGAGTATATATATATATATTGCCCGTATATATACATCAGGTTTTCCGGTCTTATAGTTTTACAGAAGTAGGATTGTGTTATTTACATAATGCTACTTTGTTTTCACTAAAAAATAACTTCTGGATTCCTCTAGGTCATCTGAGATAGGTCTTTTATGTTAATGACTAAATAATATTCTCTGGAATATACATAATTGAGTCAGTTCCTCATTGAAGGCTGAATATTCACTTGGTTTTTAGATTTTTTTTTACTCTTCACAAAATTATACACTAAAATGTTTAAATTTTAATAATTTATGCATAAAAGCACCATTATGAGTTACCAAACCAGGTTTAGAATTTCTGTGTTGAAATGCACATGCTTATTTTGTTTTAATTGATGTTCCCGGATTGAAGATTATGCTAGAATGTAAGGTCCATGAGGAGCTTTGTTGTTGTTCAACAATATATCGCAAGTGTACAGAAGACTACATGAAATTTTCTGTTATTGTTCAGCAATGTGTTTAGAAAAGTGCCTATGATTTATTATGTTCAATACATATTTCTTGAATAAATGAACAAAAACACATAATACTTCATATTTCTACACCCAATGTGCTAGTGTGTTTTTTGTCCCATCTTTACCAGTAGATTGTATAATTCTTTTGTATATTAAAACAATTATGAATCTAAGAAGCATAAAGTTTACTTTATTGTATTTATTTTACATTTTCCTAATGTTTTCTAGAATCTTCCTATTTTCTTTTGTAATTTGATTACAATGCTGTGAATTATGAATTAGAATACAATTTTACTTTTATCTTTATAAATTTTCCTCTCAATTTATAAGGAATCTAGTGTTACTATCAAGATGATTCTTGATCTTCTATCTGCCTTATGAATATATTTTAAATCTACCATTGCACATCGACTTTGCAAAATAAATATTTTGTTATTATTTTTGCATATTTGTGTTAGCTAACTTAAACAACTAAACCCTTATAATAAATGTGTACTTGGGGCACCTGGGTAACTCAGTTAAGTGTCCAACTCGTGATTTCAGCTCAGGTCATCATCTCAGGGTCCTGAGATCAGTCCCACGGGGGATCCAGGTTCAGACAGGAGTCTGCTAGAGATTCTCTCTTTCTGCCCCTCCCCCCACTTGCATGCTCTCCCTCTCTCTCTCTCAAATAAATAAACAAAACTTTTTTAAAAATGTGTACTTATCCTTTGCTCGACTCCATTTGAATTATTCGCCTTGGAAATTAACTCTATCCTCTGATGCAAAACACAAGCCCTCACTAGAACAAAACTAAAAATTCCTGTTAATTTTTTCCCCTGGATTCTACTAATGTAGCTAGAAATTGCTTTGTACATCTTTAAACAATTTTATCATTCCTTGTTAAATGAGTTATCATACTTGAGTCTTAATATGCCTGCATGTATTTCCTCCCCAAGATTAAGTGATATTGTTTTTGTCTTTATGAATTTATTTTTAATTTTCTGGAGTTTCCTTATGCAAATAGTTATTGCTGGCTTTATCAGTGGGAAAATTACTTAGATTGTGTAAAAAGTTAAGAGCTGTGGAGGTAATTTAGATTTGAATGGTGTAATTTAATAAAATAAATACAAATGTGAGGAAAAATTTTGCATGATAAGAAATATTTTATTATTTATAAATTGATTCTAGATTCATTTTTATAGCATTAGCAGTATTTAATAAAGGATATATTTAAATCACCATCTAGAAAGTTAACTTTTTTTTTTAAAGATTTTATTTATTTATTTGAAAGAGAGAGAATGAGAGAGAGAGCACATGAGAGGGGGGAGGGTCAGAGGGAGAAGCAGACTCCCCGCCGAGCAGGGAGCCCGATGCGGGACTCGTTCCAGGGACTCCAGGATCATGACCTGAGCCGAAGGCAGTCGCTTAACAAACTGAGCCACCCAGGCGCCCCTAGAAAGTTAACTTTTAAATGTAGAACTTTTTAAGAGTTTGTGTAACTAAAATGTATATAAATTTAAATTTGCCTATGTATGTATGTGTATATGCACATATCTGAACACATACATATCTCTCTATATACACACACATTCAATTTTGATGATTTCTAGTAATGGTGATAATAAAGAATTTGAAATAATAGGGAATAATTAACCCATTTTTTCCAAGTGGTTTCTGTTCATTTCATGCTATTAGTGTTTGTTTCAGATATGTTAAATTGACTGGGTTAAGTTTCTTCTTTTTTCCTTTTTTTTGACATTCCTTGGAATACTGTCTCTATAATTACTCATAAAAAGAAGTAATAGATGTCAGCAGAAATTAAAACAAGTAGTAAAATTAATACTTTAAAAATTGAATGGTATCATCATTGGAAATACATGTTATAGGATTCATAGAGTACAAAGATGTTACTGTAATCATAAATCACTATAGTTTTATATATCTAAATCCTCTGTCCCCAAAATTTCTAGTTGCCCTTTATTTTACTTACTTATACTTTGATAGTCCAACCTCAGAAGTGAATACATATAGTCTGAGACTTCTAAGATGGATTTATTTATTTATTACATAAATATTTATTGAAAATAAGCACTGTGTGGAACAAACTTCCAGTTATTAAAAAAAATAAGCCATGGAGATGCAAAGTACATCTCTTTATATATATACACTCTTTTATATATACAGTATATATATAGTCAATAATATACTGTGATAATTTTGTATGATGATAGATGGAGCTACACTTAGTATGGTGAGCATTGACTAACGAGCAGAATTGTCAAATCACTGTGTTGTACATTTGAAACTGGACAAAAGTTTCACCCTTAGCAAAGAAAGAAAGAAAGAAAGAAAGAAAGGGGGGCGCCTGGGTGGCTCAGTCATTAAGCGTCTGCCTTCGGCTCAGGTCATGATCCCAGGGTCCGGGGATCGAGCCCCGCATCGGGCTCCCTGCTCGGCGGGGAGTCTGCTTCTGCCTCTGCCACTCCCCCTGCGTGTGTTCCCTCTCTCACTGTGTCTCTCTCTATCAAATAAATAAATAAAATCTTAAAAAAGAAAGAAAGGGAGGGAGGAAGGGAGGAAGAGAGGAAGGGAGAGAGGGAGGGAGGAAGAAAATAAGCATTGTGGTAAATTTTCAGGAAATAATGGTGACCAAGATATAAATAACCAAGAAGCATAAAATCTAGAGGACTGGGCAAGCATTGAAAATGTATTCTATAATGTGAAAAAGGTGATAGAAAAAGTAAATATTGCTACCATACCATGTAGAAGAGAGACCATACTTTGTGTGGGGGTAATCAGGAAACTCCCTACAGAGAAGTCAGAAATAGAACAAATGTAGAAGTTGATCAGGCTTTCCTTTCTCCCTCTTTCAACAGGAAACAGCTAGTAAAGACCAATCATAAGGATGAAAGTATCAGATAAACTGAAACAATAGGATAAATGTAAGCAGCATCACTGAAGAAAAAGTTCAAAGAAGTGAAAAGAATTCTTGTATGTTCAAATGGTAAACTGAGCAAAAGGTATGGAGGCATTTTGATTTTATTGTAAAAGCTGTGTGACATCATTGATGGAACAGATATGGTCAGAATTGTATCAGTCATAGCTCTTAGTCAACAGTGCGGAGAATGAATTAGAATCAGTAAGAGTGGAATGTCTACTGTGAAAAATAAAGAAAGCATATCATGCTTTTTATAAACATCTCTCTCTATATATGTATGTATATATATTTGATTTATCTACAGAATGATATATAGCTTATTGTTATCTATGTATAGAAAAATGTAGGTGCCAAAATGTATATCATCTTCAAATTATACAAAAAAGTATTTTCTTAATATGCTTCCATTTTGTATTTTTTAAAGCAGGCAGTTTGGGGTTGAAACACAGAAAAGTCAGCTTTCCAATTAGATTTGATTTTGTCCTAATTTCAAGGTTATGATTAATCCATTAACTATCTCTCATGCCAAACAGTAGTCAATGGATACAAAGCAGAAAAATCACGTCAAATACATTTAATTTCCAAATTCCACAGTTTTCTAAATGCTACAGTTATTTTCTCACAGACACTTTGACATTTTGACAAATTTGTGGGATGATCTCTATTTCTCTTGCAAACAAAATGCATTTCACTCTAATAACTGATCATTTCCTCCAGCTGTTGATCAGTTCTGTTTGAATAACTATAGTTATCTAATTCAGAGTCAGAGACACTTTTTTCTTTGAATATTATTTTTACATCTCTATAGTCAAAATATGGAATTTTTATAGTTTCCTTAGTAAGAAGTCTTCATAATTAAAATAAATTTAGGGGCTCCTAGGCGGCTCAGTTGGTTAAGTACCCAACTCTTGATTTAGGCTCAGGCTATGATCTCAGGGTCATGAGTTTGAGCCCCAGATCAGGCTCCGCACTGGGTGTAGAGCCTGCTTGATTCTCTCTCCCTCTGCACCTCCCCTTCCCCTCACCATGCTCCCTCTCTCTCTCAAATAAATAAATAAATAAATTAATTAATTAATTAATTAAATTAATTTAGCCAATTGTGCCATAAATTCTTTTAATTGTCCCCAAATGCATTGTCTTTTTTAAGCACTTACTTCCTAGGCAATTCCTTCACATTAAGAACATACTTCAAATATTATATACTTACTTGGTAGTGAAGCCACTCGTATTTAAATTGAATAGTTATGCTATGTATCCTAAACTAAGATTGTTGCTCTTCATAATTGTGATAAATATGCATAACATTGTTTTACAGTATTTTATGTACAAATAATATTTATAAAAATGCCTCTTTTCTAACCAATATTGTATTGAATGTAACTGAAATGAACAAATTTTACAACACAATTGCGGTTCTTATATATATTATTTTAGTTTTACTGCTTATCTTCTTCATTTAGAAAATGGAGCCTTGCATATTTTTCTCTTCATTTACACAATTGAATAGGGTAGTCAGTGTTCTTGTTTTCATGTGGTTTTGTTTCCTCTTGTATTTGGGTTATCTCTCTAGTGCCATGTTAGGGTTAATGTAGAGCATGAAATTAGCCATAAGACCTGGCTTGCTAAAATTAACACAGAGGCCACTGGGGGTGAGGGAGGGTTTCGGATAAGGGTGTGGGCCTTTGGAATGCCGGGGCCTGCGTGACCACTCTGCCGGTGGAATGCTGTAGGGAGTTACCTTCCTCGAAGCTCTCTTAGCCCAAATAGCCACCATGTGATCTAAGAGATGGATGCATTGTCCCTTAGGCTCTGTTTAGTAGAACACTAAGATTAGCATATCGTATCTTTCCCATAAATCCTCTCAGTTTCAGTAAGACCCCTTGTCACACATCACATGCTTGAGAAACAGTGATAAGGATTTGTGATTATCCTCAAGGACCAGTAAAAGCAGGAGCAAAGAAGAGCAAAGGTCTTCATCTCTGAGCGTTGACCCCCCCTTGCTTTCTCCTCTCTTTCAGGGCAAAGTTTGGAGTAATCGTTCATCCGTCAGTACAGGAATTGCTGGCCATTCCCAGCAGTGCCATCCTTGACAATTTGTTCTTTAATAGTTCACAGTAATTTCATACTCTGGGGTAGATTTTAGTCTCTTGTGCACCATTGCAGACTGAAAATATTTTCCTGTTAACACCTATTCACAATTTATGAGACATGCACCACCTTACATAAGTCATGTATCTAAATTTGAACATGAACGGATTTTCCAAAATGATAAACCAATCTTATGTGAGTAGGTCTCCACAGAGTTATTTTGTGCATTGTAATATGTTTCTTGCTAATGAATTTTTAGAACTCAACAGCAGTGCATACTTTAGATCTTTGCAGATGACTAGGCAAAGCAAAGACTATGATCCCCATATCAGACATCTGAGAATAATTGTCTTTGACTATGAAACAAAATGAAAAATGAATTAAAAGAGTGGCTATGGTGAGTAGAGGAATGTCAATTGGCAATCCTCTTTATTTAATTCATAAAATAGTACCTTGCAAGTCAACTTATACCCACCTGTTCCTCTAAAGCTGGGCTGTCCAATGCAGCAGCCACTAACCACATGCAACTACTGAGGACCCGAAATGTAGCTAGTGTGGTTTAGGAATGGAATTTTCAATTTCATTTTAATTAATTTAACTTCAATTTGAAACCTAAAGTTGTATAAAATAGTTTTTCCACTAAAAACATTATTGCTTTTGTGTGACATTTTACTGTAATCATTGCATCATGTGATATTATGGCTGTAGTATAATGTGTCTGGTGCATAAGTAGTTTCTAATATTACACATAAACACATCCCTGTTCTTGTAAGTATCGTTGTATTGGTTCAATTCAAATGATTCTTTTTACTATACTGATTTAACATGGTGGTATGTTTATTTGAATATTTTTATGTAGACAGCATAAGTTAGAGTGATATTTATGTAAATTGTTACACTTTTAATATTTATAAGTACTTATTTTACTTACAATGTAATTAAATTATTTTTCTCATGTAAGTAAATAAATATGGTCAGAATTAAATTTAAAACCAACATTTTTAAAATCTAGGAGCTTCAGGCTAAATTTCTGAATGTAATCTCCATAGCTAATATCATTTCTATAGATTTTTGAACTGTAAAATATGTCTCTGGTAATTGTCAATTACAAATAAAGAGTATAATGTTAGAGAGTAAATGTTAAACTATATTCTTATTGTGATCAGAGTTAGCTTTTGAATAATGTATTTAACACATAAAACCAATAGAAATGATTTATTCTTAGTTGCTATTTAAATATTCTAAAAAAAATCAGGTAACCAGGATTTTAAAAACATGCATGACTCTTCATCAACAGACAGTTTTCTTCATGAGAGAAATCCCTCTGACCATATTGTACTATTTAAAATGTATCACTTATGGGGCGCCTGGGTGGCTCAGTTGGTTAAAATGTATCACTGATAGAAATGGCTTCATTTGTACAATAATATTAATGGAAGGATAGCTTCTTTAGGTTGAAGAATACCACATCTCAGTAAATCTGCTACAATTTAGGCATTCTCGGTGTATGGTCACCTAATGAACCAATCAAGAACTGGCAATGTTTTAGGCAGGTCAAGTGGACAAACAGAAGAAGTTTTGTTTTGTTGTTTTTTGGTGTTGATGTCATATTTCATCTAATAGATGCCCCTTTCTTTTCTTATGTATGTCATGTTAGTGTATAAAATCTGCTTTTACTATTATTGATTGATTTAATATTAGCTTTTTGACTAACACACCAGTTTTTGAAAATGACAAATATTATAAATTCTTCTTGCAATAGTTATACTTGGTCAAGTGATAAATTGTTTATAACTAAAATCTTTTTTTAATTTCCATTGCTAATGGCTGTGCTTCTTCATCTCATAGTGCCTTTGTTCAAGGAATGGTTTTAATTTTAATTAGCTCTGTTTCCATTTGCTGAATATCTTGCTATCCGTAGCATCCAGAACCAATTGGATTTATGCTTCAGCATTTCCTCACAGCACTGCTCCAATCTATACTAATTAACAAAAGGGAGAAAAAAAAAAAGCTCTAAAATTTAACCTCTAAATTTATATAGACCAGGACTTGCACATTTTTTATTCTTTCTCCCAGGACACTTATTGGGAAAAATGACCACTAGTTCTTTAAATGATGCTAAATTGCCATTTGATTCAAAGGAGATTGGCCTTCTTTTCACATTTTCCCAGTTATCTTCCTTTTAACTGATATTTAATGTATCATTGCACACCTTTATTTACATATACTCCTTGGCATTGCTTCTAAGAGTAAGAAAGATCAGCTGATGGGTCCATAAGAGTGGGATAATGGAGTGAAATTGACTTTTCTTGACTAATCTATATAAGATAGGTCTGTCTTAGGATGTAGGATTTATTATTATCCAAGCATGGTGAAGCCAGCAGATCAGGAAATGATTGTCATTGATGACTCACAGTTCTGAAGAGGAGGAGGTCACACCACTCCATGTAGGCCATACAAGAGAACACCAATATTAGTCACAGACAGAGAGAGAGTAGGGAATTTGGGGTAAGCCTTTAGCATGGTTTTCCTGGGAAGAAATGGGCATGGCAGGGTAAGCAATCCAATCAGGTTTAGGATTAGCAGATCTGAACAATTTCAGCAGGCTCTAGAGTGTAGGGATTGCATTTAGCTGTCTGATACCAGCCCTGAGGTGATTAGGGCAGGGGATAGAGGTCCCCCGTGTGAGAGTCCAATAAAGGCAAATGGGAAGGAATGGGCCATTGTTTACTCTGCATATGAACAGCATACTCCCTGGAGAGTCATTTGCTGTATGAGGAATTGCACTAACCTTCTGTGGTCTGGAGGGCCCAGATATCACAGAGAGTAGAAAATGTGGTTAATACAAGGTCCACACTGTCTCTGTATTTTTTAGCAAATGGTGTGTGAAATTCAAGCAGAAATTTTCACACACTTCCTTAATTTTTACAAATGTTTTTGAATAAATTTGTCTTATTTTTATGTGTATATTTGTGTGTGTATATGTGTCTGGGTTCATGTGCCAGTGTGTGTGTGTGTGTGTGTGTTTTAATACACCTGCCCACTGGACAATGAAATTTGTTTTGGTGTTAAACACAAATATTTATCTCACATGCCTTTAATATTTTTCATAAATATTTCATTATTAATAAATTATATACAGAACATGTGAATGCTTTTAAATTCACTTACAACTCAAATATCCCCAGGTGTTCCAATCTTTCATGGCTATCTTTACTTCCAATATCTTAATAACTTATGTAAGCACCCATTTTCATTTCCTCCCTTACTAATGTCTTTGAGGTCCTGAAAGCAGGAGAGAAGGGAAGCTATGTTACTCTACTCTCTTTTCCCACCACAATCCTGCTGCATTTGTATGTCTGATCCTCCCTTACTAGCTCATCCTCTATGGCTGTTATCTTATTTCTACTCTACTTTAAACTGAATGTGGGGCACAGTTTCCTTTTCATTACCCCAAATAAGAACTACACGATACTCATAATTGTCTCTATTGATGATCTGATAATACACAGGGTGAGTACTGCCCATAATCAGAAACAACTTTGGGCTAAAAGGCAGATCTCACTGTTTTTCAGATTTAACTGGTCACTTCACCACAGGACACCTTAGGAAATTTTTCTTTTCTTACCTCCAAAGAGTCGCATAGCTCCTTAATTGTCCATGTCTTCAAATTTCAGTTCCTCACTCCTCCCCACTAGCTTCCTTTAGAAACACAATATTCTACCATTTTATTGTGCAGGTCAAATTAATTTTTTTTCTCTAAAGCCTTTCTCAAGGGAATTAGCCATATGAACTCTTTGCCAACAATAAGACTGTCAACAACATCACGATAACAAAGACAGGAACAAAAGTCAAAATGTTTTCATAAAGCAAAGGCCTAGCTCTACCAATTTAGTGATTATAAACAACTAACTAAACTCCAGCAAGCTTTTAAAGTAATATCCATCCCCCTCCCATCACAGTATATATTATATACAATTTGCTCCTGGATGTAATATGTAGCACCAGAGCACAAAGCAAACCTAGACAGGATTCCCAAATGCCACTTTATCACCGCTCAGGGACTTGAATAGGAAAAACTTAATTACGAATAAGTTCAAATCAAATGAATTTGGTCCTGGAGGTCCTGGAGCATTTATCCAGTGTGATCTGTTATCCCCTCTTGGAGCATCTTGTAACCTTTTCCTTACAGGACTTTTTGTGGCTGTGCAAATATAATTCTGTGTTAATATTTTTAAAATGTCTCTCGTTTGTTAACTCTAAGCTACATAGAGCAGAGGTGTCCTGTGCTATCCACTGCTGTATCCCCAGGGGCTGGCACAGTCTGCAGCACTGAGAGGACTCTCTTATTAAATGAATGAATGAAAGTTTGTAGTTTGAGGGGGTGAATGTGTTCATTCAACTACAGTTTTAATCAAAGCTACTATATACTGAGGACATAATGTGGGCTAAGAAATATGTTAAGTTCCTTACACTCATAATGTATTTTAATTTTGAAAACAACTTCATAATTATCATCTCAGTTTGTAGGCAGAACACAAGTAGAGTTAATACAATATTTTCCAGATAGTGACCAAGCTGAGACTTGAACCATATTGGCAGAATCCAGAGCCCATTCCCTATATTTTCTCTTGCTTTATGTATATGTTTCTAAAAGTTACATGCATATTGTTGTAAGAATTTGAATATTAAGTCTCCCTTTTACTCTCTACAACTGAAGAGGGTAAATAATATTTTGTATTTCTCATGTAAAATTCTGCAACATAAGCAGATCTCCCAATCAGTCTTCAATACTCTTACAAAGTTCAACATGGTTACACATACTTCCAACTCTATCTAAAAATCCTCTGCAATTCACTGGTAGAACAAGCAGATAATGGGTCCACCACCTGGTTCTTTTATTTTCATCATACTCAGAAGATTATGACTCTCATTGTTACTCTTGTGATCTCATGGCTTTGGGAAAATGATAAATAGGTGATTTCCCCAGAAAGGTCAAGAATCACTGGCAAAGATGAACTGCATTGGGTAACTTTGACCAAAGTTTCAGTAAGGGTATTCCCTAAACAGCTGTGCTGTCAAGCATATTGTCATGTCCTAACATTGATTTCAGACTTAAGGAGCCTTGGATATCATCTGGGAAATGCTAAAGTGAGGGGTTAATTTGCCCAGCTCCAAGGAGGATCTGGTCGTCAGCATTGTACTTCCTTTCCTGAATAATTTATATGATTAGGTTTCAATTATCTTTCCTTGACTAAAATACTGTTTCTAGTAATGGTGAATTTGAAGATTCTTATTTTATTATTGTATCAGTATATTTCATCTAAAGATAAAATGAGATTTTATTTTGATTTTTCCTATTATTAGAAACCATTATCCTACATTCAATCATTATCTCTTAATAGTTTTTGGATGGTGTAAACATTTGACTCTTTGAAAACTCCCTGTGGTCTGTTAAATATTGGTGAGGATCCTGAATAAACAATATTAATTTGCTTCTTTTAAATCACATTAAATTAATATTTATTCCATTTAATTTATTAATATTAAATTTCATTTAAGTTTGTCATGCTCTTATTTTTTGCATTATGGGTGGCAGTGTCACTTACTTTCTTAACATTAATAGCCTATGTTGTCGTTTAAGACAATGTTATAAGCATGGGACATTTACTATTTAAAATGGATTTACAAATTCAGTAAAATTTTTAACAAAAAAGCATGTGATCTTCATAAAAATTGGCTGTTCAGATATATTAAAGTTTCCCTCAGCAACCATATGGCATAAATCATTCATATCATTTGGCAAAGTACACTATCCCTAACTAATTAGCTTAATGGCTACATGATGCTAAATAGTCTATTTTTGCTCCTTTTTCATGTCAGTGACTTTATTAAAAATTGTCATTTTTAGAACTATTTTAAATCCAGATTTGAGAAGCCAGATTATTTGATGATACCGTAGTGAGGCTAACCATTTCAGAAATAATTTACTGAAATACTTGGTTACTAAGAATATATTATTTTGATTAATGTTTGTTGTTACCCCCTCACTATTCTTCCAGTCTCTGAAATATTTGTTTTCTTTTCCACTGTAAAAGCAATCTTAAATGTTTTTAAACCAATGTGTTTGAGACTACAGAAATAGTCTCATCAATTCAATATTGAGGTATTGCTTTAAAATGTTACTCAGTTTTTATGACAAAAATATGCCATCTGCATAAATCTGGCATAATGTAGGCACAAAACAGTCTTTGGTCTGGGCTTCTACTCCCTCTGTTTTAAAGATGGGCTCATACAGAGCTAGGACAAAACTTTGTCACATGAACTGTGTGTGCCTTTAATACGCTATAGATGAATCATGCCAAGATACCATATGGGGACCTTGTTTCAAAACCCCACAAGAAATTCATCATGAGGAGAGAATCAATTCTTATACCCCTATAATCTCATCTCTACAAGCATTCCTCTTCATGGAAGGGAATGGTAAATGTCTCAGATGTGCATACACTTTCTCATTCATTTGCCCCATCTTATTCTGTATACTTCCATTTCCTTTGTTTCATTCAACTGCACGTGAATCACTCCTGAAAACTGAGGGCCCATTAAGTCACCAAAGAAAAACCTAATTAATCCACAAATTTCAAACAATAAAATAACATTTCTCTGATCATGAGGCCATGACCTATATATTAATAACAACAAAAAAATTCTTCCTATTTGAATTTATGATCTCTTTACTAAGTGACTGAAACTAACACAAAATATAAATGAAATAGAATTTCTAAATATGTATATATTTAGATATCTATCTATCTCTCTATATATAGATATATATAAAGAGAAAGCTACATATCAGAATTTATTAGGTGGATTTAAGGGAATGATATGGGGAAAATTCATGATGTTAGATAATTTTGACAATTAAAATTTATGTATGAAATAAAGAGATTAATTTGAATAGTTCTATGCAAATAAATGTCAAAACCTAGATGAAATGACTTAATAATATCACCCCTTGAAGATGACATGTTAATTATAAGAGTAAAATTATATCTTCAAAATGGAGAAACCTGTGGATATCACCTTAACCAAGTGATCAAAATTTAGCATTGCTGATAACAAAACCATCTGACATTTATATGCTTTTTGATGTGATGCAATGGAAAACACATTACAAAATACATTTGTGTGGTGTGTGTGTATCTTGAATCTAATGTTGAAAAGATCAGGTAAGATTAAATATGCTACTTTTTGTAAGGCAAGTGACCTAGACTCTTTAATACTGTCAATGTCATGAAAGACATTAGAAAAAGGAAAAAAATGTATATATACATATCTATTAACTATACTGAACACACACACACACACACACATATATATCTCAATGTTTATGTATATATTTATCAGTCTTAAATTTGGGGGAGTAGTGATCATGGTAATGTGGCATGGAGAAATGTATTCTAAATTTAATGGAGAAATATAATGAGGTCTGCAACTCACTCTCAAATTTTTTACTAAGGAAAGTAAAAAGATAAACAGATGATATGCTGTAACATCTGGCAAATTATTAACAATTTGTGAATCTGGGTGAAAGGTATACAAGTGTTTAATGTACCATTCTTACAACATTTTTGTAGGTACAAAAGATTCTCAAAACACAAAGTTGGGAAAAACTGAACCATCTAAAATAAATAAAAAGTCAACTATTGATTCAATTTTTTCATGCTTTATTGAAGTATTTTCCTAAAAGCATGCATTATTTCTTAGAACCATGATTATGATATAATTTATGGACTTAAATGGCCATATTCTCTTTTTCTCTCTCACTCTCTCTCTTTCTGTATACACACACACCATAATCAACTTGAAATATGCAGCACTGTAATCTTGTTTTCCTTTCTCAATCTCAGGGGTATTGATTGGTCCTGACTGGAGAGCAGAAAAAAACTGAATGATTTTTTACCTTAATAAAGAACTCCCATCGAGTAAAAAAATGTGTACTATCAGAAAGCTAAGCAGCACATCTAAAGGCAATCAACAGAATTTAAACTAATAACCTTCAAATATAACTAATGGTATAATCAACACTCTGAAAAGTAGGTTCATTATGGAGTGTTTGGATTAAGGTCAATGAGTATAGGGCAGCATTTGTGTTATTGTGACAATGTGCAATCCTGTCACTCAACCATTCCATTAGAAACAAAAGGTATGTGGGGGTTCCCTCCACTTACTTTTTATAGCTGGAGTTATTATCAGTCCATATTGAGGCTAAATGCTTAGCCACTTGAGCTGTTCGTTTCAATTCCCAAATGCCCACGCAAACTTGCAGTTAGCAGCATGACATGACATTGAAATGCAAAGATCTCAAAAGTCTTCTGAGAGAATTGATCTTAAAGAAAATAATTTTTGATGAATTTAATACATAGCACTTACTCCTCCTGGAACCAAATTTTCCCCTTTTAGGATTCATATGGAAGCACCATTATGCAAAAACATCACATTCTAGACCTCAAATTGTGTCAACATATGTCACAACACCTAAATCCAAAAACATAAGTCATTTAAAAATACTGCACACCAACTGAAGGACATTATAAATATTTTAGATGTTGTCATCTCCCCCATTGCATGCAATTTCTATTATGAGATAAACATTCTGCCTAGATGGTATCTATCAATAAATGAAAAGGAACTACCAAGAGAAAAGAATATCAGAATCAGATAAGAGGTCAGTGGAGATGATTAAAAACTTCTTTCAATCATAATACCTTGAATTACAGTGAGAGATTTTCCACTAAATATTATAAAGTGTAGTTTCTGGTTATATAATGAAACTTTCCAAAGGTATTAAATGCTAGCACATACAGTTATAGTAATATTCAATAGCATTCTTTTTACTACTATTTTGTGGCTTAGTTTTTTTCTGATTTTAAATCATGTCTAATTTTCAATAAAAAAGAAGTCTAGGTATTGTTAAGTATCCAACTCTGTTTACTATGATATTACAGAAAGAAAGAAAAAAGGAAAGAAAGAAAGAGAGAGAGAGAAAACGAAGGAAAAGAAAGGAAAGGAAAGGAAAGAAAAGGAAGAGAAAGAAAAAGAGAGAAGCAACTTTGATAGGCCCTAACATCAGCATTTTTAGATAAGAAAGCCAAAGTTCAAAACAAAAGAATCACAGGCGTTACTTACTATATTTGAAGATTTCTGACTGGAGGTGTTATAGTAAGTACTGCTCAAATCATGCGAAGAAGTTAACTGTCACTAAAAGATTTAGTAGTTCTGAATCACAGTGTTCCATTTTGATGGGCCTAAGAACTGGGGAATCTAGAAATATTGTAGCAGGCTTAATGAAATACATCCAATATCTTTGACTGAATCTTCAGGTTTCAAATAACTTGACCAGGTACAGGCAATTTGCTCTAAAAGGTACATGTTCATAATGCTTAATTAAAATCACATGAAATTCTAGTATTCCATTACCATCATACTAGTGATTCCTGAGCTATTGATTCCAACTTTGTTTTACATTCAGCTACCTCTCTTTCTTTCAAATTTTAATTATCTTTCTTAGAGGACAAGTAAATTAGCCAATTCAGCTGTAAAATTCACTAGAGAGGACTCTGTGTTAGCTTCAGTTTCTGCAGGTTTATGGGATCAGTGATGATAAAATATCTAGGACCTACATTCTTTTTATTCCTCCCCTCAAGAAAAAACACAAATTTTATCCTTTGCATTTATTTGACACTTTGAACCTACTAGCATACCTTTTGACTTATCAATTTAAAAGTCATTTCAGTGCTTTGGTTGTATTTCAAAAATGAAGTGCTGCAATTTATATTTTGATAAATTATAAAGTCACTCTTTCTCCCTTCCTTATTTCTTGTGTCTCTGCACTGCCCCTTTTTCTTTAAATTATCAAATGAATGACTTCTGTCACATGAGTCATGAAGATATGTTCAGATGTATACGTGTCTTGAAACAATGTTGCGAATCTGTGACACATACAAAAGAAAAAGGTCAGTTCAACTATAATCAATTTTATATTCACATCTTCTAGCTTTGTGCCTGCTACATAGGAGACACTAAACACATGTTGAATAAAAGAATGGATTAATGTTTTCTCTGATTTCCTGATAACTCCATCCAGAAGTTTTCCCCTTTTGATAAGCACTTATTTTTACCAATTACAACATTTTAATATGTTGCTTTGTACTAACTTTAACTGCGTATTTTACTATTATTATTACTACTGTTCTTATAACTATCTTAGAGTGTAAGATCCACAAATAATTATCACTCAACATCACTTTATATGAATTATGTGCATAAAGAATAATAGAATCTAAGTTTAATAAGTTGCTTATATTTCTTTATAGAATAAATATGTATTCTTATTTATATCAGGCTCCTGAGTCAAGGAGTTTATTTGGATAGAGATCCCAGAAAACATTGATGGGAATGCTGGGAAGTGATTTGGGGAATGGAAGGAAGACAATGAAAGGTATATTATTAGCAGATTACTACTATGTTCATCTGAAGCCTGACTTAATATGAACATTTGGGAGACATGTTAAAGATGCTTTAACATTATGCTACCCTGAAGGAGAAAATTGGTATATTCGTCCTCCAAATGTGGCATGCACTGGACTTGTGAATTCCAAAGGGGTATGGAGGAGCACCAAGAGTATCTGGAATAATACCTAAAGAATGAGGAACACCACTTGCTTTCTGAAATCAATAGAAAGTATAATAATTTAAAAAGAGAATCTGTGGTTCCAATTGTCCTCCAACAATGAGGACCTTCAAGTCCACAGCAGTAGAGTCAACCTGCTTTACTTGCAAAGATAAACAGTCAATGTAGAGGGTTAATTGTGATTAATAGCAGCTTAAATGGATAAAACTTACTCCTGATCATCTTCATATTAGCCTATTTCTGTCTTGAGACAAATTCCATTAGAATTTAATTAATTGAATATTAATTAATAATAATTTTATCTTAATATTAAATTAATCATTTAATTTATCCTCAAAAGTTTCCCCTTGATGATAATGGATTAAAATAGAGAAAGAAGCTGACCACTTCTTTGAGTTACATCGATTTTAGTTGCTTTAAAACCACAAATCTGCATAATAACAATATTGAAATAAGTATCAGTATGCTTCAGTGGAATCTTTTATGGTTAATCTTATTTGCTTAAGTGATTTATTGAAAGTGAATTCTTTTTCACAAAACCTTGCTAATTTTTATGGCTTCACTTCCGAACCTCTCTGAATGATTGTACACGTTTTGTTCTGAGCTCTGAACACTTCACAATTAATAAAAATGTGTATTTTAATAAGTAAACAATAAAAATGAATGAGCTGTTTTTTTCCACATTTCTATTCTACAATTTTTATGAATGTTTGTATTATTAACATATACTACGTCATAGCATTATAATTATCTCTTTATCTAATATCCATTTTTACTTGGCAGTGGGTGCCTTTGGATCAACATCATTTATTATTATTCTTTGCAACCTCAGTATCTGATATAGTTACAGTTTCCAAATAGGTAATGCATAAATCATTGTTGAATGTTATAAAGAATGAATGAATAACTAACAGCCACTTTAAATCATTATTTGCCAGTTAAGTATTATATGATTTTATAGAAATAGAGTAGAACATCTGTGATATTGGTTTGAGAATTATTGCCTGTCTGTGACCAAAACACACAACCTAGCATCTAGGTGAAAAATAAATCATTTTCCTGGTACCTAGTTTAAAACACAATTTAACTATATAGAATGTCCAGATGAGCCAACTCAAAGACAATACAAAGATTAACATTTTATGCTAAAGCATCTAACTGAACTGAATGGTTTTATGGTGCCCTGTAGACAAAATCATTTAAGGGTTGCAAACTAACAGCTGAATATACCTAAACACATATGTTTTTTTAGCCTGTAGAGTGTTTAATATTCTTTGGATTTAAATATTATTTTGATTTAAATAAGTATTCTTTGGGATAATGTGCTTCAGTTAACTTCAGCGCTACCAGTCTCTATCGGAGTAGAAATTCTCAAAGCTGTTTCACAGACTTCTTTCCCTACTTGGTCATTGCTGTCAGTTTGTAATGTGGTGACAACTGAATGCTACTCAATGCCAAATAACTATTTACTACGTTGCTTCAGTGTTTCTTTTTAACAGACTTAACCTGTGGTTTTCATGTCACATAAAAAAAGACTTACTCTACAGCATTTTCTTACAGATTTTATTTGAAGCTTATTTCATGTCATGTTATAGAAAGCAATTTCATAGAGCAAAATAAAATATATGTACTGCAAAAGTAACTGCAATACAGAAAATATTTACCAAATACAACTGAAGAACAAAAACATTAAGGTGAATTTCCACATGTTTAATGTATCTTACCCAAATGCTTTAGATATTTTGTTTCTCAACTGGAAAGATTTTGGGCCCAAGAGGACATTTGGCAGGTCTGGAGACTTTTTGATTGTCATATCTGGGAGGAAGATGCTACTGGCTCTAGTAGATAGAAACCAAGAATGCTCCTAAAAATCCTAAATGCACAGGATGGCCCCTTTCCCTAACCTAACAAAGATTTATTCAGCCCCAAATGTCAAGAGTGCTGAGGCAAAGAAACCCTGCCATAGGATAAATAATATCAAGGTATTTATCACATTTTCCAAGTGTCTAATCCTCCATACAGCTTTTTGGACAAGCAAAAGAAACCCAAAATTATCTCCTTAAAATTGCCATGTAGGCAAGAAGAATAAACCCATATGCAGAAAACAATAAGACAATCATTCATTGCAAACCAAATAGTTATGTTGAATTAGTAAGGTAGCGCTAGCAACAATAGCAAATCAAATGTTGAGAACCTTAAAACAAATTGCATCTTCTTTTCTTTCTGAATAAGAAGCAGTGAAGAAGAAACTGCTGGTATTGTTTTAGCTGCCCAACAATGCCTGCATTTGGGCATCTCTCTGTGCCTTTCCTTCATGGACTCAGGACTGCTGCAGCTCCTTCAGGCAGGAAGAATGATGGAAGGAAGAGAGGGGGAGAAAAAGGCAGAGGTGGTGGTGGTTGTGCCAATAGTAAACATTCTCTTTTCACAAGAAAAATAAACACTTTTCCAGAAGCCCCTAGGGCACTTCTGCTTACCGTTATGAGCCAGAAGTGTGCTGCTTGATGATAAGGGAGGCTGGGGATGCAATCACTCAGATTTTCAACCTCAGTAGTGAAGTAACAGTGAAGCCAATAGTTGAGATTGTGTTGAGTTGATCACCAACAAGTTTCTGCTACAAATAAGTATATCCGTTCCCTAGTTCAGAGAAAGAACTGAGAGTATTGCTTTCAACTGAAAAAGAAAGTGCATTTGAATTATATTCAAATGGATAGTATAGTGGATAAACACAAGACCACTTCTCACACAGGGACTGCAGCCTCTGCTTGGCAAATTTGTAATCATAGAAAACATGTGGCTTTATTCTTAATCTTAAGCAAAAGTAGAATGCTACATATTTACTTTAAAGTGAGTTTTGGAGGTGCCTGGGTGGCTCAGTTGTTAAGTGTATGCCTTATCCCGGGGTCCTGGGATTAAGCCCCGCATCGGGCTCCCTGCTCTGCGGGAAGCCTGCTTCTCCCTCTTCCACTCCCCCTGTTTGTGTTCCTTCTCTAGCTATGTCTCTCTCTGTCAAATAAATAAATAAAATCTTTTAAAAAAAATAAAGTGAGTTTTGGAATCAACTTGATCAATTTACTTTTCAAGTCATGTTTTCATTTTCCCTCATAGGCCACAGAAAAACAAATATTTTACAAAAGATTCAATCAACTGCCAATCAATTTTAATCAATCTCTTAATCAACTGTCTTATTATTTTCTATAATTGATATTAACTATGTATGTGAATTTATTGCCTGGAATATTTTTTTCATTAGAAAAAAAGAAAGTTAACTCAAAAGGTTCTAGGGGTAGCATATGATCCTCTATCAAGTCCTTTGCTTATAAGAACCAACAAAGTCTTGTATCTGCAGAGATAATCTAAGATGGCAGAGGAGTAGGAGAACTTAGTTTTGTCTGGTCCCAGGAATTCAGCTAGATAGCTATCAAATCATTCTGAACACCTGTGACTCAACGAGAGATCTAAGAAAAGAATAGCTGCAACTCTACAAATAGAAAAGTGACCATTTTCTGCAAGGTTCGGTGAGCACAGAGTGTGAACAGAGACCAGGGAGACAGGAGTGATTGACTGCTTTTCCCTGGGGGCCCACTGAGGAATGGGGTCCCAAGCTTTCGGCTCTGGAACTGGAGACTGGGAGGCCACCATTTTCATTCTCATCCTCTAAAACAGCACAGAAAGCCTTCAGGGAACAAAGCCACATAGAGTAATCCAGAGCCGCTTAGTTAACCTGGTCCCCTGGCAAGGGCAGTGCAGTTCCACCTGGGGCAAAGACACCTGAGAATCAGTGCAACAGGTCCCTCCCCCAGAAGATCAGCAAGAACATCTGGCTAAGACCAAGTTTACCAATCACACAGAATTGCAAAACTCCAGCACTAAGGGAAAATAGTATATAGAATTCATGTTTTTTTTCTCACGATTCTTTAGTCTTTCAATTTTAACTTTTTTTCTGTCTTTTCTTTTTCAACCAATTTATTTTATCAACTCTTTTTTAAAAATCTTTTTTAATTTTCATTTTTACATCCTATCCTTTTGCCAGGGACCTAATTAGTATGGATATAAGTAAGATGTCAGAAGTAGAGTTCAGAATAATGATTATAAAGATACTAACTGGGCTTGAAAAAAGCATAGAAGACACTAGAGAATCCCTTTCTGGAGAAATAAAAGAACTAAAATCTAATCAAATTGAAATAAAAAAGGCTATTAATGAGATGCAATCAAAAAAGGAGGCTCTAACTGCTAGGATAAATGAGGCAAAAGAGAAAATTAGTGATATAGAAGACAAAAGGAGAATAAAGAAGCTGAGAAAAAGAGAGATAAACAAGTACAGGATCATGAGGGGAGAATTTGAGAGATAAGTGATACCATAAAGTGAAACAATATTAGAATAATTGGGATCCCAGAAGAGAGCAAAAAAAGGGGGAAAAAGGTATATTGGAGCATATTATAGTGGAGAACTTCTCTAATCTGGAGAAGGAAGCAGGCATTCAAGTCCAGGAGGCACAGAGAGCCCTCCTCAAAATCAATAAAAATAGGTCAACATCTCGACATGTAATAGTGAAATTTGCAGATCTCAGAGACAAAGAGAAAATCCTGAAAGCAGCTTGGGACAAGAGGTCCATAACCTACAAGGGTAGAAACACTAGACTGGCAGCAGACCTATCCACAGAGACCTGGCAGGCCAGAAAGGACTGGCATGATATATTCAAGGTGCTACATGAGAAAAATATGCAGCCAAGAATACATTATCCAGCAAGGATGTCATTCAAAATAGAAGGAGACATAAAAAAGCTTCCAGGACAAACAAAAACTAAAAGAATTTGTGATCACTAAACCAGCCCTCTAAGAAATATTAAAGGGGATTTCTTAAGTGAAGAGAGAGCCCAAAATTAACATAGACCAGAAAGGAACAGAGACAATAAACTCAAAATGGATGTAAGACATAAATGAGACAGGAATCCTTTAAATTCCTGGAGGAGAACACAGGCAGCAGCCTCTGTGACCTCAGCTGCAGCAACTTCTTGCTAGACACATCTCCAAAGGCAAGGAAAACAAAGACAAAAATGAACTACTGGGACTTCATCATGATAAAAAGCTTTTGCACAGCAAAGAAAACAGTTGACAAAACCAAAAGACAACCGACAGAATGGGAGAAGATATTTGCAAATGACATCAGATAAAGGACTACTATCCAAAATCTATAAAGAAGTTATCAAACTCAACACCCAAAGAACAAATAATCCAATCAAGAAATGGGCAAAATACATGAACAGACATTTCTCCAAAGAAGACATCCAAATGGTCAATAGATGAAAAAGTGCTCAACATTGTACTCGGCATCAGGGAAATACAAATCAAACCACAATCAGATATCACCTCACAACAGTCAGAATGGCTAAAATTCAAAAGTCAGGAAATGACAGATGTTGGTGAGGATGTGGAGAAAGGGGAAACCTCCTACAATGCTGGTAGGAATGCAAGCTGGTGCAGCCACTCCGAAAAACAGTACAGAGGTTCCTCAAAAAGTTGAAAATAGAGCTATCCTATGACCCAGCAATCACATTACTGGATATTTACCCCAAAGATACAAATGTAGGGATCCGAAGAGGCATCTGCACCCCAATGTTTATAGCAGCAATGTCTACAATAGCCAAACTATGGAAAAAGCCCAGATGTCCATCAACAGAGGAATGGATAAAGAAGATGTGGTATATTTATACAATGGAATACTACTTAGCCATCAAAAAAATATTAAACCTTGCCATTTGCATTGACGTGGATGGAGCTAGAGGGCATTATGCTAAGCGAAATAAGTCAATCAGAGAAAGACAATTATCATATGATCTCACTGATATGTGGAATTTAAGAAACAAAACAGAGGACCATAGGGGAACAGAGGAAAAAAATAAAACAAGATGAAATCAGAGTGGGAGACAAACCATAAGGAAATCATAGGAAAAACACTGAGGGTTGCTGGAGGGGAGAGGGGTGGGGAATGGGGTAACTGGGTGATGGGCATTAATGATGTAATGAGCACTGTGTATTATATAAGACTGTTGAATCACTGACTTCTACCTTTGAAACTAATAATACATTATATGTTAATTAATTGAATTTAAATAAAAAATTAAAAAAGTCTCTCTAAGAAAATTAAATTGAAAAGATTTATTCTCTATCATATGTTATTTAGAAGAATCCCAACTTCCCTTTTACTAGTCAGCTGATGAATGCAAAAAAAAAAAAAAAAAAGTCTTACGTCTGCTATACATCTGTTTCCTGTTTTCTATATCTTTGGAAAAAAAAAAAAAAAGTCTTGTCTCAGGATCCTATTGGCATAGTTTACTATCCAGTGGAAAAACAGCTGTAGTGACTACAAAAGAGAAGATGATAAAGGTCACAGCCACTTTTAGGAGTCCTACTCCTACTGGCAATGCAGGTTCTATAATAACAATCAAAATTCCCTGGGAGAGGGCGCCTGGGTGGCTCAGTTGGTTAAGCGACTGCCTTCGACTCAGGTCATGATCTTGGAGTCCCTGGATCGAGTCCCGCAACGGGCTCCCTGCTCGGCAGGGAGTCTGCTTCTCCCTCTGACCCTCCCCCCTCTCATGTGCTCTCTCTCTCTCAGTCTCTCTCTCTCAAATAAATAAATAAAATCTTTAAAAAAAAAAAATTCCCTGGGAGAGTTCGCATTACTGATGCCTCCTTTGGAGTTGCTATGGTCTTTGTTGCTAGGGAACTACCCAGTCAAAACCATTTCCTGAAGGAATGGCCTGGTATCAGTGCTGAATCATGACCTGAGAAGAGTAGTAATATTATCTAATACACCCCAAAGACTCCAGATCCATGTTCTTTCAGCTCAAGCAGATTAAAAAAAAAAAAAAAAAAAAAAAGTGTTCAGAATAGGAGAAGTCAATTTAAGATGGCCTCAAATAAAGGATTTGTGTGCCATGTTATTAAAACAGTTTATATTTTTAGCACCACCAATCCTTGTAAATCTTATCAAGAAACAATGCAATACTCAAAGATCTGAGGTCATAATACTGATTTCAAGAAGTAAAAAATCTTTTCTTAAAACTGTATCTTAAGGAAACTTACATTAAAACAAAAAGTGGACAAATGAAATTATAACTGTAATTAGTTACCTTATAAAGATTTAGGTAAGGGGCACCTGGGTGGCTCAGTTGATTAAGCATCTGACTCTTTTTTTTTTTTTTAGATTTTTTTTTAATTTATTTATTTGAGAGAGAGAGAATGAGAGACAGGAGAGCACGAGAGGGAAGAGGGCAGAGGGAGAAGCAGACTCCCCGCCGAGCAGGGAGCCCGATGCGGGGCTCGATCCCGGGACTCCAGGATCATGACCTGAGCCGAAGGCAGTCACTTAACCAACTGAGCCACCCAGGTGGCCAGCATCTGACTCTTGATTTCAGCTTAGGTCATGACCTCAGGGTCCTGGGATCAAGCCCCATGTCTAGCTCCACACTCAGTGGGAGTCTGTTTAAGATTCTCCCTCTCCCTCTCCCTCTGCCCCTTCGCTCCACTCATACTCCCTCTGTGTAAAATAAATAAATAAATAAAATCTAAAAATTTAGGTAAAATTTGTTGATTGTAGATCCATTTTATCTATAAGAACTTTTTCACTGATACTTCATAATATAAACATTAATAAACTAAATCACATTTTAAAAAATCTGTCCTCTCTGATCATATAATTCTTTCAAATGAAACATGGTTCCATCTCATGGTTGATATTTTACCATGAAATTGTCCACTATGCATCCTTTCCCAGTAGAGAAATAATCATAACCATAAGGAATCATTAACAATTGACCACCTGATAATCATAATTCAAAATAACATAATGCATTTGGCTGTACTGAAATTCAGACACTTTTTCATATAAATCATGAAATTAGCATCTCAACTAATAATCTTCACATATGATTACATTAATGCCTTTTTAAAAGTCCCATTTGGATTTATATAATAGTCACAAAACAACCTCAAAGACCAAGATGATTCTGATTAAAAGGCATCTGTCATCAAAGCCTCTGTATTTTATTGTAGTTTCTATAGCCAGGAGACTTTTAATTAACAAGGCCATAACTTTACAAGAGCACAAAGCTAGTTTTTCCTTTATTTTTATCTTCAAAAAAAAAAAAAGATATCTGAAAATCATGGCTATTTAGTGTATTTTTGCCATTAATAAAGTTGAAAAACTTGGCAAATATCATGGAGAAATAAAATCAGAAAAGACCTTGCAACTGCCCAACTTTTAGCATATGAATAAAATTTTAAAATGATGAATATTCTAATAATTCTAAAAGTGTGAAAGTTCTGTGCTTCAGAACAGATTGAAAATTATTTCATAGAATGAATAGGGTCCTGTGTTTCATTTATATTTTTTCCATGTATTTTTTTCCTTCAGCTTCTCTTTTTTTCAAGGTCTCTAAAAAAATGGAAAAGTTTAGTTTTCCCCAAAAGAATGTTGAATAATAAAAAGAAATTTGCAGATTTGAATAACTTACAGGGAATTTATATTTGTAAATGACCCCCCAAACCTGGGAAAATAAAAATATTTTCAATAAAACTCAAATATTAACTAAATTGCTGGTATAAATTCTTTATTAATATTCACTCCTAAGTTATATTAATACTACAGTATTAGTAAGTTGAAGGAAGTATAAATAAAATATTTTGGTCCAGCAAAGGTATAGCACAAATTAATATATAATTCAAAATTTAAAAATACTAGCATTAAACTTAAATTAGATAATCATTCTTCTGACAAAGTTGCTTAGAAAAATGGCCACAAAAATCTTTTTAAAGTAAACTAGAAATAGATCCAAGAAGTTTAAGTTCAACTGTGAAGTGTTTTTTCTTTTGCAAATTTTCTTCTATGCTTACCTTGCTATATTAATCCTCATCCCACTCTTAATTTCTCTTGTGATGCTAATCAAATTCTCAAGTTAGGTAACTTTAATAAAAATGTGCTTATATAGCAGGCAGGGCTAAATGTGTATCTTCCTGTGAAATAAATGATTTTAATAGTCCTTATTTTTATCTTAAATTTTTATCACTTTTTTTTTTTCTGTATCCTAAAACCCTAATTCATCACCTGGGTAAAAATACGTTCCTGTTTAATTGTGCATAACTATCATTTTGTACAAAGTGAGTTTCACCACAACTTAAGTTTATATCATGTCACAAACTTTTCCTATGATATTTATCATAAAAGTGATCATTTATAGAGATAAATTCCCAAACAGTAGTTCTGGATACTTCTGGTAATTTGGGTGGTGCCAGAAGGAGAATAATCAGCCCAAAACAAGAGATTTCTCTTTTTCAAATAGGTCATTATAAAAAAGGAACAGATCTCACCTATATATCAGCCTAAAGCATATTGTGCTTTAGTGGATTTCATCCATATCCCACCTGCTGAGGGAGCCATGTCTCTCTTTTAAGAGGTTTGTGGAGTTGGAAGAGATTTAAATCATAACAAACTAGGCTTATTATTTAATTAAACAAATTTTAGATCAAGTGATTAGTAATATACATATATACACATAGATGACTGGATGATAGGTATTTATTCTGAAATTCTTATGATAAAAACTTTTTTAAAAAGGTATCACTCAATGGGATGCCTGGGTCGCCCAACTGGTTAAGCGCCTGGGTGCCTGGGTCGCTCAGTTGGTTAAGCTCCCCACTCTTGTTTTGGGCTTAAGTCATGATCTCAGGGTCGTGAGATGGAGCCCTGCGTGGAATCCTATGTGGAGACCCATGATGAACCCCTCCTGGAGCCCCTGGTTGGGACTCTCCTGCAGGGCATTCCTTCCACGGCTCCTGTCTCACTTCTACCTAAAAAATTTCTTCCTTTTTATTATTAACCACTTCAGTGATAATCATCTTTTGTTCATTCAGAACCTGAAAAGTACTAGCCAACTCATTAACAACTGACCATCAGTCGAATGGATTACAATGACAAATGGATTATTTGAGCTTGTGTTTTTTTTAAGATTTTATTTATCCACGGCCCCTGGGTGGCTCAGTCGTTAGGTGTCTGCCTTCGGCTCGGGTCATGATCCTGGGGTACTGGAATCGAGTCCCACATCGGGCTCCCTGCTTGGCGGGAGGCCTGCTTCTCCCCCTCCCACTCCCCCTGCTTGTGTTCCCTCTCTCGCTGTCTCTCTGTTGAAAAATAAAAATTAAAAAAAAAAAAAAAGATTTTATTTATTCATTTTGAGAGAGAGACAGAATACGTGAGCAGGGGGAGGGGCACAGGCAGAGGGAGAGAGAGAATCTCAAGCTGACTTCACGCTGAGCTTGAAGCCCTATGTGGGGCTCAATCCCACAACCATGAGATCATGACCTGAGCTGAAATCAAGAGTCCAACACTTAACTGACTGAGCCACTCGGGTGCCCCTTTCGCTTGTTTATCTAAAAATATGTCACCAGTAATAGAGTAAATACATGTCGAAAATATGACTGATAAATATTGACATTTATCACATCTATGAAAGCTCACACATTACACAAGTGTGTCTAAAACTTATATACATTTCTATTACACACCCAAAGAGACATAACAAAATATGCTATTGGATATGTAGTTGCACAAAAATGGCATTTGTGACCTGTTTCTAACAAATGTTGATGTTTTATTCTCTATTAAAACAGAAAGCAGAGTTACTTTCTAATATTATCATGTAGTTCCAAAGGTTTTCAAATACACTTTCATTACCTTAAAATATTACTAAAATTAAGTAAGATTTTTCTGTAATGAGATAAATACTGAATTAATTTTTCATGAATGATTATAAATAAATACAAAAGATCCTATCAAGTTATAAAACAAAATTTGGTATTAAAAGTGTTAGATATGTAAAAGTTTATTGAATTTTAATATTATTATATGCTTTTCAAACATGGTTTTTAGTTTTTTTCTCATTTTAGTCATTGTAGGGTGTGTGTTCCATTGCCATTTAAATGGCATTTATCTGATGACTAATGGTTTTCTTTTTTTTTTTTGATTGATTGATTGATCGAATGATTTTAAAGAGAGAGCAAGCAAGCAGGGGGAGGGCAGAGTGAGAGAGAGAATCTTGAAGCAGATTCCCTGCTGAGCATAAAGCCTGATGTGGAGCTCCATCCCAGGACACTGAGATCATGACCTAAGCCAAAATCAAGAGTTGGCCACTTAACCAGTTGAGCCAATCAGGTGCCCCTGATGATTAATGTTTGTTTTTATATATTTATTGTCAAATTGTTTTTTCATATTCTTCTTAAAAACCTTTGCCTACTCCAATGTCATAATTATATATTTATTTTTTAAAAACTACATTATTTATTAATGGATTTATAGTGGGTTTTTTTTGAGAGAGAGAGAGAGTAGGAGCAGCAGTGGGGGTGTGTGCTGGGGTGGGGAGAAGGGGCAGAAAGAGAGGGAGAGAGAATCTTAAGCAGGCTCTGTGTCCAGTGCAGAGCCCAAAGTGGGGCTCAAACTCACAAACCTGAGATCATTACCTGAGCCCAAATCAAGAGTGATGCTTAATCGACTGAGCCACCCAGGCGCCCAAGGATTTGATAGTTTTTAAGTGAATTACTGTAAGATGTTTTTAAAGTATCTGTTTTCATTTATTTTTTATTGTTATTGTTCTACCTTCTTTTGCCTTTACCCAAATTTCTTTATTGATTATTTAAACTTTTATTTAGCATTAGTTACTAGTATTTGATTAGTTTCTCATTCCATGTCCAAATTCTCTGTTGAAATGGAGCAAGGAATAAGCAAGTTAAAAAGCCATACAATCAGGACTCGAATGCAGTACTTCTGCTTACATCAACCCAGACACGAAGACAATGAGCCCTGTTCCCCAACCGCCACCCTGCCCACCCTAGGCTGCTCTCTCCCTGGGTCTGGTGAACGATGTTGGTGGGCAAGACTGGTGCTCAGAATTCTGGAAAAAAGTGACAAATGTCCCAGATTCTACATATCACACAGGTAGTCAGGCTTTAGCATAAAACAGACAAAAATTACAGTCTCCTCCAGTATCCTTATGTCAACAAAATTGCTCCCTCCCTTCTTCCCTTCCTCCCTCCCTTCCTCCCTCCCTCCCTCCCTCCCTTCCTCCCTTC